>NC_088207.1:44318165-44630903 GCF_037126465.1 Ornithodoros turicata
CATAAGGCAAGACGTCGAGGCGAATTTTATTCGACCAAACTTTCCAGATAAATTCCTGTAAGTGTCAACCACCAGTGTCAACCTCTGTTGAGTTGTGCAACCTGAGTTACACATTGGTTGTAGACTATAGGCGTTGCCTTGCAGGTACCTTGTCCTCGATATTGCAGACTCCCAGACATCGAACATTATCCAATATATTCCCCAGGTATTGTGGCTACCATATATATTACGGCTCGGTGGATTGATTATGTTGATGTCGGACAGAATCTGACATGGCAGTGTTTACACATGTGTATAGCCGAAAATTGGCATTTGGGGAGCAGCACTAATTCTGAATTCGATCAAGCAAACTTGTGCGAGCTTCTTGCAAGCATTCTGGGTCCCTATTCTTGTTTAGCCCTCATTTTCTGTGGCAAATTAGCAGAAGAAGACCTGTGTACGGTGTGTTACGTGATGGAAACATCAAGAAAAGCGAAATCTTTGCATTTTATGCCTCGTTCTATGCCTTCACATAAAAATTTGGTGTGACACATATTCTTGCAAGTGTGGAGCATGTTGTTGAATTATTATTTTTTTTTTACGTTTACAAATGTCAGCACAGGTGATTTATGAATGAATCAATGAATCAAGCCCTGGAAGACCAGGCACCGATCCGTACGCTGGCGATGTCAACTTGTCGGCAGAAAACAACTATAGGTCCCCTCTAAGCTCATACCTTTTTCTTGCTCTAAAATTGTCTTGTGTTTTTCCTTTTTTTTTTTTTCAGGTGAAGAGGTTTGTAGACAGCTGCTTATTAAACGGAGGTAATTACGCTGACGAGCATCAGTATCTCTACCCTCTCTATACTCTTCTTTTCTGGATAGCAGTTGTGTGCTGGTTTTGCAGGTGTACTTTTGCAGGGACTCAGCATTTAGCAGATGCCCGAGTCTAATTTATTTGACAATTTTCCAGGACGGGTACTCATTCATGGGAATGGAGGCATTTCGAGAAGGTATTAAGAGTTCATGTTTCCAGTGTCTACCGATAAGAACACACAACAAATATTTTTTTATGACTTGGATGTCGGCGATTACAGTCGCCGACCCCCCGCTCCTTCCTGCTGTCCTCTCTCCATCTGTCCATGTCTGTTTGCTGCTCATAGCCACAGTTGCTTCGTGGTGCTAACACAGAATTACAATTTAAAAAAAGAAAAACCATTTATAACTAGATTTATGGCTTGCTGGACATACATGAAATTACTGCATTCATAAGCGCTTTCAAGTTTATAGTAAAATTTGTACAAAAGAAACTTGTAGAGTGTGTTTTTATACGCATCATGACAGTAATGCTTTGTCTGACATTCATTTACCAATTTTTGTGTCATTCACAGTGCTGCACTCGCTATAGGCTACATAATGGAGACCTACGGGTTGCCTTACAAGTAAGCTGGACCTAGATAACCTGTTGGAACATACAGCAACACACAACATACATGCACGAAGCTTGGTTGAATCCAAACTAGTCCTCTTACAAGGAATGCGCCTATGTTCTGATTTACAGTCAAGTTTTCACATTCGTCCAGCAGAAACGGTTCTGCATAAGCCCTAACGAAGGATTTGTGAGCCAGCTGAGGGTATGTGCGCACGTTTCTTACATTCTTCAGAATGTTAACCTGCCTGGGCAAACTGAGGATAATTATTATTTCCATAAACCAAGAGCATATGTTTTACTGTACCCTCAGAACATGTACTGCACAGTAGCCTCTAGAAATTCTACTGTGGCATTATACCACTTCACAGTAATATGCCGTTACAATTACTTCACAGGAGTACGAACCCATATACAGGGCAAAGCTTACCCTGGAGCGTGGCGAAACATCACATGGTGCAGGTGAGAAACTATTGACCATAAGAGAATGACACGGTCAATATTTAGTACATAGTATGATTATGCAAATCATGGCAGACGAGCAAGTAATGCCCTTCTGCACATGATATCAAATTATATAATTAATGACATTGAATAGTATTCCACATTACATTACCGGTGAAACGGCATGTGCACGTGCAAGAGGGTTGGGAGCAATGTGAGGCAAGGGAGCCAGTTTATAACGATTGTGATCGGAACGCAAACTTTGACCATTAAATTGGAGCATTGTTGCATATGAGCTTCCATGAAATCACCAAACGAATGTCTGTCAAGCCTTCTCACTGCCAATGTGTAGATTTAACCCCAGAACTGAAGCTAAAATTGTTTTCCGTTCCAGGCAAACTTAAGAGAAGAATAGAAGAAGTTGAAGATATGGACAGCTGGGAAGCTATGTCATGAGAATGTGAGGTGATGCTGCGGTCTCATCAATATGCAGAAAGCGACTGCCCTAGCGTGAAGCCATATGCTGCTTGTGGTCCGACACGTCTTCCTGCCACACAAGCAGGATATCATCTATGATTGTGAAAGAATAAATGTGCTGTGTTGTCTTTGTATCCCGATAGCAATGTACTAATTTCACAGCTGGTGGAGCAGTTCTTCAGTGCGGGATATGGAGGTTGCCTAGCAAAGTGAATACAGCATATAGCTAGTGCTTGTCAAAGCAGACAGGTTTAAAAGTAGGTAAGGGCAGTGCTCATCAGTATGAAAGTTGCTAATACTACGTGGCATACTTCATCTAAATAAATTGTTACTGAATAGTAACATGTTGCAATTATAAGTTGTACTTTGTCGTCCCCTTTTTTCTCTCTCGTAGGTCACACAAAGTAACTAAGAATTTTATTTCCTTCATTTTTTTCAACAAGCAGTATTTGGGACATTTTTGGACAGTTCCCTTTTTTTTTAAATTGCTGAATATCTAAACATTCTGGAAAGTAACCCTTCCGACACATCCGGCAAATGTGCATGGGGAATAGTACTTTTAGAGTACAACCCTTTTTCATTTTGTATGTTTGCAGTATTCAGAAACAAGTGTGCAAAGCAATCAAACTCTATCATGAAGTTGTTACTGATGGCACTCTGACCACTTAGAGGAGCCCAAAGTGACAACCCAAAATTTGAAGTCCCCAGTTTATGCGGACCATGCCGGCCATGGGCATACCATCGTAAAATAAATAATTATTTTGCCATCATTTGCGGTACAGCTGCACATGACAGTGTAGTTTCACGTGTCATAGCTGTGTGCATGTCTGTACTATAGAACCAGTTACAGAACACCTAAAGAAGAAGGGGTGGAAGAAGAAGAAGAACCTAGCATCTGACACAGTGAGAGGCAAGTGATGCTGCTTGAGATTCCTTGCACTTCACAGCATATACTGCATGCATTTAATTTACCAAAAGAATGTCAGACCAGTCCAGCAGTGCTCAGACAAGTTATATGGGCCTGACTGCTGGATAACTAAAAAATGCATGCTCACAAATGCTTGTGTTCTGCTACGCCCACCCCAAACAGAATTCATGTGGGGTACCATGTTAAGCTTGCTCTAACACTTGACAGGGATAACAGCACATCACATGGCAAAGAAATCTTCAGTGTAAGTAAATACAAGAGCTAGTATTGGATGGCCTTGACATGACTGATCGATCACTAGTCTGGTAGGACACAGTAAAGTTTTGCATTCCAGTCAACAAAGTGACTCGAGCAATACCGAGTTAGATCTGATACGTGTGCCAGCACTTGATGCAGTATATGTTACGGGAACGTTTATGCGAATTTAACAACCTGCAGGAAGAATGCTGTACGACCAAAAAGTTCCACTTACACAGTTATTTGTGTGGGATCTTTCTTGGGAATCGTGCTCATACTGGGACTCTCCACTTCTTTCCTATTTTCTGCAAGCATTGTGCCGCAGTGTGAGTCCCATTATACTCGTTCCACTGCAATGTAATTTAGTGCATAGATCGAAGGTATGTGGTACGCTCTGCCACAATGGAGCTGGAGCCGTCATGTATGTTGCCTCAGGTTAATACTAAGTTTTTGTTTTCAACACTGCTAACCCGATCCAGCTTCTTCGAATGCAGCACACCTGCACGCACCTCAAGGTAAGAAAAAATGTAATTTGAGAGTGCCACCTAGAACACTGCATGGGCTGCACGGGATACTTGCCGGCTCGGGCCGGGTACAGCCTGGGTTGGGCTCGGGTTTGACTTTATCGGCCTAGGTCGGGCTCGAGCCTGTGCTACCCCACTGTCGGTTAGCCATGGTCAATTTTTATAGCCCGCTGGACTGGGCCGAGCAGCCTATAAATTTCTCGGGCCGGAAAACCTATAAATTCTTCGGACTTGAACCGGGCTCGGGCCAGGTATGGAGCCGTCGGGTCGGGGCTGGGCAGGTAAATCATAGGAAGGCCGGGCCTGGGCCTAAGAAAGCGGCCTGTGCAGGGCTCTAGTGCCACCCACAAAACGTCATGCATGTGCTAAAACATGTTGTTCTGTTACTATAGATACAGGACAATCACCCATTTCCCATAGAAATGTATTATTATGCCGCTCCAACGAATGTCAGAGAGAGGGTAAGCATGATGCGTTGTCATTCCCTGTGAAAAGTCCAGTTTGAAGATACATGCTATCACTGGCTTTCATTTCAGCTGATGCTATCAGCAGATCCATCAACAGAGCATTTCACCCGTGCTGGGACTTCTACGAGTTCGCCTGCAGCATCTGGGTCTCTCACGTCAGCCTGCCTCATTTTATGAAGGAAATCAACGTGCTTACCAAGATGAAAAGACAGAATGAACTTTTCGTTGCTAGTGAGTTTAGGTCGTATTCAAAGATGGGGCAAGTTACGAGTTGCCTACATATTCAATTAGATTAGATTAAATGGCACGTATACAGAATGCATGTAGCACGTGCGATATTTTGCAGCAGCGTCACACTGCTCAATACTTATAGTTTCTGACTCAGAAAAGTTTCACTATCTCTGCAGGTTTTTGAGTGTGACATTATTTGCAGATGTCCTGAAGGCAACAAATGTGCCACCAGCACGACAGACCGTTGAGGAGAAAACTGCAGCGCTCTACAAGGCCTGCATCAAACGCAGTATGTCATAGTGGTAAAGCTTCTGGTCAAAGGCAGCAGAACTGGAGACTACTTGACGAGGCAGTTACTACTGTACTGTAAAAGTGTTGTTTATTTTTCTTGCGTGGAACGATTTTTTGAGAGCGCCAAAAATTCACTAATTTAAGTTCCCGCGAACTGTTTCTCAACTAAGCCCTGCACCAAAATGCAAAAATATGTTCCTCGCAAAATCAACGACTTATAAAGTATACATATGGTTCAAGACACCAGGTGACTATTACTACATGGTTAGGAACAATTAGACACCTACAACTAGAAAATGAGTCCCATGTGTATTTGTTAGCAAATCATAATGCGGCTTGCTGTCTTAATTAGATGAGCTGGAGACCAAGGGCCTTAGCCCGTTCTGGACAATAGCCACACGGCTAGGGATTCCAAAGTTCCCACTTGGATTCGAAGAGGACCCGCCGTTGGCGCTAGAAGACCTTGCAGCACATTTTCAAAGGCACCTCGGCCTTGGAGTGTTTGTGTCAGTCAAGGTGCAACTGCTTCCGGGGAACCGCTCCAACAAAGCAGTCTCTGTGAGATTTCATCCTACTGACAGATCACCAAAATGTGTCTGTAGCCACCCACACATTCACACATGCAACATGCCCACGGAATATTGTAGTGGAAGAAAAAAGCAAAATGCGGCTCATAAGGCAGAAGATCCACCACGTATTATGTTGAGCGTTCACACGGTGCTGGAATATTGGGAGTGTGCACTTAGCAGACGACACCATCTGCGTCTTACGCTGTCGTCTGCTATGGAATATCTTGTGGCTGCAGCGCAGGATATTCCCCACGGTTAGCAGTGCACGAAAAGACACAACCTTCAGCTATGACATTTTTCTCATCTTCTGCTAGAGTATTCTTGAGAATGTTACCCGTGTGAGTGCACAGTAATTAGCTCGCCTTTGCTGCTGCCCACTTCGCACATAAATCATGTTTTCCACATAATGATTCAATTCTGCTTCAAAGGTGTCCCCACCAAAGTCGCCCTTACTCCAAGTACAGGATGATGGCTCAAAGCCACCAGAATGGAAGACAAACCTGACTCAAAATGGCATACTCGCCCTGACAGATCGTGCACCCGATACTCATGTGGTACGCTCCATCCTTGAGCTGGAACAGGCATTGGCGCAGGTAAACATCAATGATGTCATGCACATTCTTTAGAGCACACATAATCTCATTGCCATTCAATGGTGCAAAAGCAATGCTTCTCTGTTTTAATTCCATTTGTCTCAACAGGCTATCCAGCTGGAAAGTAAAACTACAAGTTACATTCCACAGTATGAAAGGCAGAAGATCTTCAACCTTCCCCGCAACAAGAAGGTGCAGTCCCGTAGAAAAGTGTTAGCTGTATAAGTTTCCGTCTTGTAAGCCTTCTAAAAGGAATGCTATAGACCCTTTCACTGTTTGCAAACCGGAAGATTTACGGAGTACAAATCCAGTTGACGTGCTGCTGCCGGCGAAAGGGTCTTTGCAAACAACAGGCGGAAACCAGAAGACTTATGGGGTACAAATCCATCGGACACGCATGGCGCGCCCTGGCATCACGAAAGGGTCTAGACTAGGCTAGGCGGGCACTCAAGGAGTCAGTGAAGCAAGCTAAAGCGATATTCTGATGCTGCTGCTATATGCTACAAAGTTATATGCACATTCGAAGCAAAATAACTAATAAAGCTGAGGAGTGCTGCTATAATCCTTGCAAAGTTACAGTCGCACATATCTCCTCCTCAGAAGTTTCACTGATGCTTCACGGACGACGGCTACAATACGGTACTGGTTACTTTGCAGATGGCTCAGAAACCAGTAACTCCTATAGCAAAGTCGAGAACTTGACACGGACCGACATGATAAATTATACGGCAGGGGGTAACCTTATAAGTGGCTTCCGTACTTCGTTCCAGTGGCAATGGAGAAAGTTTTTTGCTTCTCTTCTCGAAGATATTGTACCGCTTCAGACGGTAGACCTGGTGGTGTCGTCACAGGAGTACATGGATACTCTCGCAAAAATAATTCTCAACACGGAAAGGTACGGTTTATTTCTTTGACGCTACACATACGGTCGCGATTATTATTTAAATTACCATTAGGAAATGAAGGCATTCAAAAGAACACAGCGTGGCAAAATATTTATCTTCAGATTGTTTCAAAAGGCAAATGACTGATGATCAGCCTCTTGTTGAAACGTACCACAACATATCTGCACACCCATGTTATTTAAATGTTTCCTCAAATGATTGATACCTGACATCTGTCATACCATCAAGGTGATACGGACATGCTAAGAATTTTTCAAGTGATTCACGCATCCACCAGTGACACCCATAAAAGAGTGTTACGGATGTCAACGGATTTTAATACACGGCAGATTCTAAGCCTTTTTTTGTGTGTGTGGTTTTCTCGTTGCGATAAAAGTGAGGCCTTCACTGCGTGTCGTTCGTTATCTTTTTGTTTCACCACTGCAGACCGGTCGTGTACAACTATCTGGTCTGGCGGCTAGCCGTACACGTCAGCCCGTTCCTGCCGTCGAAGTTTGCCCCGCTTGTGCCGTTTTCGCCCGAACACAACAGATGGGTGCCCAGAGAGCCACCCCTTGGAGAGCTGTGTATGTCCCTGATTGGTGACTTAATGAGCCACGCTGTCACCACCATTTACATTCGTAACCAGAGGGCTGGGATACCGAATGGACTGCGTGCAAGTGTGCGTATAAATTTCTTCGGTTTGTCTGAAATGTGTCCGAGGTGACACGTCGTGCTCGTTTCCTCAAACTTGGACCCTTTCTGTAGGTCAAAGACAGTCTCAACCAAGTAGTCGATCAAATGAAACACACTCTCATAGACTACACGTGGATGCACGAGAGCGTCAGCCAGCAAGCTATACGAAAGCTCAATTCTATCGAAGTTCACCTGCTGTATCCCCCATTCGTTGAAGACAAAATGGTCCTTGAACAGATCTACCGTCAAGTACCAGATATTGGAAATGCGTCTTTGTTAGAAGATTTCTTTCACGCAAAGTCTGCACTGATGCTGAAGAAATGGAAGGGTCTCGTCGGGAAGGGAGTTCAACCAATGCAAGTACTTTTGTCACTTAGAAAGCTCGCAGAGAATGGAAGCAGAAATGTGTTGAAAATTTCCTTTCAGATGGAATGTTCACTATTTTGAACCAGAGATAGTCTACCTTCATGAATCTAATGAACTAGGTAAGGTGCTCACATTTCTAGGCAGGTTCAGTTCATAAGAAAACTGGTTAAACACTTCAACCAACGTATCGGTGTGCAGTTGTTCAGGTTACAGAAATGGCTGGGTCACCTGAAGAAGTGTAGTCTGATGCACGAAAGCTTGTTATTAAATTTGATGCTCCTAACAGTTCAACCATTTTTGTTATTTATTTACTTTCAGAAACTTGACATTATTCTACAGTGTTCCTTGTACAGGTTCAGTTTAGTAACGCTTCAGAGGAACAAGCCCTTCAGAAACACAAACTCTCAGAGGCATCAGCCGATGGTATACAGCTCAGAATTTCAACTGAGCTGTCATTTTATAAGAGAAGCGTTCGTTCACCATTACAGTTTCAATGTTCAAAAGCAAAAATAGCAAATAGGTAGAACAAAAAGCAAAAGCAATAGGTAGAAACAGCTGTATGTACTGTAAACAGCTCAACGCTTGATGTGACACCCTACATTGCTCCTTGTTGTGCACCTACTTTGTCAGGAAATGCTCAAAATTTCGTTTCCTTACTGAATTATTATTGAATGTTACTTCATCATTACAGTTATCCCAATTGGGATGTTAAGAGCACCCATATACCTGAACACAGGAGACATGTGAGTAGTTTGAACCTGCTTTCACGATGCTGGAGCTTGCATGCCACTTTCCCCCCGCAACACATTCCCCCCCCCCCATGTGTCGTTCTAGGCCTCTGGACACAGCTCGTTTTGGTTACCAGCTTGCAAGAGAAATCAGCAAAGCCATCTTCTACAAAGGTAAAACTTCAGGACTTCTAGAGATGGCTGTACACTAAACTCTACCCCGGCCCTAGGAGCTTTTCACAGCGACACTGGCAACATCCAATTCTGGTGGGAACGCAGCACAATGAAAAAATTTGAAGCAGCGGAATTTTGCTTTCGTCGAGCGTATGCTGCTGCGTGGTTGCCGCACTCTATCAAGGGTCAGGTGCTGTAATCATTTAATTTTTATCAGAATATCGCCGCTATCTCTATATTGTTAACTTTAATTCCTCTTTTCAAAGGTGGAGGCAGAAATTACTGTCCAGGACAACATACTTAACTATGTTGCACTGAAAGTCGCTCATTCGGTAAGTGGAGTGGAGAAGTGGGACTTATGCACGATTCACTCTCGCCTCAAACTACGGAACTACATACGGACTACTTGTTAGTAGGGGTGTGCGAATATTCGAGTTCTCGAATTCGAATCGAATATCAAACGCTCGAACTATTCGATTCGCGAATCGAATATCCAATATTCGATTTTTCGAATATTCGACTATTCCACGAATATGAACGACACAACCCGAAAGTGGGCTTCACCTGATGCTTCTGTGCATGAGGTGAAGCCTCCTTTACGAAATTACCCTTGCTGCAGGACCAACACAGGCGGGACAGTGTTTAGGTAGTTTAAGGTAAAGTTATCCAAAGTTAGTTTGGTAGACATCGTCTGTGGAAGGGGTGGCGCCCCTCCCATATGCAGTTTAGCTGTACCGCCGGGGGCTTTGATTTGATGTCTGTGAGGTCGCCTTTAAAAAGTTAGGACTCTCGAATAATGACTACAACCCACGACCAAGAAGGGTGTCTTAAAGATGTCCTTTGCATCAGTAGTGCAACTTCCTAGGGCAAGTGCAAAGAAACTAAAGGGTGTTCGTGGCAAAGCTGAGGCAGGATGCCAATTCGTTTGTTTCACAAATGGCCTGTGCTTGTCTGAAACAATTACAGCCTCATCTTGCTACTGCCCGACATAAAATTTTGAAATGAAGGTAACCACTCCAGTACTCCAGTAAGCTTAGGCTCACCTGAAAAGCAGGAAGCACTCTCATGTAAAATTAAAGAGTAGGGGCTTTAAACAGAAGAATGGTATGTCTATCTTGTGACAGTTAATGCCAGAAAAGTTACACTAAAGTCATGGGCTAAAAAATGGAAACTTTTAGTGCAAAAGTCACATATTGTAAATTTTGTACGAATATTCGATATTCGATTCGGTATTCGGAATTTTTTCCTCCATTCGATTCGATATTCGATTCGACTTAAAATATCTGGATTCGCACACCCCTACTTGTCAGAACTACATACTGTAATGAACTGCTGAACCTTGTTTAGATGTATACACAGCCAAGAAGAGGTGAAGATACCAAGGAAAGGCGCCTGAATGGTCTGAGTAGTTTCAGCAGTGAACAACTCTTCTTCATAGCTTATGCTCAGGTTAGAATACTTATAGAACTCTAATGGTGAATTCTGCTGGTCGTTTCCGTGCGGCGCAGTGTGGTGTACCGGCATGGACTCCGCGTGAAAAAAACGCGCCAGTGTAGCTTACACAGATTCGCCCAGTCAAACACAAGAAGGCAGTGCAAGAGTGCCAACTGAAAATAGAAAATTGGAACCATATCGAAGCTCTGTCTCACATTGTCCACCATGCATTGTCAAGTGAGTCCTCAGAGCAGCCAGTTTGCAGATTTTGAAATGCCAGTGACAGGAGGGTATAGAGAGGGTGTTCCAGTATACACCACCGGTATTTTCGGTGTAGTGAGAGCTGCACGTTGTTAGTCATTCTGGAACGACTAGTGACACACAACACACACAATGCACTATGACTAGTGGAATTCACTATGGCCGGTTTCACCAACGCGGATCAACATTTGAACCGAGATCAACGGTCCCTTCACTTGAATTTAACGCTTAACTGCGCTTCACTAAAGGGAGATATAGTTACTGGAACATTCACCACATCACCAACTAACGTTTGCCAAAAAGAATTGAGCGTTAACTTCAAGTTTTAGCAACGCTTGATCTCGGTTCAAAGTTAACCAGCGCTGGTGAAACCGGGGATATATTACTCATACAGCACGTTACGTACAGGGACAGTGTGCAAAGAGCCGAAATGCATCGGCTAACACGCACCTGAAAGCAGAGGCATACGTACCACCCCGCTTGAGGTGAGCTGACGGTTGCTTACGACACGACAACAGTCGCATGGCTGAAAACGTGGTTGTTTCCATTTATTGTACTTATGAAATCCATCTCAAAAAGCAAATACAGCATCTACAACACCATCCACCCCACAGGATCAACTTGCCCCTGAAGAACTTTGACCGCTTCAGCAAGGCATTTGAGTGCAAGCCAGAGAGTCCCATGAACCCACGACACAGGTGCAACCTCAAATAATGATTGTGTTTTTACTCTTAATAGCCATTGCAGAGGCCAATAAATACAAAAAGTGGTTACAGTGACTTGCCCCATGGTACCAGGGATGAACTTAGTCAAGAATGACTATTGGATCGGCAGTGGGTGGTGGGGATCCAGACAGGGACGGGGTCACCGAGGATGAAGCTGTCCTCGGGGGACCGAGGGCCCGGCGACAGGGTCTCCTAGCTGACCGCCTCAGTTCTGGTATGGTCAGCTGTCTCCGCATGCGTCTGCAAGCAGTTCACGCAAGGTGGAAGGATTTTACCAAAGGCTCAAAAAGGAGACACAAGGCATATGCTTGAAAACACAAGGCCCTACATATGCTCCACTCCACCTAGTCCAGTTATAGACACTTTGCCTTTAAACGTGTTTGGCTATACTCGTGTTCAACTTAAGGAAAAGAAATCTAGTCCGTCAGCTCCCAAAATATTGCTGCGCCGCAGATAGGATGGCTAGACGCAGAGAGGTCACGCTCTCTCCCTGCGCCAGATAATGTAATCCATCATACTCCATGATAACCAAGCCATAAATCCATCATAATATCCATACATAATCCATATCCATAAATCCATCATAATCAGGCTGCTTCTGTATTGGCTGTTAAGACTGGCCGCATGACACTACGCTGCAGCAGAAAGTGCGCTCCCCGACTGATGGCGCTGCAGTATTTCTCCTTGCGCACTATTGCGTCTCCTTATCTTCAACGGCGTATGTAGTTGACAGACTAGATTTCTTTTCCTTCTTAAGTTGAACACGACTACAGTTTTCTGGACTACTAACTTTCCCTACTAACTTCTGGGCTTGGGTGACAATGCTAATCTGTGTGTGTAACACTGCACTGCTAATACAAATGTTGTGCAATAGCGACAGTTGAAGTGCACAGCTCTGCTCGGAACAGACGGCATCTAGCAGCATTTTATAATATTTACCCCCCCACCCCCCTGGTTCAAATAAACAGAAACAGGGTTTAACCTGTTATTTCCCAGTAAACTGCTGGACCAAGAGGATCCGAAGTCATTACAACTAACACAGGACTTTGGAAACCGTGTTGTAAATGCACAGATATGCTCGTACAAACTGTCAAAACAGAGACCCTGCTGCCTACTGTCTACTGGTGTGTCATGTGTATTATGTTGTATAAACTGAATATCTACACCTGATTCAATCCGATTCAACCAGAATTGGGTCCAGTTCAACCAGGTTACACCCGAATTATTGAAGCAAAACTATAACCCGATATTTACGCCCCCAATGTTGCTGAAAAATATGACCCGAAAAAGTCATGCCCTATATAGTGACATACTACGCCATATTATATGTATACATTATATGTTATACTACAGTGACAAAAACAAGAAATGCCGTTCTTAGGTTAAGCGTGACTATAATAAGCCCAACGTAGGGCACTTCTGATGTGCAAAAAAATTTAGCAACAGTGCTCGCTTGTCCTGCCACTATACCTGGTGGCTTCTGTCGCAATGAAGTAGAGATCGTCAGGGGCATCAACCCAAGAGATCATGTGTTTGCGGCCTCCGATGCGAGTGATGGTGGCCACCTTTGCTCGGCCGTTGAGTGGCACTGGTGGCGCCAACACTTCTGTCTTGGCCAGCCTGCGCTTTGCACTGCTGCTGCCTGCCAACCAGTGACACTGCATCTTATTAAGGCAAAAGAACACGAACGTCGACAGTCTACAAAAATAGCGTCGCCATAACTGCATGACGAAGATGTGATAACCCCTAAAGCACAGAAAATGTACACGTGGAATAGGGGGGGTATCTTCGTAAAATTGGAGCTGGCAGGCACATAATGTGAGTAGAAAGGAAGCAAGCCAAACTCTGGGAAACAAGTGATGCCAGCACCCAGAAATATGGTCCCAAGCTACGAATAATTCTTTACCCAGAGTAAGCAACAGGGGAGGATTAATGCGGTGCAACTCTGATGTCCCAATTCATGACATAATTTTTTATTTTTTTTTGTCATCACATCATACACTAGGGACCTCATGCAAAAAATGTGAACTTTCACACGTGTCTCTGACCCAATCAAGAAGTTACATAGCATGATAAGATAAGATGCCCTGGTGACACCTACCTGAACCAGTGTCTGTTCCTGAGTTAGACCAGAAATTTTTACATATCACAGAACTGCACGTTCAAGTACGACTGCTCAGCAAAATTTACAAAGTACATTTACAAAGCTATATTACCTTCGAATGCACCTAGCTGGTGAAGTAACCACAAATGGCACAGTTACAAGTAAATAAAACTTGCTCCATGTTTCTATTATGGACATTATTACTCTGATGCAATAATGAATGTAATAGGCTGCATAACCATACACAGATAAACAGTGTGACAACGACACTTCAGTATTTTAGGTTCAGCTGTATGTGCAGAGTGAATAAGTACGAGATGGGGTTTAACTTTAATCAGATTGCATGGCATGCCAAACCACCCACCTTCCCCATTGGCATGGTCGTATGGCCTTTTGCGAAGTAAACTTGACGGCGAGGCCAGGGTAGGCCTCACGTATGGCGGTGGCGTGGGGTCCAGGCGGGGAGGAGGAAGCAGGAGTCTGCCGTCGTCCCCTCTTGGCGGTGGTGGGAAAGCCTGCCGTTGAGGCTGCACAATCTGGTCTCGTGGCGTTGGGTGCAACCACTCTGGTCGTGGGAGGTTTGGAGTTCCGAGTCGGTGTGAGATGTCCACCACCAATCCCCTGTCTCTGGGTTTCCCTTTCCACTGTGGCACAGCATCTGGAACCAGTCTGTTCTGACCTGATGGGAACCCAAAAATGAAGTGTTGAAGATAAGATGGACTCTGGAACATGGGGCGCAGCACACAATGTTGTTGTTCAAGCAAAGCTAAAAAAAGCACCTAAGTCGGCATTTCAGATGCATAGTCCAAACCACAAGGGTAATATTTAGAGCCTGAAGTTTTTGGGCAATATTTTTTTTTCTAATTTCAGGGGGTAAAAATCGGGTAAATAAACGTGTGCTGTAAATTCATGCGGATTCAGGTGAAAAAAACTTCTAGTATGCAAAATTCGGGGAGAAATCAGGCTCAGTTACTCAAACTAACTGAACTAGCGCAGTACAAATGGTGATGTAACTGCATTTGCTGCCAAACAAGTTAGTGTGCATTCCTACAGACATCTCAATGAGGGCAATTTGCCGGGTAAAAATCGGGTTTCACCCTGAAGAGGCAACCTTCAATTCGGGGTGCAAGTTCGGGGAAGAATCGGGTTAAACCCTAAAACTTCAGGCTCTAGTAATATTTGCTGACGTGATCCATGCACACATAGAGTCTGAAGTTTTTCGGAACCGAAGAAAGCCAAAATTTTACTCCACCCTTGTTGTACTTTGCTTTGCAACTGCTGAACGAACATGCTACCACCATCTTTATCAAAATGTCTTCCGCTTCATAGGTCCACGAAATGTTGCCCCGTACCACAAAAATATGCGACCAGATACCATGTGCGTACGTGATGGCAGACGACGTATGACAACCAAAGCATTTCGCTAAAGTCCCGATAGGATACGTCAGTCTTGCGCATGCCCATTTCGAGAAATTTTTTTTTCTTCTAAATTCGGGGGGTAAACATGTGCTCTAAATTCATGTGAATTCGGGTGAAAAAAATTCGAGTATGCGAAATTAAGGGAGAAATCGGGCTCAGTCGCTGAAACTGACTGCACTGGTTTGGTACAAATGGTGATGTAACTGCATTTGCTGCTAAACAAGTTAGTGTGCATTCCTACAGACGTCTCAGTGAGGGTTATTTGCCGGGTAAAAATCCGATTTCACCCTAAAGAGGCAACCTTCTATTCCGGGTGCAAATTCGGGGAAGAGTCGGGTTAAACCCTAAAACCTCAGGCTCTATGCATACATCATTTAGTGCTGGTGACCTGCCCGACTCTGTTACATGCAGTTCCATAACAAAGCACGTGACATGTGGTTCGTTAGTGGAAGGTAAGGCACTATTTTCACGTATGCCACATACAGCAGTTAAAAAGGTTGTGTTTCCTAAGAAACCGGGTGCCTGAGCTTTGGTACTTATCTTGCATGAGAGCAGTTACTCGTCATCAGAGAGCTGCGGAGATAGCGGAGGCAATGAAGGGAATGCATGGCAGTTTACGAAGAGGGAAGTGCCTACATAATGTACAACTTTAGACAACATAAGACTATGTCCTATACCAGTAGCTGACAAATGCTGGTTTATTATAGTACAATGAAAAGTTCAGTTCTATGGTAGTTGTATGCAATTATATGAATGAATGAAATAAAAAATGATTGATTGATTGATTGATTGAAAAAGCTCTACTGCAAGCGCTTCCAGTAAGTAGACGCTATGTCTGTATCCTACGTCTTTCCAGTTAGAGGTTCTGGTGTATTCTGGTGTATCGCTTTCATTTCTAACATGCAATGGCTGCATTTGAAATCACAAGACAGCTGTTTAAAATGCCGCAATCTGGAAGACACTGGAATAGGTGCCATGAAATCAAGATTTTATGACTCTCAAAGAAGAGTCAGTGCCATTGCAGGATCCTACAGTAACTTTTGCAGCGCACATGTCCAGGTAAATATCGAAAAGAAATCACATGGTACACAATCATCTAATGAGGACTGATGATTATGTGTGACAAGTCAAAGCCCTGTATATCCCTGAACAAATACTGAACCCACACCATCAGAGTTGAACAGGCCATGCATTTGTTTTGGAAAGGCTGAGTTCATACTTCTTTGTTCTGTAATATGCAGCAGAACAAGCAGAGCAAGTCTATGTAAAAAGGTAGTAAAATTGAAACAAAGGAAGCACAAAGGGATGTGAAACCCTTGAACAAATGGAGAAGCAGAGGAGAGTCATCGACGGAATTACATGCTATGACAGTTTGTCTCTGAGCAGCGGAGAGGGAAAGATAGGAGAAACCAGGTAGCAAAGGTATCTGTACACCCACAAGGCAGCATTAAGAGGGTGCACAGAAGAAACCGTGTGTGCCTCAACCTCCAAAGTTACCCACTTATTTGGGAGAGGGGCAAATGAGGTTGCTCCAGGGCAAAAGAAGAGAGATGGGAAGTGGGGAGAGGGAGCCAATGAGGTCACTCCAAGGCAACAGAGGAGAGAGGGAACCGGGGAGAGGGAGCCAATGAGGTCACTCCAGAGCAACAGAGGACAGAGGGGAACTGGGGAGAGGGGCCAGTAAGGTCGCTCCAGGGAAACAGAGGAGAGAGGGAAACTGGGGAGCTGTGCAGACAGCTGACACACTTGAATAGCATATTCTGTGCTTCCAGCAAGCATCTCACACACAATTCCCGAATATACACATGTGTTAAATAAGGATGAAGAATTGTGATTGTTAAGAAATGTGTTTGGGATAATCCAGTGGCAAAATGCATGTGTTTCTAACGAAGGTGTAGCCAGTGCAGAGCAAGACTTGTGTAAGTGTGGAGTTGTCCAACCCTGATTCTACCACACACAAGTATCCTGTTCACGAGGTCAGCAGCATACTTGCTCAATATTCCAAAAGACAAGCAAGCAAAGAAACTGAAGCTAGAAATTTCTTTCTTTCTGCTTCTACCCCTTTTTTTAAGCACCTTCAATCTTTGTGGCAGTACCACAGTCCTCGGCGCTGTCCTTTTGGGGACACTCACACTCCTGCTTGATGGCAATGACGTTGATGGGCTGGAATGGGTTTCGGGCTGCATGTCGGGGTCTAAGTACAGATCGCCCACACATACGCCGAGTGGCCCGTGTCAAGGGTGTAGTACAGAGATAAAATGCGGCTCGTGTCTTCACCACCGGACGTGGACTTCCTGCTCGTAATGCCAACCCGTGCGCAGTAGCACAGTGCCGCGCCAGGTGGGCCTTAAGCTTGAACTCCTGCAAGCAATAGTGGGCAAAGCTACAGTTCATGGCTCACTACCTTTTAAGAAGGCACTTTGATGATGATAATAATGTCAAATTATGGCCATGGTTCTTCAACAGTAGTGAGGCTGACATCAGAACATGCAGCAAGATCACAGCATATCGCAAAAGTACGACTTGGATGCATCTTGAGTTGAGCTGGCTTGGCTAGCCTCTTCCTTTTGCTAAGACAGATGTTGTCACTATTTCCTATAAGTACTAGTTCTCTTATCTTGCACCAGGAACCAAATGAATCTTCCAAATTCTTCCTTGTACTGTGAGGAATGCACAGACCAGGGACTGTCCATGCCATGTCTTTCGTAAATTTGCAGAGAAGTAAGGATAGATACGAAACTCCTGGAGCCCAGTTATTAGTAGTTATTGGTGAAACAGCTATTAGCAAAGGCTCCTATAGCTACCTAAGGTTTTCTAGAACAAACGCAAGTACCTTGCCACAACCTGTGATGGTGCAGCGGTGCGGCCTGTGTGATGCTGGCCCTACAACACCACCAGGCGTCAACCGCTCCGACGACGTCATTAAATCAGCTGATTCTGCAATGGAGTAGGCAGCTATGTACCGACATTGTTACAACGTGCGTAGCTTCGAATAGCACATTATACGATTAGAGAGTTTTTTTTAAATAAGATTGGGATAAGGGGTGCCTCTCTGGCTTATATATGTGGGAGGAACACTTACCCAAACGTGTGGGATATTTCAGTCCTCCAAACTTCTTCCAGTAAGTCCAGCAGGAGAAGCACAGCCGGCATTGCATGTGGGCCGGGCCCCAAGCGTACCACTGTGTTGAGCTCATTGCTAAGAAAAAAATGTGACAAAGCCAGCCGTCAATGTACAAATCTTCAGACACAGCAGCACAGAATGAGCCAGTTAGAAAGAAAAGTGGAAATGACATGCAGGCTGTTATAGGGACACCTACTGTAGCAACTCTCGCAAGGGCGTCCACTTGTGGTGGCATTTTCTGGGCCTCCGAGGGTAGTACCAGACTTGTTATTGCTAAGGGGTACCAAAAAATTCTGAGTCAGCATCACAAAGCAACCGTGGCTAGGAGCGGGAGTACCAAGAAAGTACCAGCAAAGGAACTCAAAGGTATAAGGAACAAGCACTGTATCTGCCTTTGAACTGGGTACTAAAGTGCAAAAATTTATCCTCGCAGAGTGATGCTGTTGCCTTGACAGCCATACAAAAGAAACAGGATTGATCATATACACCATGTAATTCCCTCTGCACACAAATGTGGAGTACATCTTAGGGGGTTACTTCCCTACTGCAGAATGTTCCCCTTCTCTACATGCTACAGTTGAACCTGTCGTTCCTGGCGGAGTGTTACGGTGCCAATGCCATTGATTTAGTTTGCAATGCTCCCCTTCAAATTGCCCTGAGTCTGAAAGCACGTGTGGTGGTCCTTTCTCGTTCTTCTCAACCCCCCCTCCCCCCCCCCCCAAAAAAAAAAGAAAAGAAAGAAAATGAAATAATTTTTGATTAAATCAAATCCAGCAATTGTAGCCACAAGTTCTTGCATATCATCAGTTATCAAAGAAAACTTTGGATCCGAGTTAACGAGCTAGACTCCCTCCCCCCCCCCCCCTCTCTCTTTCACATAAAATTGCTTGGTTCCTGGCCACACCCAGCCCACCAACGCTCTGCCCTCTAAGCTCTCTACACCTTTCTGTATACCATAGGACTTCGATCCTTATTGTGAAGGGGCTCATTATTTCATTCCCCGCATCACCACCAGCAATGGGGTAGAGTACTGCCCCTGGAGATGAAACTCCCCATTCATCATCTCGTAATAAAGTTGCTGTTTTTTTGGATCTGAGCCCTGGGCTTCCTTGATGTATGGAAAGTGGCACCATCCTGCTCGTGGTACTTTCCGTTCAGCTGTATACCATCAAGTTGGTCAACGAGTTCTGCTAAAATGTGTCGGCGCTCTGCAGCATTCACAGCTCCGTTCGGAAGAATTGGACCGAAATTCTCTCTTTGAATATTTCACACCAGACTGCGACTTTTACGGTGTGTATAGGTACTACAGAAATATAGGTACTACAGTACAGAATGAACTAGTGTGTTCCTGAACAAAAATATAAATAAGTAAAAACGCTGTTTAGGGATCACCCTGTACAACATCAATTTTTAAGATGCATGCAGATGAAGTAGTATGTGCAGAAAAATTACTACTTTATCTGTAACAACCTCTCCTTGCAGTAGAAAGCATGTTTCTTACAGATATTGTCATAACCTCCAAAACAAGTTAAAGTTGTACTTATTTTTAAATAGCAGATGTGATACGTCAGGCACTTACTAGTTTGGAATATAGACCTGCTTCAGCTTGCTCTCCGCTTCCACAGCCTTGACTCGCTTCTGCTGAACGTACCGGTCCGTCGTCTTCCACATGTAATAGTACTCTACAATGTTCTTGAGGCTCTTCCAGGGCAGGAAATCTTGGCGGATGTCTCCAAAATCCTTGCCGTACTTCTCCAGAGCCTCCTCAAAGAGATTAGCCTCCGACGCCGACCACTCCTCCATCTCGTCGCGGCAGAGAACGGGGCCACCGGGAGGCACGAGGCTCGACACGGCTTCCGCAATATCGTACGCGTGTCGGTGCAAAGCTTCCATGGCATGTAACAGAGTTACGTCGCGTGATGCCGCCGCAGCGCTCATGTGCAAACTTGGCTGCTTCACAGAGCTCGAACAGTCTAAGGCTCGCGCAAAGGTTCCCACGGACCGACACACAATCAGAAACTGGTCTAACTGCCGGTCACTTAAGACATGGCTCGGTGTGTACATCAGCACCTCTAAGTCTGCCGAATCGCGGGGACACGCCGGTTCTCCCGTCCAGGGCGGCACCTCGGCCTGGTAGCGAGAGCCCACGCGTATCTCCCCGCGATCGGCTAAAAGAGTTTTCTGTTGCGGGTCATACACTAGCGAATAGAAAAAGGAGTCGTCTTTGTTTAGATACGAAAGCAGAGATTCAGTCTCGTTGAGCAAAGTAACGGAGCATTTGCCGCGAATGTGGGTCGCAGGGAGCGTTTCCACTTGGCGTGAAAGGAACAGCTCACGATGTTTTAACTGATGACGTTCTTTCTCTGTCAGCACGTCTGCTTCCCGTTCCTGTTCTTCTTCGAGAGATCCCACAAACGCACTCTGCTGTTTCTCAGCCATAAGGGAGCCTGAAATGTCCCGTCGTCGATAGTAGCACATCACCTTCGCTTCTACGTTACCACTGGGTGTCTGAAATGATTATTGAGATTATTGGTTGAGCTTACTGTCTCCCGTGACATCCGTATAGGGATTCACCTGAGCTTGATAACCCACCTTAACAAGTTCCTCGATCCGTCGAATCTGATAAGGTGCTGTCGATGATGTTTCAAAGAAGACATAGTCTGCAATGGAAATAATTTTTGTCAAACAAATTCTGTGTCACTTTTAGTACTATAATGTGGCACAAACAATGAGAAACCAGTCGGTGAACGTAGTCGTGGGACATCTGCAGTACATAATCTGCGGTAACCTATTTTGAATGCTCTGTCATGTGATTTTTTTAAGCGAAAATAATATGAACCGCACAAGTGTTAGTTTATTCATGCTGATCGGACGTTCGCCGAGGCGTCACTTTGCAAGATATGCACAATGACCAAAGAAGTGCATATTGCACATGCTCAATGTTACGAGGTCTCTGGCGTGTGAAAACCATTTAAAATTTATTGGCCGCGTTAAGTATAGCTTCCCGGCATCTTCACAAACACTCTGCTAAGCCTAAACACAGGGCCGTGAGAAAAGATTTCAATATGCAAACTGAAGAGTACATTGCATACCTCCGACTCTGTACATGTTTGCGGCCATATTTTGTGGTTATGAAAGTTGCACAGAAATTCAAAATTCTGTACTTTACCGCTTTTACAAGCGGTCTCGTTTGGTGTACCACTTGGTAAGGTTCGCTACCGCCACGACGCCATGTTTTGAAGACGTCATGACGTCACATGCGAAGCTGGAAGCACTGGAGCGTGCGATAAGCGGCAATAAGCATTGTGTTTTCATTCTTTTTGGTGCGTTAGCTTGCGCAGCTTTTAATTACGTTGAACGATTGAGCCACAGAAGTGTAGAGAGCAGGAGCATAAAATTGCACGTGTCTCTAGCCCCTGGACCCACCCGAAATCGCTAGCACACCCACGCATTGTTTTATCCGCGCACGCGCGCTTCGTGCCGCCGCGTTTCGCCGGTTTCGCGCTTGCAGTAGAGATAAAACGAAGTGAAGGAAAATGGGGAAATCCTATGTCGTGTGAACTATGCGTTGGTTTCATTCTTTCCCTGAGGTGGTCGGACCGCCTAAATATAGCGCGTCCAGGACGAAAAAAAAAAAAAAAGAGAGAGAATATAAAACAAGGGGCAACTTTATAGCACAACTATATGCGTTGTGGTAGTTCAACTGGGTGGATCTCCCTTTAGGTGTCCCTGCCCGTGGGTGTGAGGTGGTGCTGAAACCTCGGTACTTATCTTTCACGCGTGCCGACCCGTTATAAACGTAGTAACGGCACACTTCTTTTTTCGACAATGACAAACGGTGAAAAATGTTTACAATTACAAGTGGGTTATGAAACAATTTCCACTCGTAACCACTTTGAGAACCTCTTTGCAATGTTGTTTGCGAGTGGAAAGCCCTTCATAAACCACTTGTAATTGCAAATATTTTTCACCGTTTGTCATTGTCGAAAAAAGAAGTGTGCCGTTACTACGTTTATAACGGGTCGGCACGCGTGAAAGATAAGTACCTAGGTTTCAGCACCACCTCACACCCACGGGCAGGGACACCTAAAGGGAGATCCACCCAGTTGAACTACCACAACGCATATAGTTGTGCTATAAAGTTGCCCCTTGTTTTATTTTTATTTTTTTTCGTCCTGGACGCGCTATATACTTAGGCGGTCCGCGATCCTCACAAGGTGGCCATCGAGTGTGCACGTATTACTAAATACAACATGTATTCCCAATAGCAAAGCTGAAAGTAACCACAATCAAATTACTAGATGAGCTCTAAGGGGAGCACGAGCCATAGGCCCTATTGTAGCACCAATGCCAGCTACATAAAGGAAATTCCTCAGTGGTGCCCTCAGTAGATTTGCTAGTGCTCTATTCATAAGCAGTGTTTTAATGACTGTAGCTCTTGCCCGAAGCACTACTGAATCTACTGAGGGCACCACTGAGGAATATGTCCGTGCAACCAGGCCCAGCCGTGCTATTGAAAGTGGGAAGGTGCTTGGAGTCACAAACCGATATTAATAGTTCTATACTCCCTCCAAGAAATTGTCATACTGTGGCCACGCCAGAAACTTAAAGACTGAGAGGCAAAATAATGGCTGACACATCGATCAGCAATAACTTTATTAGCAATCATTTTATTAGTTCAATGATTTACTGCCTAAAAGTGGGATGTGATAAAACTATGATCCTGACACAACTGTTCCTTAGAATGGAACTGAAAAACATTACCTATACATCTGTGCTACACACACTCAGCAACATTACCCACTGTGCCTGTGCATAGCCCATGCATGAGACACTCTTAAAATAAATGGTGAACAACACAGTGAACACATTAGGAAAAAAAAAAAAAGAAAGGGAGAAAAATTGAAGTATCCTACTTTCATTCTGCTGGTACAGCTTCATAAATGATCAGAGTGATAAGACAATGCTATCTACTCCCCTATCCTGTTCCTCAAATATGCCACAGTGACTTGACTTGACATGAGGGATAAAGGTGTGACATGTGCAGACCCCTTTGTAGCCTTTTTCTGTATATGCACAAAGAAAGTGTTCTCTGAACAGTTCCAGAGCAACTGTCATGTACAAGTGTACTACTGAGGAGTGTAGGCGACACACATCAGACAACAGGCGTAATGAGAACTAAGCTCAACGGTGATATGTTTCCAATCAATTATTCTTTTCTGAGCTCCACTGTCCATGTATTCACACAAGCGGAATTCCCCAGAACACTCTAGCACGGTATGTGCAAAACATCACAACTTTCTGCTGCCATGTGAGCCCGAGTGCTCAACATCACGTTTTCATGCTCTTCGGACCATGGAGAACATCCCGTGGCTCAATCACAAGATATTCCCTAGCAGATGACAGGGCCGATGGTGTCGTCGTCTGCTGTGTGTGTGCCATGCCACTTCTGATATTCTGGCGACATGTGAACGCTCAACGTAAGACACTACGCAACTTCCATCCCGTGAGCAGTTTTTTTTTTTTTTGCCTTTTCTTCCACTAGAATATTCTGCAAGAATGTTGCTCCTGTGAATACATGGTATGAAAGAGTTGGGACAATTGCTTCACCAACATATAGCAGCCACACACAAGAAAAGGGATGAACGTTTGCATAGCCCCTGCTCATAAATATGCCTGGAAAACTTCATTAAAGAAAAAGCAGCTGATGATAATGTATCAATGAATGGAGCTTATCAATCATCAACAAAGCCTGTGCACAAGGAATGCACTTTTTGATGTCACCAATGATTATTTTAAATACCCGGAGGAACGATTGTTGGCAAAAGCCTCCTTTATGGTGCAACTGTAAACCTCTGTTAGCCCACATCTTGCTGCAACTGGACTTTGGGAAGATGCTTCCTATCCAATAGCACTATAGAGTCATATACAGAATTTTTTTTTAAAGTTCAAGATTGCTTAGCCCCTCCCAAATCACAAATTGATTAGGAAAGAGTTCCACAAGTGTCATAAACTACAAGCTTTCGTGCCATATTTAATCCTCAAGCCTCAATGTTGAAGTCTCTGAAATATTTAACCCACATACTGATGATTTCCATCCTCATTCCAGTAATATTTTTTTGCTACATTTCATCCTGATGCCATAATATCTGATGTATGATTAACACTCTTTAATTCATCAGTCTCCATGTATCTTCTGCCATCTCAACAAAGGGGATGGGTTTAAACCCGTATAAATGATTTGGTAAATTCATGTATATCAATCATTCTGAAAAATACCCCATGTTCTGGATCTTGATAATCGCAACTTCAGTTTCTTTGTATGAGGTGCGCAGAAATATTGCCCTATTGCTGAGGTCCTGACACCAGATCATGATGCAGGAGTTTGTTTATGGGCTTGTATCTCGTCAACCACGACACATAAAAAAGTAATTATTTTTTCCTCATGCACGATTTTCTTTTGTTTGTTTTCATGATGCAATGAATCACATCTATCAAGGCGTTAATAACCTCTTTAAGATGTTCGATGCCATGGCATCATCAAGAGATGTGGGTTTGATCCCCACTGCTGTCCAGCTTTTTCCTGACTGCTGCCATATTTCAATCACCACCAGATAAAGCACGCTACCAGCATCTTTCATAGCTAAAAATGTTATAACGCTAAAAGTATAATGTTCGTAATTCATTTGAAAATGAAAACTTCCTTTGCGAAGGCTCTTTATCAAGCCAGTGCATTATTTTGCTCAGACCCCTCCTTTGCACTGACAGTAGTTGAATGTATGAAAACTGATGGATTAGGATTGTGGAGCAAAAATTACAACATCAGGACTAGATGTGTTGTAAGAGAACTTAAGATACTGTTAAACAGAAATCAGGATTGCTTGTATATGGATTAAATATCATAAGTCCTGGACTACCTGGGGGCTTACTCGCTCACACGCCTAGCGAGCTAACGAGTGGTGGGAAATTCAAGATGGGCATGTGACACATTGCGTGTGATGTAAGCTGTGCCCTTCACGTATCGCACGAGGAGCACCGTGCATGTGCTCTATGATATGCCCCTCCCTTCGTTAGCTTGTTAGACGTGCAAGCGATTGAGCTCCAAATTACAGCACGAGGATTATACGTACAATTGGAAAGCCCGTAGGCGGGCCCGTACAAAACCTTTACAACGTCATTTGCCGTATTGCCGTAAGCAGCGTTCGAAACAGCTGGTGAAAAATCGGTGAGAACTCTAGAGCTCTACTGAATCCACGAATTTGACAGCTACTTGTCTGTTTAACGCAGATCACTACACAGGTGCCTTTCAGTTCCAATGACACCTTGTTTCTTGTATGCTCCGTACGTAAAATCATTGTGAAGGTGGTGTGTGTTTGCAAGTGGGGAGAATTTTGAAACCTTCCCAGGTTCACTTAGCATTTTAAAAGCAATTTAAAAGGAATTGTGGAAAGAGAGGTCATGTTCTAAATAACGGGACACTCAGCGCACTATAGAAATTGCAATCACATTGGGTCACACCAGAAAATCGCAGCCTGCAAGGCGGATTTTCTACAGGAATACGCTCCTCCATCGAGGACAGTGCTTCCAAAGACACACGATAGATAAGCAATAACGACAAACATACCTAACTAAAACATTATTCATTTGCTTCGAGAAATTCCACCGGAGTGCTCGTATCCGCTGGCCTTAGGTACAAACGAGTTATAATCAGTAATAAATAAACACTATGTACAACGGCCCGTCATCTGTGACACAAGCCGAGCAAAGTCCACAAGGCCGACGACGATACTGGCAACGCCACAATGTACGTGCATAAATATACTGGCACACCCACATGTTCCTTTGCACGCATCCCCATGCTAACATCAGATGAACAACTGCACACCACACACTTTTCCAGGAGCACAGGCACACTTAAAGTGCATTGCACAAGACCATGTAGAGAAACGCATTGTGAGGCACCTGCTGCTGGTCGTAAAGTAGGAGCTGCAGCTGGCAGGGCCACCTGAAATACACAGACAGTGTGACCTTTAATGTGGGCTGATTTAATGAGAAATCACGCCTGGCTCGCTAGCAGAAGCGAGGAAAATGCCAGATCCTTTTTAGTTGCGACCGGATTTTGCCTGATTACGTGTAGACTCTTCTGGGTTCGGGTGCTTTGAAAATCGTCGTAGCAACGGGGATTCTGGGAGCTCTCATAATTGGACGATAACGAGTGGAAAAGCAGATTTTGAGCAGGTGGAAAATTAAAAAGGAAAACTCGCTCCTCACATTTCAGATGAACACGAGGTGCCGAGCGGCTGTGCTGAACATGCAGTGCTTAGTGTTCTCCGGTGCCTGTATTCCTTTTTGCGAGTTTGTTTTCAGGGTTTACTTTTAGTGATGATAATGCAAATTGGGGGTCAAGAACGGATTTTAATGGGGTTAACCTTCAAAACACTAGGCTCGAAGTCGAATTATATGTGTCAGCTGCAGCAGTCTATTAGATATTTTATCTTGTACTAAAAAAAAAAAAAGTGAAACAGCCACTGGTAGTACATATTGCTTTTTAAGAAGAGTCCATGTCTGCATGCACACAACCAGGGTCACAATTTTTGCCCACATATGTCCGTATAACCCAACTACTGGAACGGAAATAAACAGCACGTAAAGACACTAAGAGGAGGAAGAGAGCTGCATACACTGGTCATTTCGGCGCCACTGACGGGGACGCCCTTTTCGCGTCCAAAGAAAATCGGTCAACCGGGGAAGACAGGTCTAGTGGGACTTCTGGAAATGAGCGAAGCAGTGTCAGTCTGAGCTTGCACAGAAAAAGCAACGTCGAGATGCAACAAATGAGGCTCACCTGTGTTGGGTAATGGAAAGTAGGGCTGGTAGCAACGTGTGATGAGAGGCACATAGCTTCGAACCGGGTTTGACGTCTTCGCCCATCCTGGTTCCTTTGCTTTTTCGCTGGGACCTGCTACCCAAAGTTCGCAATAGAAAAAAATCGCAGTTGAGGCACCAGATCAAACACGTCAGACCCACGGCCGCATAAACGTCACAACAGCAAGGCAGCAGCACAAATGCACAAAGCATATAGCTTGCCGAGACATACCATCCTTTGGAGAAGCAGTGCTGCACCTACGAGGGGTGGAAGGTGGACTGATTGCTTCGGGTTTCCAAGACCGTACAGAGAGATTAAGAGGCGATGCGGTTGCAGATGTGGATGCTGTTGACACTGGGGTAAGAAATGTGGCACTTTAGTATGGGATGGAGGAATTGTGGATTTTGGAACAGATCCAAATGTAAATGCAATACTGATGCTGCTGAGAAAAATGAGGTGCAATTAGTGTTGAAAATTTCATGAATGCAACACCAAGTAGCGCCATGATTACCAAATAATCACAACTAGCTTCAGAATACTTTCATTTTCCAATGTCACACCAACAAACACAGATATATAATCAAAATATCGAGATAAAATAAAAATATATAGAATATTTTTACATAAAATTAATACGTAAAATCAAGATATATATAATAAAAAATCATTGATAGACTGGGCTTGGTCTGTTATTACTACGCATGAACACCAGCTGTTCAGCATGACTTGAACGGAAACAAACACTAACGACTTGTGTTCGCTACAAATTAACTAAAAGTAACATAAAGGTAGGCACAAGAACAACAAGAGGGCTGCCTATCGGATCCTTTTTCCCTCGCAAATATGCATATAAGAACATGGCATTACTAATATGAAATAAACAACGGCAATCTGAAATCAAGCGAGCACCACAGTAGCTTGGATAACCAAGCCCAAGGCAGTCATGTGATTTCTTGAGCTAGCAGACACAAAGTTGAAACGTACGTTGAAAGCATTCATGTTTGTGTACAGAACAAAACAATGTTAGCAACTGAATGACAGCAGTTGAAGAAGCGGTGCCACCTGTTCACCAGCAGTTCTTCAACTGCCATGATTCAATTGAAGTATGCAAATGAGCATTGTGATTTTTGTGTTGTGTTTGTCCTGTGTTTAACTGTCACATCCACTCCAACGTAACAGTGCTAACAGTCCCTCGTTCCTGACCATGCAGAGCGGATAAATTTTCTGGTAACAGTTACAGATAAGTGAGACATGACTGTATATCAGATATTTGACCATACAAAAGAAAAGTAGCTGAAGCTCCATGGCTGCACGCGAAGATTATGTTTATACGTTGATCGTGCCATCCCAGTCGCAGATGGCTTATATGTAGAGCCTGAAGTTTCCGGGAAACATTTTTTCCCCAATTCGGGGGGCAAAAATCGGGTAAATCAACATGTGCTCTTAATTCATGAGAATTCGTGTGGGAAAAACTTCCAGCATGCTAAATTCAGGGAGAAATCAGGCTCTATTACTCAAACGAACCGTACTGGTTTGGTACGAACGGTGATGTAATCACGCTTGCTGCCAAACAAGTTAGTGTGCATTCCTACAGATGTTTCAGTGAGTGCAATTTGCCTGGTAAAAATCGGGTTTCACCCTAAAGAGGCAACCTTCAATTCGGGGTGCAAATTCAGGGAAGAAACGGGTTAAACCCTAAAACTTCAGGCTCTATTTATATGCGGTGCAAGCATAAGCAATCTCCGCGGCATCTACGCAGACCTAGGGTATGGCCGTTTGGAGTTCTCCCGAAGTGCTCTCAGCGTCACATTTACCTGAGGAAGGATTTGATGAAGGTGCTTGTGGGGACTGCGCTGCTTCCACTCTGTGCATACTTTGTTGTGGCTCATCGTCCGGCTCGTCATCCGTTGAGTCCTCCTGGGCAGGGGCCCCCGTAGACGAGGGGGCCCTTGATCCTGGAGGCTGCACCAACGCAGTCTCAGGCCACGAAATTGACAGGGAGCTACCCCTCGGTCGCTTGGGAGCCTCCTCGTCCTCACTATCGTCTGAAGGTGGTTTCTTAGGAACTCCGAGGCGGGGAGTATCCTGCGACTCGACCCATGCACCACCTTCCTGGGCACTCAATTTCAGAACGAGGCGGCCTCCTGCAACGGATGATTTTTTCGTGAATACAACAGTGACACCCATTAGGTCGATGCCACACTCACCAAGATAAAACTTAAGACTGCCCATTGAAGTGGCAGAGGAGGGTTCTTCAGGCTTTATTGGCTTGGCTCTCATAGGCTTTACTTCTGGACCTTCTTCATGCTGGGGACTGGTCTCTGTCTGAACAGGTCCATCCCCTTCCTTCCCACATTCATCATCATCTTCATCCTCTTCTTCTTCTTCAGCCTCCTCCTCCTCTACTTTTTCCTGCTTCACCGGTTCCTCCTGATGTAATTACACCAGAGGAGAATCACTCAGGTTAAGCAAATTTTGTTCACATTAAAAGCTTTCAAAACTATGGCGGCTATATATTTCAATTTAGATTTATTTATTTTTGAGGTGCCCGCGCCGGTAAAGGCCTGGATAACAGTGCACACTTAATCACTAAAAACAACGAATGGCATATATGGCATGCTGCAGCGCACAGTGCAACAAGCATGTACATTTGCTCAGTTGAAATCATCAGATGCACACTGCTTCTGCATTCGAGGAAGCTTTTTAACCATAGAGGTACGTGGGTGCTTGCCAAGACCACTGAATGCAATTTGCCAAAGCCAAGTTAATACAATTCTACCATACACCAGAATGAAACTGTGTTCACCTTGACAGTACCACTGCACCCTGGTTCATCTAGTGATGTGGGTGGGTCCTGTTTCTCCAACTTGCCTTGGTAGTAGTACTCAATAAGGCTTTTCACGGGCTTCCACGGAAGCTGTGGAATCAGTAACAAAGCACTCATGAATGCTCATAGGGGCTCATCACACAATGCAAAGCATCGAATTGGAAGCTGAGGCCCTTACAAAGTCCTTTTTGATGGCACTGAAGTTTTTCCCGCACTCGTCGAGTGCCCTGGCAAAGAGACTGGCTTCATTAGGTGTCCAGTCAGAAGGCAAGGAAGGCCCAACTTGGCATCCCGCATCGTGGTGGCATCCGTGATGTGAGGTGACAAAGTCTGACAGGCCTTTAAGTGCTGTCTGCAAGCAGCCGTCTGAGGCCTCTTCTGATGTCTGGCATTTGTCCATGGCCCGGGCAAACAGACTCACCGCTCTGCATTTGTCATAACATCTCACTCAGTAAATAAGGATCAACTAAAGGGGAACAAAGATACAAACCACACCAAATATGCCAAAAACATCAATCAATGCAATCATATCAGTGCACTTTCCTGGTGCATAGTCCGTTTTTCTTATCCAACATGAATTGCATCCAACTGAATCCAATTGAATCCAACAGAATCCCTCTTCGCGAAATTTAGCATAATCAGAATTATGCATCTCTATAAGTACCGTATGTCCATTACATATGTAACGTCAGTAAAGCAAAATAATCACATCTTTCTAGCCCTAGCCAATTTAACCATGAGATTAACCTCTTATTCACTACGCTACAATGAGCCCTATTCCACACCGTGTGCACAAACTAACTATGGCTCACAGTTGGTTTCATATAATCTTCCATGACATATTAATTCCCATATCCAAAACAACATTAACCATCAGCTGTCTTTCAATTCGCTCTATAAAGGCCATGCATGTTCACTAGGATAGTCATATTATTTCGTGTGTTCTCATAGCTTTCTCGTTTTATGAATCTTAATGCATTGTGTTTGTTACCACTGTCTAACTCCATAATTCACCTGGTTTGCTATTTGTCATTGCTTTGCTGTATCTGTCGAGTGTACAAAGGGGGGTCAGACCTCGTCAAGCTGCAGTATTTGCAGCTTTTCGTCTGTATGCCCTCACCAAGTGTCATTGGTGAAATAAATTATTATTATTATTATTATAATTCAATGGAAATGCTGAAATACATGTGCTGTGAAGACTCACTTGGCCATAGACAGGTACTCATCGATGCTTTGGTCAGACAGACTCTCCGGGCGCCAACGGAGAGTTTCCAAGTCCTCCAGCCGGCGCCCATCACTTTCGCCTGAAAAATCATGAAGACAGTTTTACGTAAAAGGTTGTATAATTTATTATCTTGTGTGCGCACTGAAAGCCAATGTGCAATAGTGAACCCCATAAAATGACCATAAATCGTAGCAGATGTATTGCGTGCTTCCCCCGAGAACTTAAGGGGACTATGAAATTTCCCGGGCACCCCATGAAAATTTTGCTGAACACAGTTCTTCCTGTCGAAGAAGATCACACACCACAAATTTCTCCCGATTAAAATATATCAATTTTCAACCACACACAGTTGAAATCTCCTTGTGTTCACTTCCTTCACATTCCTCCTCTCTCTTCTACTATACATGTGTTCCTGGTGCCTCCTGATGATGTTGTTGCGCACGGCTCGCTCAAAGGATTGTCGGTGAAACATGGGCGTACCATTCGGTGCCCGGTGACGTCATCAGTGCCGTAATCAAGACAGCAGCGGCAGGGTCAACGCAAGCAGCACAACATATTGGACCAATATTGGATGGGTATTGGCAATATTGATATAATATTGGTCCAGTATTGCCTATTTCCAGCTAATATTGGGCCAAGATATCGTGCTGTCTGGGAAGTTTCTCCCCATGACACTCCTACTGTCATCCACAGCCACGACCAGGTGAGTGTGCTCTGTATAATTTTGGTACTTTGTTCAAATTTTATCCCATGAAAACTGTTTGCTTGCTAAATGTAACACCCTTGTTGTGTGTTCAGGAACATCTCTTCTGTCAAATAAATATGAGGAAAAAGTTGTTTCACAGTCCCCTTAAGCTTCAACCTGTGCTTTTGCCTGGTTACAACTCTACACATTCCTCAATCATGATCAGCTCGAGGTGCTCCGAAGGAAAAGCATTTTAACATGTGCGACATATAAAATGATTGCACAAAACTGAAGAGCGTTTTAATTGGTTCCATCTCAACTTCTGTTATGTTTAAAAAACAATATTTAAAAAGCGGACACCATCCGATAATATACTGGATGATAAGATTTACCAGGTTTCAGCAGTGGTGGAACCGTAGCTTGGTATTGACGGCCTACTCTGATTCGGTTTCTATTGTTGTTGCGAGATTCATTTTCCCAGTAAGAGTCAAAATCTGCATCTGTATGAGAAAAACAAAAGTAGAGGGCAACACACAATTATTTATTATGCTTCATAACTTCCACCAAGATGGTCCAGCACAAAATATGCTGAACACGATGAAACTGTTGCTTGCTGCTCCAAAATATGTTGCTCGCAAAAATGGCACTTGTAGCTATACAGAGAAGTTGGTCTCGGTAACCTTACTCTGTGGTGCTTTGACCATGAGTCTGTATTGGCAAAGTTTTTGTTAAATATGGCTCATGAGTGCAGTAATCTATTGTGCCAGAAGAGGACAAATGAGTGGCATGCTGGCAAGGCTACTATATAAAGATATCACTTGCATAGTGAGACGGGAGTCAAGACCTGTCAAGTTTCCTCCAATTATTAAAAAAGCTCAACCTTCCAGCCATGTCCAACACCTGACATGAAGAGTCTTCGATTGGGCTGCACTTTCTGAAATGGTGCAAGTAGTGCAACTTCTGCCGTTCGATTCGGCGAAGGTGCCAGCCCTTGCACTATACTTTCTCATTCGATTCAACAAAGTGCCGCAGGAGTGCAGCACGAGTTCAGGAAAATGTTGCACCTCCTCATACCTCCGTGCAGCGTTCCGCGCAACTCAGTAGCAGACGACAACATGAAGGATGCGTAAAATAAAGCACTGAAAAGAAAACTAGCTTCATCTTTTTTTTTTTTTTCAATTTCAGTATCCCTATTCTAATTTTTTAAGCCTTTTCATGAACTTCCCAATTTTCGCTTTACCGCATCAATTTCTTACCCGGTTTCTGAGTGTACTTGAAATGTGTCGTCTGCCTGTTTTGTCACCAAAGAAAACGGTTTTCCATTATGGAATTCACCGTTTAGGTTGATGGAATGTTAAAATCTGTTAGGCCTGTGCTAGACGACGATGGAAATCATATATTCCAAAACGGTGCCGTCGACTTTAACATAGCGGCACTCGGTTCCTGTCCAACCACAACTCGCGCAACACCTTACACACGGCGATCAGTCGCCGTTGTCTTCGTCTCCCCCCTCCTCTATACTGGAGTCGGCGAGCTCAAAAATGCTGGGCAAAAAGTCGCTTATTGTCAAAATATTGTCGAAATTAACCAAACGGCGCGCGGCGGACGACGGACTGCACGGAGCCAACTCTCCTATTTGATTCAGCTTTGGTGTAACCTGCACTGGGGCTGCACTGAAATACACTTCTGCTCGCTCGCCTTACACTGGCGCCCTGCACTTTTTTGTGAATCGAAGACACTTGGTTAAATGCTGACTCGGGAACTAATGCACGGGAACTTGTGATGAATGGTGCACTTGGCAATATATCTGACACTCACGATGAGGCTCTATACATTTTCTAATGCGACAAGAAGCACTTTACGGGAAACACATGTAACGCTACAGTTAAATATCACCGTGTTCAGGGAAGGCACAAGGCCTGCATCTCGTACATAAACAGTCAGAAATTAAGTACAATGCCGTAACTCCACAACTAAAACTGACGCACTGTACAGCTGTACATTATGATCGCCACAAACGTGAAATTGCAGCATGGCACAAACAGTATATTTGTGTGTACGAAATGGACACATGCAAACTGCTGCAGTAAAGAAACCATTGCATTTTTAGAGGAAAACGAAGCACCACTTCGGTAGAGTGCTAAACTTTCCCGGCATGGCAAATGCGATGACAATGCTTGTACCATGGACCGCACACGTTGCCTACGATGGATGTGGTGTGTTGTGTACGCCGCACTCCCGGGCAAGGTATTGCAGTTGATCGAGCCAAAAAGTTACCAAACTAGTTACGAACTTCGCATAACGATAATTAAGCGCCACACAGTCGATTGGGGGGCACCGCTTGACCACAGATTTGCATGAGGGTATTAAAAAAACATGGAAATGCAACGGTGGTGCGCTAATTAAACGCATTTTAATTACGTTAAGCCCAACGACGGATCCCTCAAGTGTCGTCGCACTCACCTGATACATCCATTAATGCACAAAAGCAAATGTTATAACTGGGTTGTTTCGACTATCTTTCATGATAACTGCGAAGACGGTGTCGTCTTAGGTGTCTATAACGAGTTAGAAATAAAACTTTTAACACTCCTACGACCACAAAATCTCAACGGGTGAGGCTGCGACTGGTGCTTGGTGAGTTGTCCAGCACTGCCGTTGTATGACGCTGCCGTCGAAATGAAAACTATCCGTGGTAAATATATTCAAGCACTTAGAAGAAACCACGTAGTTCCCGCATTATCGAATTGGTTTGCGTTCTGAAAAAACTAAAGTGAAAATCAAATACTGCTGGCTGAGTCACATCCGAGTTAGTGCAATTATGAACAAGTGGGTCAGAAAGGAAAAGCCAACAGCTCCCCCAAAGCTGGATGATTCGGAGAGGGTTGTAAGGGTTGCGTTCCCTTGTGACAGGAGACGATTGTAAAGACCACAGAGAGTGACCACAACACGAGGTTTTTGGGGGGATACTCTTTATCTCGGTAAGCGTGTCTTCTGGGACCACAGGTCTAGCTTTGGTGAAGTCCCCTTCTGACCCACTTATATTTCTTTCGTTTTGCTCTCTAAAATAAAATTCAGTTAGCGTTTTCTTGCCATCCCTTGTCCCTTGTTATTCCTTATATATTTATAGTTACAGGGATGTGCGCCGGCATCACTTTTGGTGGAGGCGGCGGCGTTGAGTCCATTTGGGCCGGCGGCGGCAGCTTTGGCATGTTTGGCATCGGCGTTACTTCGTCATCGGCGGCATTTCAATAGAGCCGCGCTTTTTGAATTTTTAGCGACAGATCTGCGGAGCTCACGATGCTCAGACCTCAGAGCTGTTGCCATGAATGCGGAGATGTGATCTCATTTCATCTCCGGTGGCCGACCGGATGAACTACTATCCCCATCAGTTACGACGCACCTGCGTGTGTGATATCTCATTTGCGTGTGTCATGTGTGTGCGCGAGTGTGGATGCCTCATCTTTTTCATCGTCATCCCACTCATATATTAACCCACATGCACTGAGGTATGGTACCGCAATTGTTGCGGTGAATCACCTCATCCCATCGTCATTCATGTAGTAGTTGTTGTTGTTGTTGTTCACGATGTTCAGCATCCTTCTTCGGCAGGAATATATTCACGCGAATCTGCCCATCAATGGAGCGATACTAAACAAAGTTAGAAGAAAAAGCAAGCAAGCAGGCAGAGCATATGATGGCATATATCCACAAAGAAAAAATCCGGGAGTGGGAACAATAAGAAAGACGCACAGGACATTGCTCGTGAGCCTGTTTTTTGTTCCCACTCTCGTTTTTTTTTTTTCTTTATTGGTCTTAACCATGCGTGCACTCATGGCACCAGTTGCAGATGTGGTTACAGCGCGTACAAAACAGGCAACGAAGTAGACACAAAAATGTACATAAATATGTTACATCTCAATGCATACCGAATCTCTTTGTTAATTTGGGACCCCATAACAGTGAACATATGCGATCGAACTTGATGTTGATAAAACTGCAAAGCAACTGAGCAAGCAAATATCGTAGTATGGACTTTGGAACCCTAAATTGGTACTATAGTATGTACTAGTTCTAGTACTACTACTCAACCAAAAAAGGACTCCCACCTTCTTAAGGTTATTTTATTTTTATAAATTAGATTTTTAAATGCTCATAGAAATCACTAACATCCAGTTAGAAATTTTTATGCAGTACAATATATCAGGCTATACTGCAAAAAATTAGGTGGTCTCTCCGTTGGATAGGTCCGAGAGGCTATTTGAGCGCAGAATCTACTTTGACGACTTTTTCTTTAACTAATTCTATTTATTTAATTAATTAAAGGATTTCATTTGCAGTTTATCTCTGAAAGTTCTCAGAGGTCATCTCTGGCAAAATGAGCTCTGATATCTCGCACTACCAGACCAGTTCAGGCGGCTACAGCTTGTCAATAGCTACCAGCGCTTTGGTAGAGCTACCAACTACCAAAGACAAACGCACCAGTATTACCAGAGCTTTTAATTGTATGCACATACATGCTCGTTCATGAACGAATGCTAGTGGGGTTCTTTGGCACGGCCATTCGGTGCACCATAAGTCCAAAGCAGAACTCTACATGACGACCTTTTCCCTCTACGACGTTGAATGGCAGTCAGTCCCTGGCTATATCCAAAGAGCAAAGTCTCGGTCAAGAATCTTCCATAACGAACATGAATCCTGAGTAATATTTCTTACGACTGGCTTTGAAAATGTTTCGAGGTTCCCTACCTGTTTCTCTTTGGTTTGAGGTTGGACAATTGAGAACACCTCTGCTGGTTGCTCTTACTCACGACTGAGGAGTAACGAATAATGCGCTCCTGATGCCATGACAAACAGGCAACCTCAAAGGCGACTTCGCGAAAAGAGCACAAAACCAAATTAAATTTCCCGGGTGCCTGGAAGACATGCACGCGCGCGAGGCACACAAGCGCGCCCTGCCGGCATCGCCGACGTGCGGCGCATCGCGCACAGATCTACCCGCTTGAAATATAGTGCACTAGAATAACCTAGATAAACTGCACGGAAGCAGACGAGGTGGTGGCTTTAAAACTTCCACACTCGGATACCCTGAGACTGTTCTGTTTCGACAATTTTTTCCTAAACCTCGGGGTATCCAAGTGTGGAGAATGGAATAACCTAGTGGGCCCAACTACAACTGTGATCCCGCGGCGAGGGTCCTCGTGGTGGCGCGCGGTTCGACGCCGTTCGATGCATGTTTATCGCGCAGACTGGCGGCGGAATATCAGGATGTATGAAGGGGTAATTTTCAAAACGGAAAGAATGGAAACATACTCTATACTCTATTGCCGCGTAGGTCGCATGCCACGCCGGTCAAGTGTGTGTGCGTTGCCGAGCACACCTGCTACGTTATCAGGACCAGTGGTGGATCCAGAGGGGGGGTCGCCTTCAAAGCAATAGTTGATACATTGGGTTTCCCTCTCTCCCCTCCCCGCTACGCGCTCCGACATAGAACCGCCGTCCACCGCCCAAAGTGAGGATCTGGGTCTGCCCCTGATCAGAACACATATTTGTTCGTAAATTAGGTCAGAACTTGCAGGTCTTAGGGGCACAATGTACTAATCTACACCAGTACAATTATTTAAAATAAAGATTTCTGTCGATGCATTGAATAGACCTCTACCCGAGAAACGTCATCATGACGTTGGTAGACAATGAAAAAATGGCTAAGAAGCAAGTCAGCTGGTGAAGATGATGCATAATGTAAAACCCCGAGACTAGGGAACACGAAGGGACAGACTGAAACTGACTGAAACCGAAACAAATCGGAAGGGTTCCACGAATAGGCACTTGTCCGCTGCCTCCTATTGAAAGAAAAGTAGGACGAGTAGGGGACCATCGTAATCCCCTCAAGGCCGTGGCTTTCGGGCCTGACCTTGTTCGCCCATAGCTTCGAGTGTAGTTCAACTCTTCCAAATTGGTGTCGCTGTCGAACACTATGACATCATTTGTTTACAAACAGGGAGAGGTCTATTGGCAAATGCGTCGCAGAACCATGGCCTCCCATCGCTAGCCTCCTCAATATAGGAGGCTCTGGAACATTCCAAGCCAAATGATCCAAATAGGTTGCTCGATCACCACCGACAAGATACAGGGCTTCGAGGGAAGAGTAGTTTCGATGGTATCTGCGTCGAGTGAGAAAAGTGTGCGTTACATTTTCGCGATTAATTGTCTGTATGTCTATAGGCTTCTAAATATGATTTTTATGTCTTTAGAAGATGCGACACGCTATGTGGTACACCTAGAGATGCCAAGCCCTGAAATAAAAAACGGAAATTTTTTGGGGAAAAACAGTTTTTTTCGTTTTTTCCCCTCGTCTCCGGAAAAATTGCTCAAAATTTCCAGGCGACAAAATTCAAAAATGTAAATTTTCGTGCCTTCGATGCGTTCGAACCCGCCAACAGTGCCTTGGGTGCCTCTAATCCGCCAACAACCACCAACTTAGAGCTCCGTCTTGCCGATCTAAGCGATCGCCGTCGCGTTCACATAAGGTAGGGAGCACCATTTCAAAACTCCTGAGTCTAAACGCGCATCAAAACAGTGGAAGCATCCGGGCTCGCCAGCTCCCAAGAAGTTCCGATGCACCTCGTCTGCGGGTAAGGGCAATGCCACGGTTTTCTGGGACAAGGCTGACGTTGTTCATGTTGATTTTCTTCCCAGTGGTACCACCATCAATAGTGCATATTACCGCCAGGTTCTCAGAGATGTGCATAAGGCGCTAAAGCAAAAGCGGCCGGGTCTCATCACCAAAGGAGTCCTCCTCCTACAGGACAGTGGACGCCCACATACCGCGCATCTCACGGCACGCACCTTACAGGTACTTTCTGGGAGTTGCTGCGATGCCACATCCCCCTTACAGTCCAGACCTCGCCCCCAGCGATTTCCATCTCTTCGGGCCACTGAAGGCGTTCCTTGGGGGCCGCCACTTCAGCTGCGACGACGAGGTCAAGAATGCGGTCCGATCATGGCTGCTACGCGCCGGTAAGGATTTCTACGCTGCTGGCATCCAAGCCCTCGTGAAACGCTGGGACAAGTGCATTAGTGCAGCTGGAGATTACGTTGAAAAATAAAACTAATTTCTCGCCTGTAAGTTAATGTTACTTTTGCGAAAAATGAGTAGTCCCGGTTTGACTTGAACCCCCCCCCCCTTCAACGTAGAATGCTTACATTATGTGCTCCGCTCCTAAAAACTACAGAACTACTATTTGGCATGCGTGAGAATGTCGTGTTCTTTTTTTTTTTTAGACACGTGCGTGATAAGCACTACAGGAAGAGGCTCACATTCACGCAATCAACCTCCAGCGCCGTGCTTTTTCACATTTTCTTCATTCCCTCGTCACTCTTTTGTACGCTTTTAGTTTGTCAAAGTTCTCTTCGCACTGCAAATATGTGACTAGTTCATGACAAGTTTCTGCTTTGCGTACACATAGGAAAAAGACGAACCGACGAGCGTCAGGGGGAATTCATATCATCTCACACATTCTTGGATATCTGAAACGATGTTCGTTTCGCCGCAACTATGGACCTTTTTCACATACGTGGCGTATCCTAGCGGCTCTCCAGCGAACCACGCTCGGAGCGTTTCAAAACAAATCCACGTGGGGAGCACAACGGACCAAAACCGGTCCGGAGTGGGACCGAGGAGCTGGCGCCGTTCCTGCGGTCTCCCCGCTTCTGTCGTTCGCATACTGCGCCATCTAGTGAAGACGGAGATAACCCTCTTCGACGCCTCAAGGCCATGCGCATGCGCATAGGTCGTTGTGAAAAAGGTCCATTGCTTGAGAAACCGGTTCGAAGTGGTGGAATTTCCTTGTGCATGGCACAGCAATGCAGTGCTTGTGTCTGTCAACCAGAATCCTCCGCAGGAGCAGTCTTCCTTTTTTGGGGGGGAAAAGTAAGCTTTTGCATGGCTAACCTTTCCCGTTTTTTTCTTCTCGTTTTTGCCGTTAAACATATATCCAACCCCCCTCTGTTCGCAAGCAACAATCTCCTTCGAAACCCATAAGGCCTCAATATTAAGGCTTTTTCTAGCCCACTTATAGAGGTCTCTTGGTGTTAGGATTTGACACTCCACGATTCGTTGCAGGCTTGCCTTTGCAACGAGCCGTTTAACAGTTCCATTGGTTCCGTCACATGGAGCTTCGCCATGAGATATTGCATGCAAACTCCAACAAGCGTCGATACCGAAGCCGTCCATGTGCTGGCACAAATAAGTGAAGATTTTCTTATTTTTGTACCTGGCATCACATCCGTCTGTAATGTACCTTGGAGATGTACGGCAACTTTACCAAAATCCTTGTAAAGATGGCTTTTTGAAAAGCATACACTGCAATATTTGTATATCGTAAGCAGTCTGAGATGACTACGTAAGGTCACATAAGGTTTCACATAACTTGGCAAGTTCTTAGTTAATTTCAAGTTAGAAGTGAAATCTAACGTAGCCCTCTTAGACTGTTTGCAATATACATTTGCAGTGCATGCTTTTCAAAAAGCTTTCTTTACAAGTAATTTGTTAAGGTTTCCTGACATCCAAGGTACATTACAAACGGTGCCCAGTAAAAAAAAAAAAATGGTCGATCCATTGGTGGATCCGACGGAAACGCGTCAACATTAAAACCTGAAAATCTTTCAACGACCCTTCACAAACGCTACACAACCCTTCACGACACTAACGCAAGACAGCGTCCGCAGCTAAACGAGCAAGCCGTTCGGGCTTCCTCCGACTCAGCTTGGCGACGCCGTCTCGCAGCCTCAGCCTTCTTTCGCCGCTGCTCCTCCGCACACCTTTCATAACCGATGGCTCGCCCACGCAGGCACGTCTTGCTTTGAGAGAACTGATGTTCTGAGGCTGGAACAACATAGAAAGGACATCTTGCTTGCTTGCTTCGTAGGGGGTGAGAGATGTCAGCCTAAGTGTCTGAACCTGTCGACCACCGTAGCTGCACGACTGCACTGCCGGCGCGCCGCGTCGCGATCTCTACGCGCCCTCTCCTTACCTCCTTACCTCTTCACTCACCGCGCAAGCGCGCCTCGCAGTCCTCCTCTCCCCGTGAACCCCTTCCGCGCGCGCTTCTCCCTCTACGCCAGAGTGCCTCTCTCCATTTCCGTGGCTACTGAGAGACCACGCTGCAATTCTTTCGTAGCGAGGACTCTAATGCCCTTGTTGGAGTTTTCATGTAATACTTCATGGCGAAAGCCCATGTGAGGAGTTGATCGTATGAGACCGGTTGCATGAATGTGACATGTTGCAGTCTTCTCCTGAAGCGCGTATCAGTACTTTATGCCACGTTTTGATTGTGGACTTGAGGTATTATATACGTCCCAACACGGGTCTAGAAAAAAAAAAAAAATCCCGCATGTCAGGTAATAGTTTTCCAGTTTCTTAGGAGCATAGAGTGGAATCATTCTACAATAGTATAACACAATAGTGCCATTTTTATCTGGACCACCACATTCCGAAAACCCAGTTGGAAAATTGCCAAATTTGCAAAACTTTCAACTTTCAAGTGTCGCTAGTGCGGAAGATGCTGTTGAGAGAACAAGGATTTTTCTTTTCTTTTTTTGTACACCTGAAACACTGTACAACACGAGACCGTGTGTATGCGTGAATTCTAAAAGGAAGGCGGTAAAAAATGTTAAACATAGTAAAAAATTTCGTCCTCTGCGCGTCCTATTAGAGGGTGAGGGGGAAACCTGTTTTGCTTAAGGTGTACAGGGTAGAGTGTCGCATCTTCAAATAACGTAAAAATCACATTTACAAGGTTATGGAACTAGGGACCAATTAATCGCGAGGAGCAAAGGTACACTTTTCTCACTCGGCACAACCTTTCTAACACTTTCCAAGTTTGAAGAAAATATATTTTGAACAGAGACAAACGAAACCATCACTTCCCTCGAAGCTCCGTACCTGCACAATTATTTTAAAAAAATATCAGAGATGGTCTTGCGACCTGTTTGGATCATTTGGCGTGGAATGGCCCACTTGTCTCTTTGCGGCCACAAGCATTTTAACCAGTTTGAGGATGATTCCATGTTTTTCTTCTTTTTACTCACTCATCCAGTTTGAGGACGATGGTGATGGTTATGTGATAACGAAGTAAATTGGGGTGTTAGTCGCGACGAAGTCGAACCGGCTACCCCAGGGCGCTTACACACAGGACATACAAACAGATGAACGAGTTCAACTGATGGAGTGTACGTTCAGTTTAAGGATGATGGTAATCTTATTGCGATGATGGTACAGAAGTGCATGCTGTAACAAGGCACATGAAGTGTTATTCTATATGCACTCAAGGACAACAGCTTTCCATATTTTTCTTTCATATCCAATCCAATTCAACAACAGCTAATTTTCAAGTGTGCTGGTTTGCTTTTTCACCCTTCAAAAAGGAATGGAGCCTATAGTCACGATGTCAAAACTGATCATTTTTTTTATATGAGTTATGCGGAGTTTTCCGTGGACCCCATAACATCTTTGAACTTCACCTTGACCATGGACAGATAATCGGAAATGTTGGTGTAGTTTGCTATTCTTTATTATTCTTTATTGTTATTTGAGGTCCCTATTAATAACTATGACTACAACGGTCCCTAAAAACGTCTTCAAGGCTAGTGATCAAACTGAAAAGTGCCCGTGGTGGACACTGCATGACCTCTGTCGCAGTAAAATCAGATTAGCCTGACTCTTGCAGATGATTGAGATGTGAGGAGAAGCGATTTGCACAGATGACGTTTTGTATATATTTACATTTTCGAATGCGCGAGTGACTTTCTTGAGTGTCCTGCCTTGCAGCTGGGAGCAAAACGGTATTTTTGTCTACGCCCCTTTCGTATAACGTGCAAATAAACGATGGCGATGGACTATATAGGATGCAACTATAAAGCAAAGGAAAAAATCCTACCGAGCTACGAGCTCTATGGCAAGAAAGACGGAACCCTTCAGGCGAAATCAACAGCAGCACCACCGCAGCAAGCAAGGATTTACGACGTGCGATATATACGTATCTTCTGCTCATTATTATGTGTTTCCAGGAATTCAGTCATGATTATGGCATAGTTATGGTATATATCGTATGCATGTTTCCTGTGCGAGAAACACTTTGACTGTAACCCTGGTTGGCCACATAAGGCGAATCGATAAAACACGAGAAATCATTCGTCTGATGTCAAGGCCGCAGCGCGATAAGCAAGTCGATATCGAAACCTCTGTTTCACTTCAGCGGTTCGGCGAATAGGTTTCTCTGCAGTGTCGTCTTGATAGTATATTTCCCACAGGAGAAGTGGCAGCCGTGTTTGCGTTTTAAGTATGTCTTTTTTTTTTTAAATATGGTTCATGTGCTTTTTATATTTGTCATGTTTCTTATGTATACTGCCCTGTGCATACCACTATCCTGGCGCCGTCTGGTGCCTTTTGATGAAATCTGCATGTCACCCGACTCTACGACCGTTAACAAAAGTAGGCCCCTGCTATAGATCTATTCGCTGGACTCACATTTTTATGAGCCACCATAAATCATGCACGCTGTCCTCTCATAGCCGGACGATACATTTATAACATGGTCCCCTCAATGTCAATGTGTACGGAAACAAATCTTTCGGTCTGCAAACGTTAGAACATAATAATGTGCAGGAGGAACACATGAAACACGTAAAGATTCTACTGAAATACATTAACAAATTCAGGTTAGTATTACGTGAATACATTGTAGTTGTGTGTAGTTCTGCGAGAAGGAAGGCAAGGAGGAAAGCTTGGTTCCTGTTCGATCTACACCCCCTCGAAAACGTACCTGGTTAAGAGCACGCTAAACCTTGATGCACACCAGATCAGGAACTTGCAAAAAATTAGATTAGATCCAGCATGTCTGTGTTGTTACGCGGGTGTACCCATTGGTCATGCTTAACGCTACACAAACCACACAGACAACAATACCTTTTACCTCATAGGAACGGCACATGTACCGACATAGCGCGAAACCTCTTCAACTGACCCAAGAATCCCTACAGTTAGCCATTCCCTCAATGCAGCTGAAAAGAGCAATGACGGAACAAGTCCCTTTGTCTTTGATAATCGAATCAGGCGTTGGGAGCCACTTGGAGCGGAACGTCGCCGGCCAGCATCCCAGGAACATCTAGCGGACATTAGCGTAATGGCGCGGCCGATGACAGAGGGCGAAAACGATTCCCCGGAGTCGATATGCCGTCCGAGAAGGACTCATAAATCTCCAGGGGTGCTTCGATGGCCGCATTCGCTCTCCGCAATCAAATTTGCCAAAGTGACTCTCGCCCACCGCTCCTCAGGGAGAGCATCGTCCACTGCTTGATGCGAGATTGATGGCCAGCTCATGCTCCGCTCTTTTCCAGCCAGGGAGGGGCTACGCTCCGATGACCAGGAACTGGATGCGCTCTATGGTGGATGCTGCGGGGGCGCCACCTGAGCGCGGTCTCTGCTGTCATCAAGAAGCGAGGACGTTCCATGACGAGAAGATGTGTGCGTTAGTGGCGTTGTCGATAGTTGTGACGGTATTGCTTTTTACGCTCTCGGCGCGGAACGTCGTCGGATTTATTGCGTCGCTGCAGTGAGCTTCGACGTCATCGTGAAACAAGGGGACAGCTTAGTAAGCGAAACCAATGATTGGGTGGCATGACATGAGTGATGGAGTCGTATTGTTCGCACGGACGCAAACAGCAGCTAAGTACACTGCACGGACAAAGTATGATTTATCTTGCAAGAAGCAAAAGAAAATCAAACGAGATACGACAGAAACGTCAAAGACGTGATGATAATAAACTTATTTGTTACTTAAGCGGCACTCAACGCGTGCTCAAAGCAGCACTCGGGTACGTATGTCAATCAAATTTAAGAGCAAAGCGCTTTGAACATGAAGCGATTGTGTAGAAAATACAAATAATCCCCATGATTCCCATTGTAACGACTTCTAGATTCACACTGTGATCATCGCGACATATACTTTCACCATAATTCCGAAACTGCAAATACTTGGTAACCTTGTTGTCTTGACGTTTTCGAACCCAGATGACTTTGCCTGAAAAAATCCGGCCGGTCATGTCTGTGTATCTACTTATACATTCCTTACGATGTTTGGAAATTGATTGATTGATTGATCGACTTGTAAAAAAAAAAAAAAATGAAGATGTTAGTCTCGAGCCACTCGGGACTGGCTACTCCAGGACGCGTTATTCAGAAAAGGGAAACTACACAAATCTATACACTTGAACCGCGGTGAAACACCCCATCTCATCGTCATCATTTGTTGTTGTTGTTGTTGTTGTTGTTGCTCTACACTTTGAAACGGAAACGGATGTTTGGAAATAACCAACGCTCTCTATATGTGTTTTATGTTATTGTTTTTTCCTGGAAATAAAAGTGCACACGTTCGGGTACCGAAAAAAAAAAGCAAAGGAAAAGGTAAAATAAATAGCTTCGAGTAATGAAGTTTCAGTGTACAGTAACAGAAAAATGATCAAATAAGTGAATAAATGCTGAAAGTGCGAAACAAAAGGACAGCAGCAACAACAACAACATAGATGAATGGATGATGATGATGTGGGATGTTTCCCTGCGTTGAGTGCAGGACCCTACCCCATTCCAAAAAGGTTCACATGAAAGGATGACGAGGGAAGGAAACCCCTACAGTTCGTGAAGGAGGCCGGTGGCCCTCAGAAAGGAAAGAAGAGCGCCAAGTGCACGGCACTGGTGTCCAGGGTTACTCCATGGGCCGAGAACTTTGCAGATGTTGAATGGCCTCTGATCCAGCATTTCAAGTTGAGATTTAAAGGCCCGTCGCTCGCGTACGTACTGGCTGCAGTCTTCGAGACTGTGTCGGATTGTTGCCGGTAAACCACAAGTTGTACACAGCGCCGTGGTGCTGTGGCCCAGCCTATACCGGAGTGCAGGGGTGAATGCGACGCTAAGTCGTAAACGACGCACTAGAGACGTAAAGAGGCGAGGGAAACCGCTTGGCATGTCAAATGAAAGCGTTGGGTCAACAGCATACAGAAGCGACCACCGGGTGATGTCATGACACCATTCCTGATGGGCCCAGGGCGACGTCAAAGCGGACAAGAGGGAGCGCCTATCTCCATTCGAAAGTATGATTGAGACTGCTGAGCGGCGATGGTGAGCTGCAGCAGCTGCCCGATCCGCTACCTCATTGCCTCTTATTCCAATGTGGCTAGGGACCCATTGGAGGGTGAGCCGGAAAAGGACAGCAAACATCCATTAATGTAATGAATAAATAACAAATAATAAATAAATAAGTTGACAGGCATTGTCGAAAAAGTTTTGTTGTAGTATGCACGAACGTAGCCTTACAACCTTGGTTGTACACTCTAAGGAAAAAAGGAGTAAAATGTAAAATGGGGAGTAATTAAAGCTTCTATAGTCCGCTTTAGTTAGTTAGTTACTCCCTATATACTGTGTACGCCGACCGCAAAATCTACTCCCAGCGCTGCAAACAGTCCCTATACACGTGGCATGAACTTCCATGCAACGTATTTCCTCTCTTTAAAGGACTCAAATTACTTCCTTTCTTAGAGTGTAGCTTACTTACACTCATTTGACACTACGCATACCCATCACAGTGACACCCTATAGACACACTAATATAACGAGACTGACGTAACAATACAAGCGAGGCAAGGACCACACAGACAGCACAGTTCCTGAGAACTTCATTGGCAACACTGAATGTGGCTGTTACACGGGAACACCAACCATTTCGTCTTCCTTCCGGACTTGCACTGCTCCCTTTTGGCACATTTGTGTACTGACACAACATAACGCAGGCTACGCCATTTCGACACCACGAAGCCGCCGGTATACTCGTCTCCGAATTCGCGTCGATTTACCACGCGATCACCGGAGTCCCGTTACATCTGAAGTTCCACTGCCACGTATTTACAGTCCCTTTTACAGTTCCGACAATGTGAACCACACGAATGGGCCGTCTCGTCCTGTCACGAAAGAAAAAACGCGCGAACTCAGGAAAACAACGCGTCTATAGAGTGCTGGAGGGGCTTCGGTGCGTCCTGCGGATTCTGCTGCACCTTGGCACTGTGCTCTTGGGCCCGGGCCCTGAGCGCAGCGATGCTGTGTGTCCGCAGGTCCTCGCCCGCGGAGGAGGAACAAGGTTGCATGGAGTGAGGAGGAGGCGGGGAGGCAGAGGACTGCGTCGTGGCGTCCTGGTCTGACGACGACTCTTGCTCTTTGAGCTTCTCAGCGGCTTCCAGGGATTTGCGATGCATGCCTGGAAACGGTGAGAAAATGTAAGACACAATCACGGATATTAGAGATACCGCGTATATTCACAAGAACGACATCTCCACGGAATATTCTATGGTAGGAAACGAAAAAAAAAATCACTCCTGCCCCGTGTTCGGTGCCGCTGAATATGGCGTACTGCGCACGTAGCAGACGACACCGAACCATGCGTCTTTTTCTGTCGTCTGCAACGAAATATCTTGAGGCTGCGCCGCAGGGTACTCAACACGGTTATCAGTGCAAACACCACCTAGATAGAGAAGGCCTGCTCACTCGTGGACGTGAGGTAACAACTAAGAATCGGCCAATCAGGATGGTGTTTTCAACGGTCGTAGCCAATCATGAACGTGCTTTCAGCGGTCGTAGCCATGGAGACGAACCACAGCTGTCTGCGAGTAGTGACTGAACGTCCTCGCGTACTAAATGGGAAAACTTTAAAATAAAGCGCAAAACAATCCCATATCTTTCTCAAAAGCGTGTTGCACTTTTTGTCTACAGATTCAAGTGAGGTTCTAAGTTATAGGTGCAATCATTTGCGGGTTCTTGAATTCGCAGAACGGCGAATCGCAGCAGTAGCAGACGAATTCTGACTTTGTATGTTCACGTCGCGAAAGAGGGAGAGAAGGTAATAAGCAGGCCTTTTGTATCTAGGTGGCGTTGTCAGTGCTCGAGCTCACGTGACAGTATATGTTCTTTCATACGAACCCTGAGCTGTTTCGCAGCATCGATGAACACTCAAAGTAACCAAAAGCACTACCCGTCACCACGTCACCATATACAACAAATTTATAGCGTCCCTCTCACTGGACCCTATTTTGCTTTCACTACCACTTGTCCGATGCCCGCATAATACACTGACACCCCCAAATAAACGTGCCCAGCGTCATATAATTCCCATCAGGCCTAATAGAAATGAAGTACGCATCAGCAGGGCGAGGCAGCAGCTGGGCGTCACCTGGCCTAGATCCTAATTAGGTGGTCTCTAATTGATATCGGCGCGCGGAAAATCGCTAATTTGGGCAATTGCATCGAGAGCGCGAGGTGTTGCCGCGACGCCCATGGATTATGCATAACGCGCTATACGGACGGTCTCAGCAGGGAGGAGTACCCAAGAGGTGTCGGCACCGCATACGCCCAAGCTCCGTTATATACTCCTACTCCCAGCAGTCTTACAACCAAACAAAGAGGAAACGGAGGTCGATAAAAAAAAAAAGTCTCATCTAATGGCGACTGCGCGACTGGAATAAAACGGAGGGATCACCGTCTGGCACGGAATCCAGCTCTCAAGGGACGCGTGTAAGGAAGGTTGAAAATCGTTGGCTCGCGGTGCAGAATAATATTTCAATAAAACACCTCCGTATGGGGGCGAGTGCTTGTACGTTTTGATGGTATATTCTTCGAAGTGTGTGTATATGGGTTGTGAGAGTGAAAGTCGCATAAATAACAGAACCGCATGGGTGGCTTCACGTCAAATCAGGCAGGGTGGTGTATACGCTCGGCCTCAAGATGATTTCCTCTCCAACATGCGTGGAAGCCTAATGCAGGAAGCATATCTCAGCGATGGAAATAGTCGAAAATCATTGATAGTTATCTTTTTTTTTTAAATAACAACTAGTATAAAAAATGCAGATTTTCCATACTGTACTTCTTCTCAACTTACAGACCTTGTACTTTTGTAACTATTAAATGCACGTGGCATAACACTCTAAAAACTGGTGGTGGTGGTGGTGCCGGTGAAAGGGCTCGCCATCTCTAAAAACAGAGGGGGGGGGGGGGTGATGACAGGATAGGCTCGCCGTTGTTGGCCACACAGAAGTGGGCGTCGTCACGACTATAGCCAAACAGAACCTCACCACATAGCACGGTGAAGGCCAACCATTGCACAGAATGATACCTTTATCACTCCCGATTTGTGCGAAGCGCGGGGCGTACGCCGCGCTTTTTGTTTTAAACTGCATAAGTGTTCCAAAAAGGTGTGCGCCTCCCGTTTTTAACCAATCACGGGGAAGAACGATGTCATTCGGCATGGTGGTTGGTTAAGAGCATGCTATGTGGTGAAGTTCTGTTTTTACCCCGGTGGTTCTTATGCCGAACGTTCCGCTGAAGCAAGAAACCTTGTTCCTCTTTCTGCAGGAGGCTGGTCTTTGCTCACACTTTGCTCTCCCCGACGAACTCACGCACCCTCTACGCATCTCCACCCTTCATCCTCCATCCGTGTTTTTTCTCTTGCTTTTTTTTTTTTGCTATAGTCGTGACGACGCCCACTTCCGTGTGGTCAACAACGGCGAGCCCCCCCCCCCTCTCTCTCTCTCTCTCTGTTTTTAGAGTGACGTTGAGTAGAAGTTCTGTGCTCAAAACATTCATTTTTGCTGGTTATTTTTCAAAATAACAATAGATGATTTTCAACTAGGTATATACTCTAACTAGTGATATATGTTTTCTATGACACTAGAGTTTCATGTGTGCTGGAAAAAATAATAGTCTCACGTGAAGCCACCCGACTGTGAAATCTACACACACAAAAAAAAACGCTTCCACGTTTTTCGATACGGACCACCTTCGAAGCCACATACCCGTATCAACTTTACATGCACAGAGACACATCTTTACTAGAACTGACCTGCAGACGTCCCACCTTCCTCTTCTTGCCAGAAAAACAATTTTGTATAACATTTATGAACAACCGGGAAGGTCTTTTCCTGGTATTGTAGAACATGAAGCGCGTCGGATATTGTACACAAAAACGTTTTACGTGACAAGAACAGTTTTCTTTTTTTTTTTTTTTTTGCAAACGACGAAAGCTTTGCGAAGGGAACTAACCGTTAGCTTGGATGGAAGAGTAACATTTCATCACTTTACGTTTAGTTCCAAAATGTGGTGCTACTGGTCGAGCAGCTTTGAAACTTTTTTTTCTTTCTCTCTTTCCTTATGTACATGTCCCCCTGCGGAGTTCGCGTACCTTGAAAATGGCCGTGCAGCGGAGAAGGTGCATCTCGGAAGGAACCATCTGTAACGATACCGGGTTCGCGGACTTACTCCACCACTTCAGACAAACCCCTCCTCAAAATAACACATATCAGTGCAACCTCCGCAATAACAGCGATTTTTTTTTTGCGTTTTTATTTGACACGTATACAAGCTGAAGATGCAGCAGAAATGAGGCTCACCGCGCGTGCATCGGCAAAATAATAAATAAATAAGAAGTAAATAAATAATAAATAATGCGGCAGCGCGAACTCCGGGGGAAGCAATAGCTAATATAGATCAGAGATATGGCATCGTCAGAACTTGCCTCGGTCAAAATCTTTGACATACGCGTTCGCTAGCACAATAAAAAACGTCGCAGTTGTAATAACGTGGGACGCAAGCACACGAAATGCGCACCGGCAAATGTGGTTGCGCGGCCACGTCGTGTACATGACTGGTTCGAGCAATATATAGTTTCCGAGGGGTCCTCAATTTGCTGTCCGTGCCGTAGGCTTCCGTGAAACTGCCGTAGATGTCCAGCTTTTATAGCAGTCGCGTCCACTCCGAAAGTGACTACGAAGAACGTGTTGAAGAGGCGTTCTAAACTGAACACTTTGTAGATTTAGCGACAGCGCTGTACCACGAAAGCAGAAGGGACACGCCAATGTGGTGGGGGAACTTTAATTAAAGACAGACCGTCATTTCAAATTTTGTACCTGTCAGATAATTGTGTTGGAAGTTCGAGAGCGTCGCTTACCGAGAAGCCAGGGTGCGCAGGAGGACACGTCTCCTTCTCTGGTTCCCTTGAGGATGGTTTCGGGCAAAGGCAGAGAGTGTCGCACCATCGCCCCGTAGAGACCGTACTCGGCCATGATGGTTGACTTGCCCCAGCACTTCTCCGTCTTCCGCCACTTTGCGCGACGATTCTGAAACCAAACCTGCAGACACGAAAAAACGTGACCTCATTCGATGCGCAGAAGAAAAAAAAAGAAAAGAGAGAAAACTAACCAGCAATAATTTGTCAATTAATAGTAAAAAAAGAAGTATAAAACAAACAAATTTCGAGTAGCTGTGCATACTAGGAGCTGAAATACAGCGACAGCTGGTTCGCTACGCATTGTGGGTAGACTTTAACACGATTCTTTCTCTGTTTTCGAGAATTCTTAACATATAGTATATTAATATTGAGAAATTATCTCTTACGAGTGCATTGCAACTCGAACCCTGTTCAGATGTTTAGGAATCTTTGCAATCTGCTCTGAACGAGTTCATATTGCAAGTACACAGCAAGACAAGGACCTTCACTAAAAACCTTCCTCGGCGGAGCCATCTTAGCGAAGGGCCTGGCGTCTTGTACTTTCCATTCCCGCCATCTGCATCACCACACCTCACGTGATACCCAACGTCGTATCACGCCGCCTTCGCAGCGCGCTTCTTCCGTGATTCACCGCGCACGATATCTGGGACATAGGGCGCACGCATGCTATCGGATACTTAACTCCAGTTATAGAGCTGTCGCTGCAAAGAGGTACACTCCGGGACAACAAAAGAGCTGCGGTCAAAGAGGTATACCTCCGCCAGCGTATAATGCAGTCCACATATTGAGAGTGGATGGCATGCGCGAAGATGGCGTACGCCAGGAAGAGGGGAAGTGTTCTGCCGCGAATACACACTCTTAAAAATGAACTTCACCGCATAGCATGCTCCTAGCCAACCATCATCTCGAATGATATCGTTGTCTGCCCCCTATTTGTTGATAACGTAGGGCGTACGCCTTTTTTGTGACAATTATGAACAGCACATAAAAGGCGTACGCCTCCCGTTTTCAACAAATCAGGGCAGATAACGATATCATTCGAGATGAGGGTTGGCTAGGAGCGTGCTATGCGGTGAAGTTCATTTCTAAGAGTGCAGTTAAGTTGGTCTCGAACGTAGGAGGTAATCTCGTTTTAACATTGAAAAAAAAAAAAAAAAATTGAGGAAAGAAAACGAAATAGCAAAGGCAGGTAGATGTAAGCTAAATTTTGCATACAACACAATCACATTCGGTTCTTTCAAAATCGCAGTCATATCCCTTGACACAAAACAAATGTGACCGGAGAGCGGAGAGAATGTTGACTTCAACATAAGAACGAAAAGCTACCATTTTAGTTATGCCAGCCCTCTGGTGATACGTCATCACCCCTTTGCGTTCTGTCATCTCGGTAAAGACTCGCACGAAAATATGACACGCCTGTTTCAACGGGGTCCTTTCTATAACAAACTCGGCGAATCCTTATATCGAAGAAACGAAAAACCAACGCTAGGCGCTTCAGCCGTCGCCACTCATCTGTAACAACAGAAAAGAGCTCGGTATATACTCTAACATATACCCCGAGTATACGAATGCAACGCGGTATGCGTTTTCACCCAACTCGCTGCGTGCACAGTAAGCCGAGTGGAATTTCAAATGGTTCCCTTAATGAGGACGGCAACCGACCTTCTCTGCCCTTGTTACAGACCACGCAATTAGGGAAATAGGCTCGTTGAGTCATAATTAACCGCCCATAATGCACATAACCGGCGACCCTTCCAGAGATTACGTTACGCAGTGTGCCTCGCCTAATGAGGATACAATTTCCGAAAGCCAGCGCGGAAAATAGGCAAATATAGAGAGATGGTACGCAAACAGCGTCTTATATGCGCGCAGGAATTCAAGTGGGTCGACCATGCATGAACAAGACGATGAAAGCGAACTCGAGTGGGGCTATAGATAGAGTGGCACTTATCTCTAATAAGCACCTTGGGACTCCTGCTGAGTTCGTTACTGGCTGCTTTTATGCGGTTACTTCGAGTTTTAAAAATAACAACGGCGGAACTGTGAGGTTCAGCTCGTGCGTCATTGAAGAGGTTGTGAAATGGTTCTCCCACTGTTGAAGGAATCGTGTTGATGATGGGGCGTTTGTCTCACAACTAAACCGAGCAAAGTCCTATGACGGTACGATCCCGCGTTTTGAAATTTATTGCGCACCGAAAATCTGGCAGAGCGCGAGATAAGTCTTCGCTCTCTCTGTTTCAGTCCCATAGACGTAATACTTGATATTGTCGTAGAAAATGACTTGCGCGCCACTTCCTGGGAAGGTGCGAGGCATACTCATTGCCATGGTAACTGTATGCTCCCCCGCAGGAAAATTTCCTGTTTGGCGTCGCCTCTCTGTCTATCGAGCTTTGGAAAGAGCATTTTCTCCAAGCTTTATTACAAAAGCAGGGTGCTTCGAAGACAGCTTGCTTTGCGTATTGAAAACATGGACTACAATATCACAAACAGTGCATTAAATATATGTGGTTAGAGATGGCTTCTCAACCTCTTAATTAGGTGCAAAAGTATATAGCTGTCTAGTACAGAAATTTAATGTACACAACGCGCAATAGAGAAGTACAATTTCGCAGCAATCATGTTCGTTCGTGTACATGCGAGATTTTCGTGCGTTTTAAAACTGAGTACTGCATTAAGTTCCACGTCAAACTTTCGCTTGAGAAAGGTTTTGGTACGAGATACCAAAGCTAGCTATCACTCCGCGTACCCGCAAGCTGTCTTCACTGCACGCAGTGTCTTACTGAGGCAGAGCCCAACTTGCAGGAGGTAACGGGCTCCTGCTTTTCCGGAAGTCGCGTATAACCTCAAGTAATAGCAGACGACAGTCTGCATCCTCTCCGCAATGGTGGTTTACTCATTTTGTTCACCGAAACGAGTGTGTTGCGCTATCCTTGCTCCAAAGCAAAATACCGGATTAGCACATCTAATACGATTCGCGCCGCCGTGGTGACTTGGTGGCGGCAACAAAGGCCAATTCGATTACGGGGCTTTGGGACGCGCTGTGGGGTGGAAACGACGGATTTAATTTGCCCGGACAATGGGAGCGGCCGGGCAGAAACGGCTCGTGGCGCATCCAGGCTTTGTTAGCGACCGCGACCCGGCCAACACTTGGCTAACCCCCGGGACGTCATCCTGGGCTTACTACGCACTCATCCAGCTCGGATGAAGAGGACAACGCTCGTCGGACGTATACGCTTTTTGTAGTCAGCGTGCATCGCTGTTGTTGGAACGTATATAGTTAGGTTTAGTGCTTTGTGAAAAATATTTTGATGACGTTTCCCAATAATGATTGGAGTAGCGCTACGTATATCATCGCGGTCTTCTATTTTTTTCTATGAAGTTCTGCCGCATGCACTCCCAAGCCAGAACTTCACTACATAACACGGTGAAAGCCAACCATTGCACGCCGTTATCGCTCCTGGTTCGTGGAAAGCGCGAAAGGTACGCCTTTTCGTGACAACCTGCCTTGCAGTCTTAAAATGCAACTTTACCGCATGACATGCTCCTACCAACCATGTAATCCCGAATGACATCGTTCTCTTCCCCGATTTGATGAGAAGGGGTGGAGGCGTACGCCTTTTTGTGACACTTATGTAGTTATGTTAATTGTCACAAAAAAGGCGTACGCCCCGTGCTTTTCACAAATAAGGAGTGATCACTGTATCATTCTGTGCAATGGTTGGCCTTTAGTGCGTTATGTCGTGTAGTGCTTGGAGAGTATGCATAAATGTCACAAAGAGGCGTACGCCTTCCGTTTTGCACAAATCGTGGGAGAGTACGATGTCATTCGGGATGTTGGCTAGAACAGTGTTGTGCGACAAAGTTTTGTTTTAGGAGCTGCTCTGTGAACATCAGCCACGTTGCTATAATGAACTTGTTGTGTGTAGTGTGGTTGTAGAAAAGTGAAAAACCTTGCGACCCAGTGAAGGTAGTCTGAAGCAAGGGCAAAAGCGGTGGCTTTTGTCCGACCTGAGGCTTTTGCTCTATGGTCTGTTGTGCGATTGCAATTTGTCTGCTTGATGAATCAATGTTGACGGACTTCTGAATGAATGGATGTCTTCATCTTTCGCGTTGGCAGAATGAAATTCATGTATCCCGACAAGGGCAAGTGCTTCAAACACACATAACCTATTAGACACTTCAACAGAAGGAGGGCATTTGAATAAAAGTCACCACGGTGCAACTGGGCGTTGATTGGCTTGTGTTGTGTTTGTTCTTCTGTGTTCGATTGCCTCGTCCACTACAGTGCTATTAGGCAAATTACAGTGTTTTGTGTGTGGCTAAATTTAGTAAAGGAGCGTCCACCGCTCTGCATAGCGGCCATCAAGTGCTAACCCCACAGACATACGCGTTCGCTGCGCAGTATACAGGTCTCAGTTACAGGTCTCAGTATACAGTGTCTCAGTTATATCTCCGGGCTAAATAATTCGCGAACCAGTGCACCAATCGAAGAGCTTTCTTGTCTATAAGTATCTGTCCGATACCGCCTACGTAATCATTGGTGTAACGACGTAATTCATTGGTGGATAAGGGAGTGAAAGAGCGTCCTTTTGCGTTTCACCGCGATCAGCCGCGACAAAAATATGTAAACCGAAACCAATTAATTACTGCAAGAAATGACCCGCTTTGGTGGCAGATTTTTCTCTAAAACAACAACAACAATAATAAATGAAGAAGTGATGATGACATGGGATGTTTCCCCGTGGTAGCCACAGGACACTACCCCATTTCAAAAGGTGTCCATTGAATGTCCCAAAAGGGGTAGTACCCATTTTAATGCCGACGGGGCCCTGCTTTACAAGTTATGTTTTTTCACGAAACCTATTTGAATTTTTATTTAAATAATGAGCGCCTCCTACTCATTCACATGGCGCGCAACTTGTAGGTGGTATCGGACAGATACTTGTGAAAAAGAAAGTTCTTCGATTGGTGCACCCGTTCGCGAATTATTTAGCCCGGGGATTTAACTGAGACACCCGGTATATCACACGTTAGGTAGCTACCTCACACTCAAAGTACCCATGACTCTATCCACTAAACGACCAAACGCACTTCCGGAGTGAGCAACTCGAGTGAAACTTTGTGACTCCATCTCAAAAAAGGAGTCACGGAATGAGAACAGCCGAAACGGAAGTACCACTGACGTAGTTTCGCTAGCTCTCACGCGCTTTGGCGGCGTGTAAGCGGCACGGAGGGCTCGTTAATGTACCCCGGTAGACTTTGGACCTGCATTACCGGTAGTTCCGGTACGGTAATATTTCCTTCTACTTCACTGGACAAATGAAGAAGAGACGTCCCCAGCGTACATGAGAATATTAATGCACTGACGGACGCCCATGGGGAAAAGACCAATCAGGGTCCTTGTCTCGCGAGTAGTAATAAAATAAAGCGCCGCTTGCGTTGCTAGGTAAACGTACCTGAATGCGGTCCTCAGGAAGGTCAGTCTTGAGCGAAAGCATTTCCCGTGCATACACATCCGGGTAGTGGGCATCCTTGAATGCCTTCTCCAGTTCCTCCAGCTGGTAGCTCGTGAAGATCGTCCTGCAAAGGCATATCTTATGCTTCGTAGCAGATCCGCATAGTGTTTGTATAGCTATCGAGATGTATGCCTCTCTCCGCGATTTCACTGAAAGACAATTAATGGACCTTCGTGCTGTAAATTCTTTTTGTTCGTAAATCTTACTAACAGTTCATTGATTTTCCTGCATTTTACCCGAGTAAGCTACAGCTACTGGGATATTTTGTGGTGTATTGCCCGCTCTGTATACGTGGTGTGCCTCTATATACCACGTCGGGGATTAATTTCCATTTGTAGAGGCACATAACTGTATGGAGGTAAATAAATATAAATACCTTGCAGAATTCTGTCCTGTGGACCCTAGCGTTTTCAGTGTGTTTATAATCCCATACACTTTTATAAAACTTTTTCAAAGGCGTAATCGTGATCACGTGTTCTAGACCCTTGTGTATTGGGGTCAAACCCGTTAAAATGGGTTTTTACCCCTCCATTTGCATCGTCGGCTGCATCGTCGGCAGTCAAAGTAGAACAAACACCAACAACGAACTTGCCACAATGCAAACTCTGCCACCAATATAGGCACCGCAGAACACTTTGCACTCCACATTCAACTCGCAGCGTCCCATGTTCATCTAAAATGTGAAAAGCGCTTTTTTCTTCTATTTCCCACACAACATAACCAGATTTTATACCGTAGTTTACAGCTCCTGACTACATCGCTCTCTTCCCCTCGATTTGTAGAAAACGGGAGGCGTACGCCTTTTTATGACATTCATGCAGTGTGTATAGAGGTGTAGCTGCGCACTTATGAGTATAGCAGGTCGTGTCTCTGACAGGCCCAGGATGATGCCCTGCTGGTGTCTCAGAATCTCTCATTGTCAATGCTAGTATCGCAGTATCGCTAGTAATGCAGTATCGGTGACGTTAAAGAGTCACTAAAGTACAAAAATTTTCACCTCGTGGAATGAAAGATGCGGTTACCTTGACACCAACACAACGGGACGGAATTCATCGGTTGCGTCGTTCGTGAGTTATGAGCAAAAGAAACCGCAATGTTACGCTTTTCCTCTCCCTGTCCTTATCAAGAAACGCGACAAACCGGAGAGGCCTCTGATTGGTCTTTTCAAACGATCTCCTGCGATGGTTGGACAAATCGTGTGCGGAGGCCAATGAGAGCGCGCTCCGCATTGCCCGCATCCTTGAAAAAGAGAGGGAGAGGGAAAGCGTAACATAGGGGTATCTCTCGTTCATAAATCACGAACGACGCAACCGATGAATCTCATTCCTTTTGTGTTGGTGCCACCGTGTATTCACACGACCGACATTCCCAACAATGCTACTGCGGAAGATGCGAAAAACGTCATTGCATTCTGCTTTCACGTGATCGCGAGCGTTCAAACGTCGTGTCTTTACGTACACTGCTAACCGTGGGGTATATATCTTGCGACACAGCCACAAGATATTCTGTAGCAGGCGACAGGAAAAGACGCTGACGGTGTCGTCTGCTAAGTTCGCAGTACGCCACTTACGACATTCCGGCACTTTGTGAATGCTCAACATAACACGGGACGGAACTTCGACTCCATGAGCAGTGTTCTCGCTTTTTCTTCCACTAGAATATTCCGCGAGGATGTCGCTCATATGGATACACGGTGAAGGTAACGCGTCATTCATTCCATACATAAGAAACGAAAGCTGACCCCATTTCAAACGCCCACTTTGCTCCACCCGAACTGACGATTCCTATCCTTTCCTTTCACTGACCGGCAGACTTTCACATTGAATCGAGCTATTACAACTTGTCAACTGCGTGTCTACAGCGTCGCTTCGAACCTGTGCCATATTAACGTCGCTTTTCTTTTTCGACAACTTCAGAGCGACGACAAACGGGAGGCGATCGAAGGGTGCCTCTAATGAGAAGGCTAAACAGGCGAGACTGCGAGCGAATTTTGACGCGTGAACGGAGCAAATATTTGACGCAGTGGGGGCGTAGATTGTCGTGGAAGGCAGAGGGGAGTGTGAACGCAGTTAATAAAGTGAGCGCTCGTAACAAGGTAATACACTCAACTTACGTCACCTTTGGAAAAGACAACGCTCGCCTTTGAGTGTTTCGTCTTTTTATTTTACGCCTTTACACAAAACGAAACGTGTATGTACTTGTACAAAACTTGTACAAGTACTACTTGTACTATGTATGTGCTATGTATATTGTGTCACCATGTTTTACCGGCCATATTTTCTTACACCGTGCTGTGTGAGCGAGCACCGTGTTTTGGAAAATTTCGCGCTTTGGTTGTACATGGTGCTGCTATTCTGTAGGGGAAAAAAAAAAAAAACTGAGTGTGTGTGATTTTTTCTAGTGGCTTAATTCGCATCTATCGATCAATATCATTACCTTGCGATCAGCCTGCCCCCAGAAAATGGATCTTAAAATAGAACAGAAAATGTGCTAGCGCTTTTCGAAAGACATTATTGAGCGATTTTCCTTGGTGGCCGTGGCCCGTACATACAGTGCCACTGCCCACGTCCAAATGTTTCGCCGAATGATATGTTTTCGGCATCCACTGAGAAATGCTGTGCGTGAATAACACACACGGAAATCAGAAGTTTCGAAATAGTTTTCCCATCAAGCAAAGCATTCGTGTCAGTGCTGCTCGACGCCGAAACAAGGACTCCACTGCGCGTTTCTCCTAACATGAAACTCTATTATATTCTCACTAATTACGTCCCCCCCCCCCCGCATGCACACTCTTTAAAGATAACCTCACCACGTAACACACTGAAGGCAAATCATTGCACGGGATCACACCGTTATCACCCCTACACTCTAAAAACTTAACTTCACCGCAAAGCACGCTCTGCGCCAATCATTGCCACGAATGATAGGGTTATGGCTTCTGATTCGAAGAGAGAGGGGGGCGTACGCCTTTTTGTGCCAATTTTGATATATGATAATTGACACAAAAAGGCGTACACATCCCTCTCTCATTGAATCAGAAGCGATAACCCTATCATTCGTGCTATGCGATGAAGTTCCGTTCTTAGAGTGTAAGTGAAAATCGAGAGGGTGTCCGTCCCTTAATGGGCGTACGGCCCCGCATAAGTGTCAGAAAAAGGCGTACGCCTCCCGTTTCCAACAAATCAGGGGAGAGAAGCATGTCATTCGATATGACGGCGCGGATTAGGAGCTTCTTGGAAGTACACTCTTAAAAATGAACTTCACCGCATAGCACGCTCCTAGCCAACCATAATCTGGAATGATATCGTTATCTGCCCTGATTTGTTGAAAACGGGAGGCGTACGCCTTTTTTGTGACACTTATGCTGTTCATAATTGTCACAAAAAAGGTGTACGCCTCCCGTTTTCAACAAATCAGGGCAGATAACAATATCATTCCAGATGGTGGTTGGCTAGGAGCGTGCTATGCGGTGAAGTTCAGTTTTAAGAGTGTAGTCTCCTCGCAGAAGTGAAGAAGTGACGCTGTTCGGTGTTTCAGTTGTCCTTTAACTTTGCGTATATGCGCCGAGAACTTACCGGTGCCGCCGCTTCTTCTTCTTCTTCTTAGCTAAGGAGCTTGCGCTTCCGCCCACATCGTCACCGATGCTGCCACCCATGGAACTGAAGTCTCCGGGGAGACCTGCAACATCAAGATATACCACACTGAAGCATACGATGTCTTCTGACGTAAAGTTTCCCACGCGATATGTATGGGCGCAGAGTTCCGATTGTTTGGAGTTTGTTCGCAGTCTTCGGAGACACAGCAAAAATCCTAGACGATATTCGACTCAATCTCCAAATGTACCCACCCACACAAAAAACATCCGTTACTATTCTCTGTTATGCCCCTGAGGAAAGGCAAAATGCATTGCCAGGCTTGGCAGCATGGAATAAAAAGAGGCGAAAACGGCACATGTCCACATGATGTGCCGTTTTCGGCTTTAAGTATTCGAGTGTATTCTTTTGGGAAGGAACATGAATTCGATACTAAGTTGGAATGAAAAATTCCCTATTCGACTCGATTCAAAAATCGAATCGAATTCGAATTAGCCGCTTCGATATTCGAAAAATTCGGATATTCGCACATGCCTATTATAGCTTTTAGATCTTGTTTCAATATATCTGAAATGTTCACAGCACACACGCATAGTGGTAGCTCACCCACAAAACGAATTTCATGGATTGATTGATTGATTGATTGATGTGTAAAAGACAAAATGGAGATGCTAGACTCAAGTCACTCGGGACTGGCTACTCCAATGGATCATGGAGATCACCATCATGGATCATGGATCATTTCATGAAGATCACCAACAACAACGGAAATGTGATATTTATTTCGTCAGCGTTGCCTCTCTTTAGTACCTATAAACATCCTTTATTACTAAATAATGACCGATAGAAACGCGGAAAAAATAGCTGCATAGTTTTGGAAGGTTACCGCTAAATCTCGTTGAAGCGGTACTAAACACCTGCAGTCCGTTGGGGAAAGCAGCTGCACATCTGCGTCATAGGTGCCTGACTCTGCAGTCCGGGGATACATGATTCGCATGCGCAATGAGAGTGGAAGGGGCCATCGTGACACACTAGTTATCAGACGACACAGACACAACAATAAAGTGGCGCATGGACGCCCATTGTATCCACTTCCGCTACTACATGTACACGTCGATTTCGGTTCTTAATTAACTCTCTATTACATTAGTTGCAAGTGAAAATCAGCAGACCGTGAGTAGAGCAGGGTCTCCGAATGCAACTATATATAGTTACGGATGAGTTCAACTAACGGCGGTGGTCTACGATATAGCGAGACTTATATACAGCGAGTGATTTAAACGTTTGAAATCTACGGCGTAATTGGACGGGACATCGCAGCCTCAAAAAAAGACGTGAACGGCGCATGCGTGGATGACGTGGATGCATGCTCTGCTCTGCTGCATTTATTGCCAGCCTTGGTCACGAAATGAACGAAATCGGGAATGAAGAGCCCCCCCTTGTTGGCCTGTAGCAACGACTTTCAAGTTCCGGGGCTTCTTTTAGACATACCCTCTTAAAAATGAACTTCACCGCATAGCACGCTCCTATCCAACCATCATCCCGAATGACAACGTTCTCGCCCCTGATTTGTTGAAAACGGGAGGAGGAGCCTATTTTGTGGCCATTATGCACGGCACAAAATAGGCTTCTCCTCCGGTTTTCAACAAATCTAGGGCGAGAACGTTGTCATTTGGGGTGATGGTTGGCTAGGAGCGTGCTATCTGGTGAAGTTCATTTTTAAGAGTGTAGGTCAACCTAGCATCTGATAAGGGGGGAAAAGGGTGGTAAAAACAATTATCATATATCCAAATTGCTACAAAAAGGCGTACGTCCCACTCGCTCTCGGAATCAGAAACGATATAACCCTATCATTCGTTGCAATGGTTGGCGGACAACATGCTATGCGGTGAAGTTCTGCTTTGAGAGTGAGGTATATAGCAGCTAGGAACTTCGCAACCTTTTACCCACAACATATGCGACTACTATTACCTCCTAAAAGGTGTAACTGCTCCACCCTTTTTTTCTAAGAGCGCACGCCGGTATATACAGTGAAATCACAGGTGCAGGACTATCTCGTCGTCTATACGGGTTCACCGCTGTGCACGGCATTCACATTCGAGCATCTCGCGCACGCCACCTAGAATAAAAAGCAGTTTTTGCTGCGGTTGAAAATACTACGTATCAACAGCGTCCACTCTGCAGTTGATCGAACTCAAGAAGGGACAGAAAAGCAATATTGGGGCAGCCCCTGACATCAAGTGGGAAAGGGCCATTCAGCGGCCTTTTCAGCACGAAACTGCCTTTTAGCTGGGCAACCCACGCGCACACACACACATATATATATAGGATTACCAGAGAGAAGATTTGAAGATTAGGTGGCCCGGGATTACGCTTCAGGAAATCGCTATTCAAGGAACCGTTCGCGGACATGATTGCCCCGATCCCGCACGAAGATCCTTCAGGAGGCACGACTTGCTGCTTCGTACACGCGGCGTTCATATTTCACTAAGGAGAAAGTGAAGCCCTTATCGAAGTATTGGCGATTGTTAATATACTTATGACAGTTAGAAACGGATGTGTTTAGATGCGCAGTTAGATTTCCTGCTAAAGGAGACGTGCACGTATTTAAAAGGTCGTACACGCGGCGTTCATATTTCACTAAGGAGAAAGTGAAGCCCTTATCGAAGTATTGGCGATTGTTAATATACTTATGACAGTTAGAAACGGATGTGTTTAGATGCGCAGTTAGATTTCCTGCTAAAGGAGACGTGCACGTATTTAAAAGGTCGCAGCTAGCTTGCATTCTAAACACAAAAAGCGCAAGAAACTCACGCCAAATAGGTCTGTCTTATGATGTCATCAGGTATCGAAGCATATACGTATAGTTATTGTGTTGCGGAAAGAATCATCTGTACATCTCCCCAAGAAATATGCCAGGAATAGTGGCGCCCCCTTCATCCGATTGACGTCTCATATGTAAAGTTTACAAAAATGTACTACATATGCCTGCTAACGTGAGCATGTCCTGGACCACAGGTGAAGGACACGCAGAAACCGGATCGAGCGCTGAATTGAAAATATCTTCCAAACTAGAATCATTTATCTTCAGTTTTTGTAAATAAACAGATTCGATTAATTTCCAAAAATCGGAGCGTTTCTATTCCACGTTTTCGACGCCTTCAAAAGAAATAGAGCAGCAATCAAGGATCTCCTGTTCGGCACAAGAGAGGCATTCAACATGCAACGGTGCAAACATGCCACGTTTTTACTGAGGGCGGGCTGAACTTCACCACAAACGGTTCTCCTAGCCAGCCATAATTCTGATTTACATCGTTCTATCGTTGTCTTTCTTGAGTTTTTTAGCGGGGGCGTAGGCCTTTTACTGACACTTATATGGTTACGTTAATTGTCATAAAAAGGCGTACGCCACGCGCCTCCCACAAATCAGGAGTGATAGTGGTATCTACCTGTGCTGTAGTTGGTCTAAAGCGCGTTATGTGGTGAAGTTCTACAGTGCACTTTAGTCTACCATCAGTATCGTTCATCCTGTGGTACCCTATAGTCGTGACGATGCCCACTTGAGTGCGTCCACCAACGGCAAGCTACTTCGACCCCCCCCCCCCCTCTGTTTTAAGAGCGTGCATCGGAGGAAAGAACGCTTTAGAAGCCATGCTATATTACGGCATTTCTCCACTTCACAAAGAATATCCACACCCGGGCAATCACACAACAACAACAACAACAATAAATGAAGAAGTGATGATGACATGGGATGTTTCCCCGTGGTAGCCACAGGACACTACCCCACACACAACAAGGTACCCTTGCTTCCATGGCCTTTTTCGTCTTTTCAATGCATTGTGGAGAAGGATAACTTATTGACCAACCACGGTTAGTCAATAAGTTATCCTTCTCCACAATCTCTGTTTCTTTGAGAAATAGTCTATGCATAGACCATTTGTCAAAGAAACAGAGGAAGGCTGCCTGACGAACAAATACTGGGAGGGGTGATGTCTTTCTATTTTTACGTTTTCATCTTTTCAGTTTTCTTTCTCCTTTCATTCATTTAATTTCCTTTGTGGGAGTAGCAGAATTCGTCAGGTGACCGAATTCAATATCTTCCGTTTTTTTTTTTTTCTTTCTATAATCAAACTAAAACTCAAAACCAATACAGACACTCTCAGACCAGAACTTCACCGCATAGCACGTTGTTCGCCAACCATTGCCACGAATGATATGGTTGCCACTTCTGATTCGAAGAGCGAGGGGAGCGTACACGTTTTTGTAACAATTTGGCTATATGATAATAACTATAAAAAGGTGTACGCCCCTCTCTCTCTTCAAATCAGAAGCGATAACCCTATCGTCCGTGGCAATGGTTTGCGCACAACGTGCTATGCGGTGAAGTTCTGTTCGGAGAGTGTATGTATTTGTTCGTCGTGTGTTTTTGTCATCCACCAGCATCATACACTTGCAGACTGATCGAGTCTGGATATAGGACAAACAAAGATACACACGGGGAACAACCACACACACGAGACTCAAATTTTGTCATCACGCATCCGATGCGGTCTCGCATGAACTCTTAAAACAGAACTTCACCGCGCTGCACGCCCCATCGTCCCGAATGACATCGTCCCCTCTCCTGATTTGTTGCAAAAGGGAGCCGTACACCTTTTTGTGACACGTATGTAGTTGCGTAAATTGTCACAAAAAGGCGTACGCCCCGCGCTTTCCACAAAATCGAGGGTGATAACGGTATCACTCTGTACAATGGTTTTCCTTCTGCGTGCTATGTGGTGAAGGATGCGGTGAAGAGGTTTGAGAGTGTGGATGCCGTCTCTGGCACCCGACGTCATCATCGCCGGTAGAGCTATATCCTGCTGTTTCTGCGACAGATATCGCAAGGTCCTCCGTTGTCTACACTCTTAGAAAAGAACTTCACCGCATAGCACGCTCCTAACCAACCATCATCTCGAATGATATCGTTCTCTGCCCTGATTTGGTGAAAACGGGAGGCGTACGCCTTTTTTGTGACAATTATGAGCAGCATAAGTGTCACAAAAAAGGCGTACGCCTCCCGTTTTCAACAAATCAGGACAGATAACGATGTCATTCGAGATTACGGTTGGTTAGGAGTGTGCTATGCGGTGAAGTTCATTTTTAAGAGTGTACACTGATACAAGGACTGCTCTGCATTGTGTAACAAACCTAGGGATTCGTGGGCCGTTAGCCCCCACTCGTATAGTAGACATTCTTCACCAAGTTCAGCTAGCGTCTATATTCCTGCAGTTGATTCCGGGTCATTGTTGTTTAAACGGTAATGGAGAGGCCGACAGAGTAGCAACGGCTATCCATGAGTCCAGGACAGCCGTGCCCCGAGGGGTACCAGTAGGACCCTGTTATCCATTCGGTTTCAGCCGCTGGTTCTGCAGCAGTAGCGCCGGGAGACCACGGACCAGTCTCCCACGTATTCGGTAGACTCACATTTGTCGTTTTCCTTCCCTCCCAGTTTACCACATCATTTTACCTCACTCCCGCGTCGACTCCGCCTCAACGTGGCTCTCACTCACCAATTCAAATATATGGTCAGCTGTGACGCAGGAATGTGAACTCTGTGGCGTGCACGGAAAGACGGACATGTGGGATCATCTGGCTCGTATCAACAAGAAGCCGTTCAACTTAGCTGCACTCATTGTCCCCATGAAGACCCTGTGCTCCATCGTCCGGTTCTTCACCTGTTCATGGACTTCTTGTCGTCCACCAGGTTGCCCCAGAAGTCTCAGTGTTGGTGCACGTTTCCTCTTATTATTTTTTCACGACATTTTCGTTCTCTCTATCACATCTTCTTCATGTAATGCCCCGCACTCTAAAAACAGAGGTGGTGGTGGTGGTGACGAAAACCGGCTTGCCGTTGTTGGCCTCACGTATGTGGGCTGCGCCACGACTGTAGCCAGGATGAGATGAGATGGTGTGATAACAGATGAAGGAATGATGACGGCCGAAAATTAAGATTTAGGGAAGTCACTGCAGAGTTGCCGAGAAGTCCGAGCAGTACTCATAGCCTTTGAGCGAGGCCAGCTTCCTGGAGAAAGTACACGAGGCTGCGAATTTTGGAGTGTCTTTCCGCGAAAGAGCCTCTGGGATCGAGGACACCATCCACCGTACAGTTCCTGCAATGGGCAAGGTATTTCTCCCGCACCGCATCATATGCACAGCAATGCGGTAGGATGTGCTCGATAGTTTCAATTTGATGACAGTGTATGCAGTCTGCGTTGTCTAGAGAGCCAATCTTGAATAATTGTGATTTAGTGAAAGCGCTTCTTGTTCGCAACCTGAAGAGCAGAATTTGTGTACTGCGGGAAAGTCCTTTCAGCGGGAGATCAAGTCGATGATTTTCCAGGATGAAAACAGAACTTCACCGCATGGCACGCTGTGCGCCAATAATTGCACAGTATGATAGGGTTATCACTTCTAATTCAGAGAGACAGTGTGGGCGTACGCCCTTTTGTGTCAATTTAGATATATGAAAGTTGACACAAAAGGGCGTACGCCCTCATCTGTCTTCGAATCAGAAGCGATAACCCTATAATTCGTGGCAATGATTGGTGAACCGTGCTATGCGGTGAAGTTCTGTTTTTAGAGTGCACGTGCATTGGGGTAGGGTACCCACCTCACCACCGCGCTGAAACACCTCATGTCATCATCATCATCATCATTATCTAGTTGTCGTTGTTGTACATGTCTGATTAGGACCAACGCGAACCTCTTCATTTTATGTATTGCACATTTTATAGAGCCCCAAGTAACGAAGAAATAAGAACGGCGCACATCTATCCAGGCAAAACGCCCTATACAACAGCTAGCTGTCGTAATTGATTCCCATATAAAGAGCCCCACTAGGGACTTCGTGACTGCGCAGATGGGCGAAGCCAGCAGCGCAATGGACGCGCACGCCGCCAGGCGTTACAACCCGAACATTGCCGAATGCGCACGAATATACGGACGGCGGTCCCATTTCGTCGATTGAGTCCGGATTAGGAGAGGATGATCCTCCCCGCTTTCACGCTCCAAAGGACAACATCTCATTAAGAGCCCACAATTGGTCCCTAATCTGCCGAGGCGGCGATCGATTCGTCTTTTCTTTTCCCCCTATATCTACCCCTTTCTATGGGAGGTCACGTGACCGTATCAGCGTATTTCCGTGGCAGTTCTTACAAGGAGAGCGGATGGTAACGTTTTCCAGGAGTGGAGTGGTCTTGGTTGTCGAAAGGACGGTATAAGAAGATTATACCGCTGAAAGGAGCTTTTTTGAAGAATGTGACAGCCGGTGGGCCAAATAGAGCATGCTCTCTTTGTGTACAGACAGTCTGGACATTTCCTCGTTTGCTTTGGAGATGTGTATGTCCACGGTTATGTAATGTACACAATCCAATCCAATCCAGTCGACGAAACCGTGCATTGCGCTAGCAACTCTCATTCACTCACTCTCACTCTCAATACTTCATGAAGAAGGAGGAAGGGATCCGTGTTTGTTCGTTTCTCAGTCAATTAATCAATCAATCAAGAAGGAAGTGCACGGAAAACACCGAACAGAGCAGCAGCAAACATTCATATCTGTTATCAGGCAACTGTGACTTAGAGTGATGTGCAGATGTGATCGGATACAGATAGACAGTAGAAAGCAGTGGAAGACAAAGGGATTAACACGTGTGTTTTGGGCTGACTTCAGGAGAAACGGTGCCGCCATCTATTGGGGAGAGCCTGCAAGGAAAACCCGAAGGAATTTTGTGCTGTTGTACTATACACAAAGCTCCACTGCACAACACGCTAATCAACCCACTGCATACAGTGATCTGCCCAACTTGTGTGTTTTAAGTCTACGATGACAAAGCAATAGCTAAGTTGAGAGCTTTGTGAGGTCATCTTTATCAAGGTGTAATTCTATTTTAATTTTGTGTGATTGCGAAAGCCATTATTTTAATACAAACGAATACTGTGGTTCTAGGAAACATCGAAACCCATATCTTTATAGTTAATGGCGTCACTATATCGCAACGGAGACAGAGAGCTAACCGTGACAGGAAAACAGCATATATAGGACGGACCCGACTGGAGCCCGTCCTGTGCTGTTTTCTTGTAACGTATAGCTCTCTGCCTCTGTCGCAATGAACAACCAACTAGCCCAGCTTTCTACCTCGATAGCACTATATTGGCTGTATGTACAGAAAAATAGCGAGTCTTTAGTAGATGCGGCGGTAGATAACGATTCCGAAGACATGGATTGGATTGGATTGGATATGAAAATCGATAACATCATAAGTCAATATAGCGTGATTGCTTTGGAGTGACTCACATCATGTTGCTGATCTTTGATTTCACAGCTTCCTTTATCATATTGTTTTCGTATATAGAGTGCTTTCGGCCTACTAAAGCTGACTGACCAATTCGACGAAAAGGAAGTATCGAAGCGGTCAGATTACTGACCCGATGGCAATCTCGTCGTAATGTCCTCACGCCTATAGCGACCTAACCTCGCCCGCCGTGGAGGAAGATAAATTCCTCTTTATCTCAGGCCTAGGAACATAACTCGAGCCTTATTAAAAGCCCTCTTCCGAGGCAGAGGAGGAGGAAGAGGAGGACCGTCATAGCAGAAGGCGAAATCTGCTGTACACAAAGAGGCGTCATCGCTGGAGCCAGTTTATTAAAAGACAAGCGGAACAAAATGAGCGGGGTTCTGCAGGGGTAATGAGATTCCTGCACGGGGAGCCCACTTGGGCTAGGGGAAATTAGGTCCGCAGGTATGCTAGGCATGCGGATGCCAAACATTCGCTCCCACACTTGATGCGCTTCTGCCATGTGCGGTGTTCTTTTTCCTCCGCCATGTCCGGGAAATTCTCGACCAGCTTCCGAACGGTGGCGAGGTAACACACGCATGTAAAAATGGTGAGCTGTCGAAGCTAAATGCGGCTGAAATGTGGTGCTACACTCAGGATGATGGAAAAATACCACTGCAGTTGTTTTAATAACACATTCATTCGTTCATTCCGGACACGTCGCCCTAAAGTTGGCTTCATCTCCCTACCAGTCTCCTTCCAGCTTCTTTCAAACGTCGAACAGCCTCGATGGTGTGAGGTGGGTGGGGTGCGTGTGGGGTGAGTGAAGAATCGGAACATATTCTTCTCGAATTTTCTTTTTCTTTACTTTCTTTTTTCTTTACTAGACCTGGAGTAGCTCGTCCCGCAGTGAGCGGGCTCACATCTCCATTTTTTTTCTCCTATCATCATCATCATCATCATCATCATCATCATCATCAGGTGAATGATGGGATCTTGCGTGACAGTTTATAAAGCAGAACCGCAAGAACAAAGAACGACACCTTTTTCGTAACGTAAAAAAAGCCTGTCTTTGGGCACAAAAAAAAAAAAAAAAATACAAAATAAGAAAAAGACGATCGCGCGGACGACACGGAAGCGCTCAAAACCAGCAACATTTACTTCACGCAAAACCAACTCGCCTGCATTTACGCAGGCGCTGCAGACACTTTTTTCCTTTTTTGTCTGCTGGTTGACTTTATGGCACAATACACAGGCATCGAAAAGTGTTCAGCATATAGCTGCTGCTACACTGAGGATAATGGAAAAATAACACTGCAGCTGTTCAGCCCGTGGATCAGCAGTTAATCTGTTTACATCGTGAAAAAAAAAAAAAAGGACAGGTGTTGCATGAATGCAAGCTTTTTCTAAATGTACTGGAAGTGATTACCAGAATTTGGATGTTTTTGTCCGAGTGGTCCCGGTTCCTTGTATCGGTCATAGACAGATTTCATAGAGAACTGTGCCAGCATTTGTTCAGAGATACCGGAAAGCGCCCCTGACGGTTCAGAAGAAAAGTGTGCAACCGTATACGCTCTATAAACATAACTTCACTGCACAGCACTCTGTGCGCCAACCATTGCCACGAATGATAGGATTATAGCTTCTGATTCGAAGAGAGTGGGGGCGTACGCCTTTGTGGCAATTATCAAAAACGAAACTGCCACAAAAAAGCCGTACGGCCCCCTCTCTCTTCGAATCAGAAGCGATAACACTATTATTCGTGGCAATGGTTGGCACACACCGTGCTATGCGGTTCACATATCACGCTCCTTTAGCCAACCATCATCCCGAGTGACATCGTCCCTTCCTCTGATTTGCTGAAAACGGGGGGCATACGCCATTTTTGTGGCATTATGCAGTTCATAATTGCCAGAAAACTGGCGTACGCCCCCCGTTTTCATCAAATCAAGGGAGTTGACGTTGTCATTCACTCTCAGAACAGAACTTCACCGCACAGCACGTTGTGAGCCAACCACTGCCACGAATGATTATTGTTATCGCTTCTGATTTGAAGAGAGAGAGGGGCGTACGCCTTTTTGTAGCAATTATCATATATCCAAATTGCTACAAAGGGGCGTACGCCCCCCCCCCCTCACTCTTCGAAGTTGGCGGACAACGTGCTATGCGGTGAGGTTCTGTTCTGAGAGTGTTCAGGATGATCGTTGCCTACACTTTTAGAAATGAACTTCACCGCATAGCACGCTCCTAGCCAACAATCACCTCGAATGATATCGTTATCTGCCCCGATTTGTTGAAAACAGGAGGCGTACGCCTTTTTTGAGACAATTATGAACAGCATAAGTATCACAAAAAGGGCGTACGCCTCCCGTTTTCAAGAATTTAGGGCAGATAACGATATCATTCGAGATGATGGTTGTCTAGGAGCGTGCTATGCAGTGAAGTTCATTTTTAAGAGTGTAGGAGCGTGCTATGTTTCGAAGCTCTGTTTTTAGAGTGCAATTCAATACTTCATGCTATTTTAAGTACACCTATTGCAATATTAGACACGACGTTTCATGTCATGAACGTTTTCCTTTCTTTTTTTACTTTTTCTTTTTTTTTTAACACAACGCACTTGCATACGACCCGTATAAACGGTGGTGGCGGTGGTGATGATGATAGAACTGTACGAAGAATGAATCAAACTGCAACATCTTCGAAGTGGTACAAAGCTTATTTCTGTTTCTGTGCAGTCAAGCAAACGTTTACACGTACGTATATAGAAGGCGAACTGGCGAAAGATTAGTGTTAAAAACAAAACTCGGAGAACTCACTCACACTCACACATAAGCGGAAAGCAGTACACTGAATTTTCATCCAGGTAAGCTCACGTCATATACGATGGTGAGGGAGCGCATAACAGGAACATGGACAGAGAACAGCCCTGTTGTTCCTGTTTCGCACTTCGTCATCATGCTATATAGCCATATGGTAGCCCAGTTATACTTACATCATATCTTATGTCATGTACATGAGTTGCATATACTTTACTTTTCCGGGATTCAGGCCCTTGTAGATAAATATAGAATTTCCTCACTTCGATAAACACATAGCATTGCGAAGCTGTGTAAGAAAAGCACACCTTTCCCCCATTCCGGCGTCACAACTTTTCGGCGGTGGAGAGGGGATTAATTTGATGACTCCCTGCACTATGGAATGTGAGCGGGGTTCGGGTCTCCTGTGAGGCCACATTCCTAGCCATATCGACCACGCGTGTAACTCCCTCTCGTTAAGCACCTTGAGCGCGCCCTCGGTGTCAGGTTCTTCAACCGTGCGGGCACGTTTTGCGTTATGAATATTTCTTATAATTCGCAGCGCGGGTTTCAGGTCGCAAGTACACATCGTTTTGTTTACACCATTCAGCGTGGAAAAAGGGTGCATTTGTAAATAAACTCCCCTTTTTCATTCCAAGTTCGACTCAAAGGTACAATAACAGTGTTTAAAACGGTGTTTGCAAAACACCCGTCTAGAACAGCGCTTTAAATGGAATACACGCCCTCGAAATGGTGTTTTCTGATGAATATACCCTTGGAAATTATGCTTTTTGTGGAACACACCATTTAGAAGGGTGTTCCACAGAACACCTTTCTGCCACACTCTTCACCGAGTTTTCACCTTGTGTTCTCATCTTGTGTGCATAATTTGACAGACATAACAGAGCTGCACGGCATAGCACGCTGTGCACCATCCAATGCAACGAATAATAAAAAAAAAATGTTAAACGGTTAGGATCGCGTTCGTGCATCAGGGTGCACTTCTTCCAGCATCTATTGTCGTTGTTCCACGAATGATAGGATTAGCGCTTCTAATTCGAAGAGAGGGGGGAGTACGCCTTATCTTTCCCCTTCTTCTTCTACGCCTTCTTCTTCTTTCCTTTTTTTTTTTGTGGCACTTTTGATATATGATAGTTGCTACAAAAAGGCGTATCCCTCCTCTTTCTCTCTTCGAATCCGAAGCGATAATCCTATCATTCGTAGGAATGGTTGGCGCATAGCGTGCTACGCGGTGAAGTTCTGTTCTGTTTTTACACTCTTAAAAATGAACTTCACCGCATAGCTCGCTCCTAGCCAACCATTATCTCGAATGATATCGTTATTTGCCCTGATTTGTTGAAAACGGAAGGCGTACACCTTTTTTGTGACAATTATGAACAGCATAAGTGTCACAAAAAAGTCGTACGCCCCCGTTTTCCGCAAATCAGGGCAGATAACGATATAATTCGAGATGATGGTTGGCTAGGAGCGTGCTATGCGGTGAAGTTCATTTTTAAGAGTGTAGAGTGTAGCCCAGCATAATCTTGACTGACATCCTTCACTCCCCAGATTTGTTGAAAACGGGAGGAGTCCGCCTTTTTGTGACACTTATGCCGTTTTTAATTGTCACAAAAGGGCGTACGCCTAGCGCTCTCCGCAAATCAGGAGTGATAACGGTATACCATTCTGTGCAGCGGTTGGCCCACAGCGCGTCGTATTATGTCATGATGACCTTGTCTCGAAAAGTTTGTGTACAAGTATTGAATTTCCCTTGGTTTTTACTTGCACACACATGTCATGAACACGCTGCAATATGCGCAATAAAAACTTGCACCGCAAACAGCGAAGCACAATACAACATGAAAAAAAGAATGCACGACAAATATCACGCCTATTATTTGTTTTGGAAGCTCTTCAATAAACATTCTGCGAATATTGCCATTTGAATGCAAACTACACGATCAGATACGAGAAGGATGAAGAACTACGATGTTTTCTGACAGCCCTGTGCATCAAGGACACCACACATGCGACGTTTCTACGTTTTAAAAAGAAAAAAAAAAAATAGGAGAGAAAATACTTGTATAAAAGCTGCTGCAATGTCGTTCCCTTCCTTCTTCCTCATGCTGGCATCCGGAACGAAAACAAGCGGGGAGAAGAAAAAAGAAAAAAAAAAGAAAAGGAAGGAAAATCACTTTCCCCGGCCGTTCCCCGGGAGAGAATAAAAAGTGATGAATAACTGCCCCCTCTTAATTGAAAAAGTGCGCGAGCAAATCTAATTTACGGCTAAAATCACTTAATATTTCCCTCCTCCCACCGGGTCTCCGAAAATATTGCGGATAATTATGAAGGACGACGTCGCGGCGAAAAACAAATAAATGACCCGACAAATTAAAAATTCAATAACGCGAACGCTGCTTCATAATTACGAGATAATTCATTAATCCGGTAATGACCACTTTTTAGCCCTCCTCCTCTCACACACGAAGCTTCTTGCTCCTCGCGGAAAATTAAACATGGCCGACGAGGAAAAAAAAAAGAGAGAGAAGGAAAACAGAAAGGTCGTCTGCTAAAACACTTTGGCCGGAAAGGTGATTACGACGGGACAAACTTTTAATGCATTTATGCGTGCGGGCTGGACCGACGCTGTGCCTGAGGCTTTCATCAGGTCAGTGAAATTACGCTGGCTAGCCTTGGCGAACGTATACTGCTTCTCAGGCGTCAAATTGAAATCTGGGGACTCGGAGGGGGGAAGGTCGGTTCGCGACCCGGGCGACGGGCGCAGCCGCCCTGAACAAACAGGCCGAGTTCTGATTGAGAGGCACTTGAGCAAGGCTTTGCATTGTCCGCTCGTGTGGGAGTTCTGCGAATTGTTTAGCCTGTCAGCGGCCCGCTTGTTGACGCGCTGACAAGAAAGTTGCTTCTTTCTCGTTCTTCTTTCCGTGCGTGGACTCTTCTGGTTGCAGCACAAGTCCTCGTAGAAGCATCTCATTTTGCGGGGAATGCTAAGGACGGGGCACACAACGTGTTTTCATACACGGTGCCATACCATTGCTGCATATGAAGCGTGGAAGCTGTGAAGTGACGGTTGCGTTCAATTGGTTTTGGCAGGGCGAAATCACAGTGTATAGTGACTGACGGCCATCACGGTGTGATGGCTGATAATGGTTTCGCAATAATCGTAGCGTCCCATACTAAACTGACATGAACGTTTCAAATCGGGCTTCCGTGTATGCGTGGGCCTTCGCCGATCAGCTCCATTCATGTTTAGCTTTCAGGCTTGCTATACAGCCTCTGCGCGTGTTAGGGGAGGTCTGTTACAAACGACCGCATCTGCTCTCGGCTGCAGAATATTTGTGGATAGCACATGCGCAAGTTTCTGTTGCAAAAGCAATGGGAACGTACTGTAACGGGACTTGTTCGCGTTTGGGGAAGATGGTTTCCGGCGTCTGTGGCCAGATCGTCCTTCAATACGCGTGCAGGGTGCAACAGTGACCATTGTGCTGGTGCACTCTTAAAAATGAACTTCACCGCATAGCACGCTCCTAGCCAACCATAATCTCGAATGACAACGTTCTCGTCCCTGATTTGTTGAAAACGTGGGGCGGAGCCTATTTTGTGACACTTATGCTGTTATTAATTGTCACAAAAAAGGCGTACGCCTCCCGTTTTCAGCAAATCAGGGACGAGAACGTTGTCATTCGAGATTATGGTTGGCTAGGAGCGTGCTATGCGGTGAAGTTCATTTCTAAGAGTGTGTGCCCCCGTGTATTGCATTTATACCTCCGCTTATGTACATACACTCTTAAAAATGAACTTCACCGCATACCACGCTCCTAGCAAACCATCATCTCGAATGATATCGTTATCTGCCCTGATTTGTTGAAAACGGGAGGCGTACGCCTTTTTGTAACACTTATACTGTTCATAATTGTCACAAAAAAGGCGTACGCCCTCCGTTTTCAACAAACCAGGGCGGATAACGACATCATTCCAGATGTTGGTTGGCTAGGAGCGTGCTATGCGGTGAAGTTCATTTTTAAGAGCCTATCCTGCCATCACCCCCCCCCCCCCTCATTTTTAAGAGCGTATGTGACCAAGTTGTATTTAGTGCCAGAATACCATTGCGTTCAATAAATTTGCTTAAACAGCAAAATGGTATTAATCGCTCCACGAAAGACACGCATTAAGGGAAGGCGTCTCGAAAGTAACTACTAGCGAGTGTCTGGGCACCAGGCAGAGCCCAAACAAAGTTTGACATCGATTTACGTAGTCAAAATTCTGTCAAGTTCATACGTACAAGGCCTTGCGTCTAGTGCAAATCCCAGAGTTTTGAAAGAAACTTGATTTGAACTCGTACACCAATTAAAACGACGGAAAAGTAACGTATTTTGTTTACCAGAACACTATCAGCAAATGAACAGCCTGCTCACCAAACAAAGGGAAGAAAGCTTTCGGCCAATAGCTGACACATTGCTATATTCTTCATTCACGATGACATCAGAATGTCCAACCCAATTACTCACTTAATCTTTTTTTGTTTGTTTAAATTCCGTGTTAGCGCCGCGAAGCAACTGTGGCTCTGCGCGGCGTATAATGACGTGGACAGATGGAGAGAGGACAGCAGTAAAGAGTGTGTGTGGGTGGGGGGGGGGGGTTAGTATGCACTCCTAGAAATGAACTTCACCGCATAGCACACTCGTAGCCAAACATCATCTGGAATGATATCGTTATCTGCCCCGATTGGTCGAAAACAGGAGGCGTACGCCTTTTTTGTGACAATTATGAAGAGCATAAGTGTCACAAAAATGGCGTACGCCTCCTGTTTTCATCAAATCAGGGCAGATAAGGGTATCATTCTGGATGATGGTTGGCTAGGAGCGTGCGGTGCGGTGAAGTTCGTTTTTAAGAGTGTGCCTCCTGGGCCGACTTCGAGGTGAATTGCGGCGACATTCGTCTGGAAAGTCTGCAGGAAAACCCAGGGATAACCCCAGACAGCACAGCAGAGGTCTAGAACCGGAGACACCTCTCAGTCTCGACGTAGAAAGTGGCTATCCTATCCACTATCCCACCTATCCACACCTCATCCCATCGTCATTGATGTAGTTGTTCTATCCACAGTGCCACCGGGAGCTGGTACTCATTCAATCATTATTTACTTTGTATGGGGAGAAGAAAATCGTCGATTTGCAGAGTACCACAATACCCAAATTAAGATCCCGTTGCCAAATGGTCGTGGCGGTAGCCTATGGTTTCCAATCTTGGTATGCCAGCTGTATACTGACTGCAGACGCTCTTATACAGGCACAGGTCTTCACATTTCCCTATGAGGTCGCGTGAATACCAGCTTGTGGACAATCATCGGCAGGTAGTTGACTGTAGCTTAGTGACTAAACATCATCATTCCATTATATTCCAATTACGCAACTGCACTTTTAACGCAGTACTTCACCGCACAGCACGCTTCCCGGGGTGTAAAGTCGGGGCTTCGAGCACGCTTCCAGACAACTATAATTCAGAACGACATCGTTGTCTCTCCTGCTGTTTAAAAAAACGGGAAGCGTACTCCTTTTTGTGACACTCGTGCAGTTCAGTTAATTGTCGCAGAAAGGTGTACACCCCACGCTTTCCGCAAATCAAGGGTGGTAGCGATATCGATCTGTGCAATGGTTCGCCTTCAGTGTCCTTATGCGCTGAAGTTCCGTAACACCAGCTTGCAGACGGTCACCGGCAGGTATAGTTGGCTGCCTAACAAAACATCGCCACACCATTACCTTCCGATTACCGTATTTTCCGGTGTATAACGCGCGCGTTGTACAGTAAAAAAGTGGTCTGAAGAGGTCCTGCGCGTTATCTAACAATGCGCGTTATACACGGAAATATTTTCCTCCAGAGTTCCTTTTCAGGTCAGTGGCGTACAAATTCTAGCTAGCCTCTTCCAAAGTGTGCTGTGGCTTTCTCCCATATCTCTTAGGGCAGTTGACAAAACCGTCGAAAGGGCACTAAACTTCATAAAAGGTCAATACTGCTGCTTAAGGATGCTACTCAGCAGTCAATAATCTTGAATTCATTTCAGAAGAATGGCGTGATTGAGAAGGGACGCGAAAGGGAAAGCAGAGAGGGGACTGAAGTATACTACGACATCAACGCTGTTGCATCAGAGTTTAACGGATTTGACTAAATGTGTTTCAAACATAGCATATGCATATATGATACACCGCTATGGTTGATTGTGTATGCTGGTGGCAGTACAGAAGCTTGTAGCACCATTGCGGTGCGCGTTATACATCGAACATTTTTCAAATTCAGCCCGTTTTTAGGGGTGCGCGTTATACACGAGCGCGCGTTATAAACCGAAAAATACGGTACAAAACTATAATGCCACCTCAAAACTGCAACCCTAAGTAATCGTGCCCTAATCATTTTTTTTTTTTTTTTTTCCTGGCATTCAACGCCTAACCTAATACTCTGACGACACCACGTGTGTAGCTACCCCTGAAGAGAATAATTTGCCACGAGCTAACAGCTTAACACCTGTAACATTGGAAGGCCGTGCCTGTCGGGGACACACAGCCCCGCAGAAAGGAGAGCTCCCCGCGGAGTCCATTAGGCAGAAAGGCAACCTGTGTCAACTCTTGAAGGAAGGCGGGGGTGAAATTCCCGGGAGACGAAAGCTCCCCGCTGTGATGCTTCGAGAGCGTCCTCACAGGTGGCGGTGGTCGATGCATGCAGCCGCCTAGTATTTTCTTGTAGCTCCTGAGAGTTTGTCCGCGCTGTTGACTAAGGCATCCATAATCCCAGTTAATTCCCGAGTCGGTTGGAGATTTTTCGGCGCAGAACGTTGGCACGTTTCTGAGCGGATAGAAAGAAAATTGAGGTGCATTGATCTGTTGGCCTCTGTATTGCGCTGACGAGTTGTATCGCAATGTAGCGGTCCGGTTAATGTGTAGAACAAGTAGAGTGTTGACTATACATCATGGTCGTCTCCAAGGGATGCTGCTTTTGGCAAAAGATATAGCTTTGGAAGGCAGTACTCGATGTGCGTCTCACGTCATATAGGCTGTGAAGTGTGCGGAAAACTGTTTGCACACGCTATTTTATCAGTCCCGCAAAACTGCTCTTGCCATTAAGTGTGTTGTGACACTTTCATATACGTGGTTTGTCTCTCTTCTTTTCAATCAATCAATCAATTAATTATATGGTTCATTACATCACACACTCATTGTACCACGCATGCCAGAGTACCGAGGAAAAAATAACCTCTTTCATCGCATAGCACCCTGAAGGCCAACCATTGCACAGAATGATACCTTCATCCCTCCTGATTTGTGGAAAGCACGGGGCGTACGCCTTTTTGTGACAATTAACGTAACTGCATAAGTGTCACAAAAAGTATTCAAGAAAACAGGGGAGAGAACGATGCCACGCATTCGGGATGATGGTTGGCTAGGAGCGTGCTATGCGGTCAAGTTCATTTTTACGCTCTCAGACATATGTCGACGCAGTTCCCTCAGAAGTCGGCCCAGGACGCACATTCCCCCAGAGCGTTTTTGTCGTGACGTTGTCCACCTCCGTGAGGCCGACAACGGCGAGCTCTTTCACCTGCACCACGACCATCATTTTTAACACGCTGTCCACATGACTGTTACCACGGCAAGCCGATCTCGTCATCATCGTCGTCATCGTCATCATCATCACGTCATAACCATTTTTTAAAGTGTAAAAGTAAACTTCCGCGTCAAGCTCTGAAGTCACACACTCTAAAAACAGAGCTTCACCGCATAGCGCGGTGTGCGCCAACCATTGCCACGAATGATAGGGATATATCGCTTCTGATTGAAAGAGAGAGAGATGGGGGGGGGGGGGGGAGCTTACACATTTTTGTGGCGATTTGGATGTATAAAAATTGCCACAAAAAAAGGCCTGCGCCCCCCACCCCCTCTGTATCCCAATCACAAGCGATATCCCTATCACTCGTGACAATGGTTGGCGCGCGGCGTGCTATGCAGTGAACTTCTGTTTTTAGCAAGAAACCTTATTCGCTTTCTGCAGAAGGCAAATCTGCAAGCAAAGATGGCAAGCAACTTTGCTCTCCCCGACGAACTCATGCACCCTCTACGCATCTCCACCCTTCATCCTCTATCCTCCATCAGTCTTTTTTTTTTTTTTTTTTGCTATAGTCGTGACGACCCCCACTTCCGTGTGGCCAACAACGGCGAGCAGATCCTGCCATTACCCCCCCCCCCCTCCCTCTGTTTTTAGAGCGCAGTTAGTCAGCGCCTCGGCCATTCCCATTGGCTCTGGAAAGCACGTGACCTCGCCAGTTTCGCTCCTGATTTGTGGAAAGCGCAGCGTGAACACCTTTTCGTGACAATCAACGTAACTGCATAAGTGCCACAAAAAGGCGTACACCTACCGTTTTCAACAAGTCAGAGTAGAGATGCGGCGAAGTTTTATTTTAAGGGTGCACCTTCAGCAGTTGCAATCCAATAAAAAAAGAATAATGAGTAATGGGAAGCAGTTTTCTTCCCACATACAAACACATTGTTTTTTGTTTGTTTTTTGCAGTGGACGCTACAGGCTTAAATGTCACACTGTTAGCGATGCGTTTGCAACAGGTTAATGCAAAGTAACCGAATGTCGTTGTCGCTCTTTTCATTTATCCTCAACGTCCGATAGCTCGCGTAATTATTCCACACACTCGGCGCATCCCAATTGAAAATCGAGTAATTATGTCCGACGGCGCGGTAGCCTCGCGAGCTTATCATCGCGGTTGCATCGCCCGCGGGATGCGCCCCCCTTCCCCCCTCTCTCTCTCTCTTCTGATTCTTCTTTCAAATATAGGGGCTGGAAGCAATATCTGTCGGTACGATCGCGCCGTGCCTGACAGCTCGGAGCGCAGCAAGAATCCCTTTTATTGCTGCGCGTTTTAAAGTGGCAGCCCGATTGGAGGGGACCGTCTCATGCAAATCCAGTTGATAGCGCGTTGCCCTGGAGCGAGGAAATTGAAACATTCCGCCCTGTGCAACCCGCTCCCCTGCAGATGTGACAAGATGTCGCCCTCTCTCCATCCTTCTTGCACGCCTGCTTCGCATGTTTACGCCTTAGTTTACAATGTGGTTCCGTTTTTCTTCTACATTAATCGGTCGTGTTTCAAATTGCTGGTTCGGTGCTATAGCGTGATTCGTCGTTATATTCGTGTGCATGCGCAGGCGCGGTGTGGAAGATACGGTAGTCGCAAAAACAAATCAGATATCTTATCGACGCAAAAATTTGCGAGTGAGCTTTATGCTTTATTGTGGTGTACCACTGAGCTTTCTAGATCGAAATACAGCGGCTTGTTCCCTTGTTTCTATCCCGACTTGGCCTGCGCAAGCATTATAGCCCGCCGATGAAATTTATAACTAGTATAGTTTCACATGCAAGCTGTTGTACGTTTGCTTGCTTGCTTGCTTGCTTGGTATGGGTTACGGAAGGTCAGCCTTCCTCGCGTCAGACAGCGTACGCCAGGTAACCTCACGCACATCGAGACTATACAGTCTGTTCTATACATTGACTCTATATTTCAGAAGTACCCGTTAAATCGCATACAGAAAGTTTGAACGTCAATTTTTCATACTGCCAGTAAATGCAGCGGACATGTTTGCACACAAACTTTTCTTTGCTGCTATCTCTGTCCCATTAGAATGAGTAATGTCTTCCTGTGTGAGTGTCTTCAGTTGTTGATGGGATAGCGCACAGAATCTTAGGACAGATATGATTGTTGATGTGCAAAATGTGCACATTTAAAAGTAAAGAAGTGATGTGGAAAATTGATGATGATGATAAGGACGAAAGGGGGGATTTTGGATAATCGGATTCTATGGTTACACGGTGAAAGCTTAAACCCCCTTACTTAAAAGCCACCAAGCAATTGAACGACGTGTATACATAATTGTATTTGTAATGATGGTTATGTAGCAAGCGAGCTGGTGATAAGTATCCATGATAGCGAAAACCCAGAGACGAGGGACAAGAAGGGACATACGCACACACACACACAACACTGTTGGAGTGGATGGAACAGAATTGTTAAGTGACAACACGGTTAAGGAGATTGCAGTTCGTTAAATCCTGCGCGTTGATACCAGGGATTTCCCTGCAGTTTTGCAGCACCCCGCACCCCCCTGAAATTTCTCAGGTGACCCCACCCAGCTCGGCCACCAACACGTTCTGGTAGAGAGTCCGGCGTAGCGAATTACATCCTGTACTGTCAAACTTGGGCTGTATAGGACCACAGTCATGCAGATGATCGTACCATGCCTTTGTCCAAAATAATTTGAAAGTGACTGTTCAATGCATATATCGGGCGCATATAGGAGCAAAAATGCGTGCGGGCACGCAAACTCAATGTGGATCATCAAGAACCATTTGCGCCCAACTCAATCAAGCGAGGTATTCTGCTTTTTTCGTCTAAGGTTTTCACCGTTGGTTGCTATAGGTATTCATTGAGCTTCGTGAGACAATTGTGCTAGTCTTTTTTCTTTGTCGGTCGTGTGATTATGCATCTTAATGTTGAAATGCCGTTCATAATGAATCTGTATTCTAATGTACTGTGTTCTAACGTAATAACAAGTACAAATAAAACGGGAAAGCTGTGGAGAGATGTCACCATTGTGCCACGATCTTTCAGTGTCTAAGAAAAATTCCTTAAGTGAAACATTCATCAAGCATACTCCCCCCCTTGAAAGCTCGCCCCCCCTTGAAAGCTCGCCCCCCCCCCCAGCAGTGAATTTCTTGGGAAATCACTGGGTGATATAGTTACAAAATAAATTTACAAATGTTTTTCAATGAAAATTAGGCATTTATTCTTATCTCTCCTATTCCTCACAGCACGTCCAGTCTGAAAAACATACCACACACAAAGCTCCAACCGCACACATAAAAACTAGATTTATCTCATCAGCATGGATGATTGTATATATCTGTCTACCACATACCCACAAGCATCCATCCAGTTTGCAAAACACTTATTTTCGAAAGAGTTCGCTTTCCTCGTCAATGGTCGAGCTAAGAGCCGAACAAATGTTGAGCTGACGGCTGCTGTACATTTTTGTTGATTATACACCATATCTCATCTCCTTTCTAATTGCTGCCATTCTTACTCCCCTAGTAACAACGTCTGTGCCCAAGACGCAGATCTTCGCTTCGTGTGTAACAACCAGTGTCTCCTATATCCCTAAAATTGCGTGGCGCTTTTGAGCAACGACTTCGATTCCCGAATGGAGCCTCGGCCTATTCCCCGTTAGACTTGGATATTGGCCTGACTGATGACCGGACTGGGGAGAACGGACAGGGAGTGCACACGCGGCATCGTTTCGCCATCATCATGATCCATAGCCGCTTCCCCGCACGACACATTCCATTTAGTCGGACACTTTGTTAAAACATTGGAAACAGCAGAGTATAGTGGTGGTGATTCATATGGGTGCTCACCTCGCCGTGAGACGCTGTAGTATAGTGTGGTTCAGGAAAAAGTTTACACAAGGCAGTGCATGCGAGAGGTTGTCTATGTCTTCTCTTGCATGCAGTGGCAGTGCAGAGAGGGCAGGTCCAAAGGTACATAGGTGGCACACCTTTAGAGATACCACATGATTAAATGGTATCGTTGTCAGCTCTCATTTGTTTTTGCAAACTGCCAAAAGACACTTGTTCGGGAGCGCGAAAGCTCCGTTTGTTTGCGTGTGGCGCCGAAGGACGGTAGTCCTGGTCTCCTGGTTCACGTACCTTCTGGGGCGTCACGGTGTCGTCGTCGCTTCTCGCTGGCTTAGTTGGTAATGGCGCGCTGACTTTCGGACTCACAAGGCACCAGTTGGATCGATGCATACGTTGAATACCGATTCTCAAACACTATCACTATAAGCAGAGCACCCTGCCCACGGCAACGTTCTTAGAGTAAGGTGAACGACGGATGAACGTTGGCCCACAGCGCAGCCTGACGAGTGAAACGTATGGGAGGTGATCTAGAAAGTCTCCTGGCGGCACTGACGGTTTTTATACTGGTGGAAGCTAAAGACAACTAAAATAGAATACGACAACAAGAAGGGAACATGACTGGTTTGGCACTCACACATCAAAGCGTGACTCTGCCTAAAGATGACATCACTCCCTCCCCCCAATCGTGGATCGCCAATTAAAACTTCATTCCACGTACATTTTACATTCTGCTCGCACGCGGCACGCGCTACCCACGCGCTTCCCGTTCACATCATTCTGACAACCACACTGCAATTAACGCCTCTGCTGACCTAGGGTGTGAACTCATATCGGAACGCGCTCACGCGCCGCGCAGCGCCGCCGCACGTGCAGCCCCGTCGTGAATCGGGGCGCGCCTTGTTAGCAGAAGACGCCGCAGGGCGCCATTGTAGGACAGACACAACGGGACTTCTCGTTCTAAGCAGTGCTCAATGGCCCCATCAACGCGGCTGTGACAGCCTGTCGCGCTGCACAAAGGTGGGACACTTATTATGACGCCTTTTTTTTCTCTCTCTCCAGTGTGTACGTCTGTCCCAACAAGTTGTTGTCGTTCGAAGAATTCGCTCGCGTCGGCTCGCACAATGCATCCCTTAAAACTGCCAGAGCGGCCTGAGGCTTCGCACAATGGTCCACTACTCGGGTTGCAGGGAGGAAACACATGTCGACAGAATGTTTCTTGGGAGGTGCCGTTATTAGAATGTAAACGCGCTGAGGTGGACAGATGGGGAGCAGGGCGAGGAGAAGGGTCAGAAGGTGAAATGGTTCCCACACACTTCACAAACTTCGTTATATAGGAAAGAAGGGAAGATAGGTAAAGGGGACAATCGAAACTGTTCTGCGAGAGGAAACGTCCACCGAATTTCGTAAAATGCGGAGGTCCTCGCATGTGCGTGTGGAACGGAAAGACTACATGGTCAATTGCACAAAGTGCCCCTCTTGGTCATTATGGTGCCACATGCGGACGTATTGTTTCCGTGTTTGCATATCTGGGGCTGTACAGAGGGCGGCACTTTGTGGGGTTGGGAGCAATGAGCAGGCTGACCGTGTCAGAGAAGGAGTTCTGTCCTCCAGCGGACGGACGAGCATTGCAACCCCTGGAAGGTGACCGTTGTTACAGTCTTTGACTCTGAATTGAACCCGTGGCCCCACGCCAGAGGTCGTCCGACGTTCTTTCAACACCTATGCTTGGAAGAGTTGGTCCAACGCTCGCTCACCGGATACCACGAAATATCTCTCGTCAGAATACTGTGTCCATTCCACGATCTATTAGATTATAGCGACCATGTCAAGGCACCCGCCTTCGCAGCGCCGCATTTGGAAGCTAGCGGTGGCGCTACTCATCGGCCCGGTTATTGCTCCCTTTGTTTCTACAATACTTTGTACTTCAGCTTACCCTAGTATTTTTGTACAAGCGGTGGATGTCCCACGGCAGATGCTTCTTTCTAAAGTTGATTATCATCATCATCATTTTACGCGTTTCCATACAGGAGCTGTTGCTGTCGTCTGCTACGGTAATCGTATGTCCGCTTCTGGGTGTTTAAAATTCAATTTTCCAATTTTCCAATCACGATGTAGATATCGCGGGCCGATGCGTAGCGCTCCTAGCGGATCGTGAGGACGGTCTCTTCATAGGGGTTGCCGATTATGACATGGTTTTTATAATCTAGTAGGTCGTGGTTCATTCATATAGCGAATTCGGGTGGTCATTTCGTAGCAAAACGGCTGAGCGCTCAGAAATTGCTAGGTCGGCGACCCAGCTGGATCACGTGACCGTTGCCACCCGAACATGATTGCTAGGAATCTTAGCGGTTTTAGGTACTTGGATCATGCTATAGGGGCGTCGCGGTCGCAAGTCTTCGAGTTCTGCGTCTGCTAAACCACGTGATTTCAACATGCGGGCCAATGAGGGCACTCGCCACCGTTGCAGCGCGGATGTGACGACACCGGATACAGTTGAGCAATCTGCTGCTCGATTGTTTTGAGACCGGGCAAAAAAAGTGCTAGCTAGCAAATTCCGAGCGCTCGGAAAGCGCCACGCGAACATGCGAGATTTGCTTCATTTTGACCAAGCGAGCATGACGGCTCGAGATCTGGCAAAAAAAGTTGCTCCGAAATGACCACCCGAATTCGCCAATAGAATACGACTCAGTGCCGCTGTTACTGCTCAGTTTCGTTTTCGCTTTCGATGTGTGTGCTCTCCAAGATACCATATCACCGGAGAAAACCTGGAACACAGCGTTCTCCATTGCTTACACACACAGAAGAATAACCAGTCCTTGGAGAGTTCCTCGAAGCGCAAGAACCTTCCTCTGTGAACCTTCCCTGCCTTCAGAAATAAAAGAGGGACTGAGGCCTCTTGATTTTCTAGTGTCCTGCTTTGAAAGAGCATTTTAAATAAGAAAAATACGAACAAGCTGAAGAACTGAAAAACCTTTTTTGGAAGGTTTACTTTTGTGTGTGTATCAACCTTTCAGGACCACGCTTATAGTGTCTTTAATCACCAGCTAACATATCTCACCTCTCACTATACGACGAAGTCGCTTTGTATAAGAAAAGCAGGAAGAGGGAACGGAATAGACTCAAAGTGGTAAATGTATGCTCGTTACATGCACGTGTTGTTGGCTTAATTGTTGGTTCTAGTTCCTCTAAACTGGCTTTTGTTGGATTCTTGGTCCTCTTTCTCTATACGTTACGTTGGTGCCGAACCCGAGAGGCATCGCCTCGTATCGTACAAGTCATCGTATGACTCGATGACATGACGTTGTATGGCATGATCGTATGACATGACTTTGGCATGACTATCGCATGATCTTTATCATACATTTGGAAAGAATACGTCCGAGGGACAGAAAGACGCACAGCCAGGAGTGAACGTGCAAGATGGTTTCAACAAGTAAGAGGAAGTAATCCAGAAATACTTGGAACAGGCCCTCTCTACAAACCCGTTTTCGGTCTCCAGGAGTTCTAGACACAACGCAGGATCATCCCGCGTTGTGCCGACAGCAGAGAATGTCAAGACATGTCCCTCGGTTCAAAATTCCACAGCGACAGAGGATTCTGCTCCATTTCAAGACATGCGGCTGCACGGTGAACCTCTGGAGATGGTAGACTCAGGGGACTCCATTGTCAGTCCTTTCCGCTTACCCACTGAAGTTGTAGTTCCAGAATTCGACAAGCCAAACCAAAAGAAACAATGAAGGGAATTGCCTCAGGACGAGAGCCGGCGATATTTCGAGCAGAGACTGTTCCTCTTCTGGGCACCGTCCTGCCCAGAAGAAGAACAGTATCTCCTCGAAATATCGGCGGCTCTCGTCCTGAGGCAATTCCCTTCATACTTCCCTACCGGTTCGCTGGATCTCTACCCGTCTACAAAAGAAACAATGGTTTTATGAGGGACACCTTCAATTGCAAGCCCAGGGAAACGACGATTTCCCAGGAACGACGAATTTCCTGAAAACACAGCATCACACGAGAAAGATAACTTCTTCCAAACTCCTCTACGAAACCAGAACCAAAAACTGCAAATACACAATTACGCACAATACGCACCCAATTACACTCTACAGTCCCAATTACACACTGTAGTCTTGTAGTCACTGTGGTGGCCTTCTTGCTCTCGAATTTTTGCGAACAATTCGCTCCTTGAACAGTTGGCGGGGATTTTGCCCTTGCTTTTCTGCAGAGTGTGTAGATTACCACAATGTCCCCGACTGATCTCCACTAGGTGAGCTTCCTGAACATTAACTGGCTGTGGCCTCACCAGTTGCTGCTAGAGTGAACTAGGCAAGGTCGGTCGTTCACCAGTCAACTCCATCTTGTGGTGGACAGCGTCTTTTGGGACCTTCGATAAGTTTGTTGCGTTCAACACTTCATTGTCGTCTATAGCAAGAAAGAACTCTTTCCACATCCTGCAATAATTTTTCTTAGTGTGGAAAAAGCGTCTATCGCTCGCCCTTGTAGTGACATGCTCGGGATGGCCTTCCGATGAAACTCCCCAATCATCACCATTAAATAAAGTTGTTTTTGCTCGGGATGTCACATTTGAACAAGATCACCCAGCTTCAGGTTAAGGGTGTGAGCCCCTCCTTTGCCGTCGACGGCTTCAGTCTGCTTCAGAAGTGTCCTTTCAAGCAGGTCTTGTAGCACTGTGGCAGGATCTGCATTGAGACCTGTGAGAGGCTCTCCGACAACGCCCATCTTGTTCTTGGGCTACGAGCTGCTTGGACACATAGCGGTAAGTACACGCTCAAGTGACCCAGGATTGCTTATTCCCAGATTCGATTTTCCATAAGTGCCACCTGTATGGAGCTCTGTATGAAGCTCTTCGGGATGTGGCTAAAACGGTCGTTCATCGCATTTGCTTGAAAGTGACAGTTTGACGGGAAAGCGTGTTTTGTGCCACGCTCATGCAGAATATCTTCGAACTATGTAGGAACCAACGATCTGTGTTCTATGATCAGAGAAAACCTCAGCAGGGTATCCTTCACGACTGGTAATGTATGCAGGGGCGATGTCACTGCGGCTGACGTAACTACGCCGCAGAAGGCAATTTCCGGCCATTTGCTGTAGTAGTCCATTACGGTGAATATGAATTAATGCGGTGGACGCTGTACAGGGCCAACGATGTCGAGAACCGGCTCCAGTGGTGGCGAAAGTCTTGGCAGGCTTGTCGGCTGACTGACAGGTGGGACAACCACGCACGGCACGCTCAACCTCGGCATGAAAATAGCTAGTAATGGGCACCATGTTGGACATGATACGTTGTTTGGTGCACACGTTTCCTACGTGAGATTCGAGTTGGATCTTTGGGATGCTGGTATCACTACTCGGTCTTGCATTAGTTTTCACTTGCATGAGATCCATCGCTCTCAGACAGCTCTGCTTTCACCTGGTATAGAAAGGGGTCAGATCTTTGTCAGCTGCATTCCTAGGCCTGCAAGGACGTTTAAAAGTTTGTGTGTAACAGAGGGTGAACAGAGGTTTCTGTTCTCGACGAAACGTCAAGCAGTGCTGGTCATCCATTCGATTGTTTTCTTCACCATACAAGGAAGGCTAAAGCTACAGGAAGGAGAGAGAGTGAATATGCAATAACATTCGCTTTGCCATTCTCGTATACTGCACGTCGAGAGCGGTTCATCAGTCTAGCTGACCAGCGGCTTATCCTCAGTGATCGACGACGACCTGTGCCTTGGTTGCTAGGCAGTGCTTGAAGAAGGGCTTGGTGGTCGGTCTGCAGTGTTAATCGACGATCCCACAGAAAATTATGCCACAGGGCTCAACGGCCCAGACACAGGCAACTGTTTCCCTTTCCCCGACGGAGTAACGTCGTTCTGCAGGCGATAGATAGCATATACGTGACTCGAAAGCGACAGTCCCCAAGCGTGTGTACTGCTACTACAGAAAAACAGCTACAGTGCCGTTGCCTGATGCGGTTCACGGTGCAGTTGAAACACAATGTGCTGCGCATTGCGTAAGAAATGTGATGTGATGTGATGTGATGTGATGTGATGTGATGTGAATAAAGAAAAAAATGGGGATGTTAGTTTCGACGAAGTCAAACTGGCTACCCCAGTACACTTAATACAGAAAGTTCAAACCGATGATGAGATGATGAAAACACAAAGGGATGATGTCCAGAGACGAACAGAGATGATAATGGAGTTCAACATGTAGGTCAAAAGTTCAAGAGCTGCGCCCAAGTGAGAGTAAAGTGGCGGAATCGCCGGGGGCACACAGGACAAATCACAAGAAAGAAATGTCTTGTGTGCGTGTTGTGCTTGTTGTATAGTACCCACGTGAAATTCGTTCAGTAAATCTTTCCCCCACAGAAGGTCTTGAGTAGATCGAAACATTTTTGGTGTCCTATCGTCCAAACGAATGGGGTATACCCTAGCAGGAAATCCGCTACTGTGGTTCTACACTTCATCGGAGAAGTTCTCGATGAATTCGGAATATTAGACCATCATTACCGGAAACGAAGACTGGGAGTGCTTATCATATGGGGTGGTTGTTGCGTCTTGTATCGCCTGAGATTTGAATGAAGAGAAGAAATTTCAACCCGTACTGACCGCATATGAGAGGAAAACTCTCGGACGCCAAAATCACACCTATATTATTGAGTTTGAGTTTGCATCGGAGACGTGGTGAAGATTTTTCAAGTGGTCTTGCTCGTTTGCTTTAAAAACGATGTCGTCAAGGTACAACTGAGAAACCTTGGAATATCATCTTTACAAAAATCGGCGGGGATGAGCAAAGCCGAAGCAGGACCCGCAGGTCTACATAAGCACTTGTCTGGTCACATCCCCTTCGACCCTAAATTTTTGAATACAAGGTTCGTTCAAAGTTCACCGAGACCTTTATTTCTTTAAATACAATGGAAAATTCGGGAAGCACCGCCAAACTACGTCAGTTTTTGAAAGTATTCACCGTGCGCATCTAGACACTCCATCGCTGTGCTAGTATCGCTAGTAGTATAGTCTCAGCTATATAGTTTGAGATTCTCCTTCTCAAGGAACTTGATTATGCATCCCACAGCTACAGACACACTGTTAGCCGCCAAGCTGTCCAAGCTGACCCAAGAAGGATTGCACTTTGGCCTCCGAAAGTTTTATTCAGTTACATTTACTCACTGATTTTCCTCGAGGAAAAGTCTCGGTGAACAATGAACGATCCTTGTACGTTTCTTTTATATTTGTGTTTTGTTGCTCAGTATTTTATTAGATGATAACTAACCGAAAATAAACGCACGAGCAACCAGGGATCGGCCTTTGGCATCAGTAAGGACGATCACTTTGATCCATCACAAGGGTTACACGACCACCTACACCCCTCTTGCACTACACATCTCTTTAAAAAAAGGGTGTACAGTAACTCCTTTTTGGGGAGTACACCCTTGCCCCATATATAGCACTCCCTTTTGGAGAGTACAATTACTCTCAAAAAGGAGTCTCTTTACTCCCTTCAGGGAGTGAGGAGACCCTTTAACTCTCTACTGGAGAGTAATTGTACACTCCAAAGGTGTACTCCCCAAAAAGGAGTTACTGTACACCCTTTTTTTCCCTATTATACTTTTACCCTATTTACCCTATTACTGTACACCCTATTGTACTCTCCAAAAGGGAGTGATATATGTGGCAAGGAAGAGGAGTTAAGGTACACCCTTTTTTTAAGAGTGTATAGGGGTCATCTAACCGCACTCTATACTTATATGGGAGTATTACTCTATAGCACGATGACGGTGTTGACTGCCATTCGTGGCTAACGAGAAGCGCATCCGCCGCAACGACTGCAATCTATCGCTTGTTTCCACACGAGAACTGTTAGACTTGCAGCTGCTAGCGTGACGCTCAAACAACTTAGTATGCGGGTTATACAGAAATTCTCCCCCTGCAGAGCAGCTGCACTAAGGGTGCTAATTGCGTCATTAGCGTTCAAAACACGTGCTATAGGGCGGTCACGGAACAGCCTCTGCGGCATACAGCGAGGTGCTTTTCAAAGTGGCGCATTACGTACTGCGGAGAATATCAAGTTTTACGGATGGATGGATTCATATACGGGAGGTTATCGAACAGGTCAAGTCTGTGCCATTAAACGGTTGTTGTTGGAAATGCGGGAGGGTGTCCAGTTCGAAGGAAAGTCATATACTTCTCTTCTGACTGCCGCTAAAAGAAACAATGTTGCCTCAGTGTTTTGAATTGCCCGTTTAACACATCCTGAACGAAAGAAACGACGTTCAGGATATTCAGGATTTGTGTAGTTTCCCTTTCTTCTTTTCTGAATAACGCGTCCTGGAGTAGCCTAACCTAGCCTGGAGTAGACTAACAGAATACGTAAGTATGGAGTATACGCCTTCTTGTGACACTTACGCAGTTACGTTAATAGTCACAAAAAGGCGTACGGCCCGTACGCTCCTCAAATCAGGAGTGACAACTTTATCAATGTCTTTACCCGTCTAAAGCCTGAATCGGCTCGCCCAAATTCGCACGACTGATAAAGCTATCACACCTGGCTTGTGCGAAGCAGAGGGGGGGGGGGGGGTACGGCTTTCTGTGAAAATTAACGTAACTGCTTAAGCGTCACAAAATCGAGTACGCCGTCCGTTTCCAACTTATGGGGGGGGGGGGGGGATCGATGTCGTCCTTGATGATAGTTGGCTGGTCAGTTAGTTAGTAAGCAAATTATAGTAAAATATATAAACCTTGGAGCTTTCCGCAACCCACAATGGGTGCTACCTGCTCCATTGCAAGAGCTGTATTGCTATTGGAAACTCTGAATCTAAACTCTGAACTCTGATAGTTGGCTAGGGGCGTGCTATGCAGTGAAGTTGTTTTTGGCATGTACTGAACAACAAGAACAGCTACATGCCGGATACACTCTTAAAAATGAACTTCACCACATAGCGGGCCCCTAGCCAACCATCATCTCAAATGATACCGTTATCAGCCCTGATTTGCTGAAAACAGGGGGCGTACGCCTTTTTTTGTGACACTTATGCGGTTCATAACTGTCACAAAAAAAGGCGTACGCCTCCTGTTTTCAACAAATTAGGGCAGATGACGATATCATTCGCAATTATGGTTGACCATGACATGCTATAAGGTGAAGTTCATTTTTAAGAGTGTAAGGTGTCTCACCGCATGAACTGCGATATGCCATATACCTCATGCATGGGTAAATATACGAATGGGACGGCGATGAAGGAGATGAGACATACACACACGCACGCACACATGACAGAACTTATAGCCGCAGTTGCTGCGCGGTGCTAACACGGAATAAAAAAAAAGGACACACAGCAAGTGAGATATTGATGAGTGATGTTCTGAGATTTGCCGTTAGCGATGGGGAAGAGAGAGAGAGAGACTGACGAGGAGTGGGAATGTGTGGTTGGCTTCCCTGTGAACGGAAGAGCCTTGGGTTTCATATCCGCGATACATTTGTATATACTTTACATTGCTTCCTCCAACAAGCTTTTGCTATTATACGAGAACGACGCGGGTGATGAGCGGTGAGGCGAAGGTGATGTCGAACAGCCTTCTGTGAAACAGCAACAACACGTTATTTTGAATATGATGATGAGCGCAGTGTTTTATCGCGATAGGAGACACACTATACCCTGATGCATTGTTCGTGGAAATTTGTTGAAAATATAATAACGAAACAACGCTAAGATTTGAGCAGTTTGGTGCATCCTTGCATAAAATCGATAAATCAATATGGGTATTTAAGACATACTCGGATAAATAAAACGTCTTGATCGAAGTTCAGTGCGCTTGTTGTGTCATGCGGTGTCGTCTGTCCTTTTACTGTCCTGTTTTTTTTTTTATCGATTTGAAGAATGGACTTTAGACTGGGGACAGTCCTATATACAGTATATCTAGAAAGATGAGCAGCACTTCTAGGGAACTGCGTTGGTGAGCTGGATTTCACCAGGAGTATAAGCATGAAGAAAGGGACCACCAGAGGGAAGGTAAAACGGGTAGGAACGCTTTATTACAATTAACGTGAACAAGGCTTTCGTGCAGAGCCTGCACTTCATCAGGTTAAAGAGTAGCCATACAACAGGACGTATATATACCAGTAGAAAGGGAGGGAGAAAGGGAAATAGAAAAGCAAAAACACAATCGAAGACCCTTATCTAGCTGAGGGAGTTGAAAAAACAATAAGTAAGATAAGTAAAAAGCGACACAGACCGGACAAGACCAAAAACTACAACTCACCACCATGTGTCACAGACACGTCATCATCATCGTCACTTGCATCATACCGTCATTATGTATATATTATCAAATGTCACGAGAGAATCGCATGGTATAGATGCTCTTTGCTGCTACGTGTCCTCTTTTCCTTTGCTTATATTTTAGTGGATATGACATTGTGATTTCTTGTGACTAAACGAGGTACATTTACCTCGGAATAAACGCTTCCGCTGCGATTTCCCTGTCTTATCCGAGAGAACAGTGTTTTAAGGTCGAGTGTGTCAGAACAAGAACGTACAACAAGAATGGGAAACGTTGCGAAATGGTACCTGCAAATACTTCGAGACTTCTCATCGCAATTACTACCAATTAAATAACTGAACTATAGGACGTTCACCCTTTCAATTAGTTGTTCTATATCACAATGTCCACATATAGAAACCTTGTTGAGGAAGCATACGATTGTCACCAGAGGCGTTCAGTGTCTCCTTTTTAGAGAGATATACATGTATATAATATATCATACTGATTTTGAAAGATCGGGTTACCACAGCCGGTAATTAATTATCACAATCACCTTATACTTTCTTATAGCTTACTCTCTCCATGTCGATAGAGAATGTTCCGATATCGAAGCTTATTCTGAGTTGTCGTTTCAACGTTTCGGTCTTTGACTTTTCGGTTCATCCGCGTCTCAATAACCTCCCATGCACCCAGTATCGCTGCTTGCGTACTGAAAGAGGTTCCGCGTATAAATAAGAAAACGCAAATGAAATCATAACAATGACGGGTTCGGGCAGTGATTAATCGAGTAATGCAACCGAACTGCCCCTGCAGGACGACAAATAAGCACAGGAAGATATTGTGTAAGTTATTTCGTGGTTCGCAGTTCTGAAAACATCGCGAAGGATGTCGAATAAATTTTTTAACATACCTTTCAATGTGCATTCAATGATTATGGACTATTTCTTGAAGGGCTTTTACGTGTTGGCGTTATATAACGCGTTACCAATTAATAAATATTCGCGTCTCGAACGTATATATACGCGTCAGTATGCATTATGCATTTAAAACTGCCGGCTCCAAAAACCATAATATCATGATTTGAGTTGACTAAATATGTATAGTAGCAGCACCTACTCATGGTTGCGGCTAAGCTTCGCACTTATGCAATTTGCATTTGTAGAATTAGTCACCAAAAAAGGAAAACAAGAAAGGGAAAAAAATCTGCTGTCTCTTACACTCTAAAAACAGAGCTTCACTGCAATGCACGCTCCTATGGCCAACCATCGTCCCAAATGACAACGTAATGTCCCTTGATTTGGTTATCTCCCTTGAAAACGGGGGTAGTACGCCATTTTTGTAGCACACTCTTAAAAATGAACTTCACCGCATAGCACGCTCCTAGCCAACCATTATCTCGAATGATATCGTTATCTGCCCTGATTTGTTGAAAACAGGGGGCGTTACGCCTTTTCTGTGACAATTATGAACAGCATAAGTGTCACAGAAATGGCGTACGCCCCCCGTTTTCAACAAATCAGGGCAGATAACGATATCATTCGAGTTAATGGTTGCCTAGGAGCGTGCTATGCGGTGAAGTTCATTTTTAAGAGTGCAGTTATGAACTGCAAAAATGGCGTACGCCCCCAGTTTTCAGCAAATCAATGGAAAGAATCGGGGATGATGGTTGGCTATAGGAACGTGCCATGTGCTGAAGTTGATTTTTAAGAGTGGAGAACAGAACTCCACCACATAACACGCTGAAGGCTAGCCATTGCACAGAATATGATAGGGCTGTCACTTCCGATTCGAAGAAAGAGGGGGCGTACGCCTTTTTGTGTCAATTTGAATATATGATAATTGACACAGAACGTCGTACGCCCTCCTCCCTCTTCGAATCAGAAGCGATAACCCTGTTATTCGTGACAATGATTGGCGCAGAGCGTGCTATGTGGTGAAGTTCTGTTTTTAGAGTGTACGCCTTTTTGTGACAACCATGAACTTATGCTAATTGTCACAAAAAGGGGCGTACGCCTCCCATTTTCAACAAATCAGGGGGGAGGATGGTTGGCTACACTCTTAAAAATGAACTTCACCGAACAGCATACTCTTAGCCAACCATAATCTGGAATGATATCGTTATCTGTCTTGATTTGTTGAAAACGGGAGGCGTCGCCTTTTTTGTGACACTTATGCTGTTCATAATTGTCGCAAAAAAGGCGTACGCCCCCATTTTCAACAAATCAGGGCAGATAACGATATCATTCCAGAGTATGGTTGACTAAGAGCGTGCTATGCAGTGAGGTTAATTTTTAAGAGTGTAGGAGTGTGCTTGCGGTGAAGTTGTCCTTTAAGAGAGCACATCTCGCACGCCCTTCACTCGTATATCAGAGACGACAAGGCTGTAATGTTGTGGTTGGCCTTAATTGTGCCCGTTATGCGACGAATTTCTGTTTTGATTGTATAATGAGAAGGGCGGTTTACACGAAATACAGAAATTCGAAATATCTGCCAAACACAGAGCTTCAGCCAATAAACGATACTCCGTCTCAGTGGTGAAGGAACAATGGCCGCGCAATCGTCAGCTATTTGTCAGCCATTTTTACGCTGGTCTTGTGGTGCGTACAGGTACGGGCCAATTAATGTACCTGAAATTTCCAAATTGACGTCTTAATCGGACGGATTAATCGATGAAATGCAGAAACAAAAACACCGGAAGCTCATCTGTTTGCAGCCGAGGCTCGTTTTCTCCCTCACCCAAAAGAGGAGTGGCGTCGAGAGGCCAGGCAATGGGAAGCTCCGCCCTGTGCTCATGACAAATTCAGCTACAGCTATGAAGAGTGGCGGCGGTATCCTAAATGACCGGAAAATCGCCGACAACGTACCACATGGCCAATGAAGCAGTGAGGCCGAACGTTTGGGTAACCGACATAACTGACGGGGCACTAAAAAAAAAAAAAAACGAGGAAAGTTGAAGGAATCACAGCAATTTTTGAACTGTTGTGATATGCTCCACCGCTTAATGCACCTCATCACAGCGTAAATCCATAATGGTCTGGAAACACAGACCGGTAACCAAGGTAACCAAGTAAACTATCGTCTCGAATGACATCGTTCTCTTCCCTGAGTTGTTGAAAACTGGAGACGTACGCCTTTTTGTAACACTTGCACCGTTATGTTAATTGTCACAAATAGGCGTACGCCTCCTGTTTTGAACAAAGGGGAGCGTTTTTCAAGGGGGAGGGCGATACCGTTCGGGATTATGGTTGACTAATAGGAACCTGTTATGCGGTGAATCTCAGTTTTAAGGTTGCAGAGATCAGACACTTGGCGTCAACTTTGAACCGAACACACTTCTTTCTGTGTCGGTGTTCAGCGATTAGGAAAAAGTTGTTCCTAACATAACGTGAGCATCAATTTAGCCCTATTAGTCACACGTGTGCACTGAAACTATATAACAGCATTAATGTCCTGACTGTAATAAACCTATATGTATACCTCAACGCCGCATATGTATATATGCAATGTATACATCTATGAACCTATGTATAGAATACGCCGTATATCTGAGCATTAGCTATACGGAGACGTGAATTCGGTAACCTTATTGAGTTTTTTCATAAATAAAAATGCAGAACGTATCAGACTGCTTTTCCTTGTTGATAAAACTAAACTAAGAACTATTCAATTCTCAAACAGGCCTGAGCTGCTCAGGAGGCTACAGAAAAAAAAATATATATATATATATATATATTGGTACCGAAAGAGATTTTCATGCAGGATAATTCCGTCTGTGACACAGCCTGCCAAAAAACCTTTTGTGACGTCAATGAGACTGTTGAATGCTGCTAATGTCACTCAACAGTTTTGATTATAAATACCGTACTGAAAACCGTGCATCACGTCCAGTAAGTCAGAATATGTTTTGGAATGAATCTTTTTTGTTTTTAAATCCACTTTCGAATACTCTGGAATCACATACGATGTTGAATCATCTCGTTTTCTCGCCCTCTAATTACAAGCGGACGGAACATAAGAGTTGTCCATCCGATATGTCGTTATCGGTAAGAAGTGGATTGTCGGTTAATATATGTGCGCATGGCTGCAGAAGATAAGATCGATATAAAAGCCCAAAGCGAAAAGCATTAAGATGCACCCAATAAACCACTATATATATTATACTGATTATATTGATGAGCTCTCCCAGCGACTCTTAATGCTTGTTCGCTGCAGCTAATGTTTTCTCAAAGGCAAATAGTTTCCGATATCATGAAGCGCTGATAACATTTCAGGGCTGTGCGAATATTCGGATTTTTCAAATACCGAAGCGAATCATCGACTCGCCTTTCGAATCGAATATGGAATTATCTATTCTAATTTGGAATCGCTCTTCCGGACCGAATATATCCGAATAGTTTCGATGCTGTATATACTCGTAACACCACAAAAGAGGGTCACAAAACAAGGTGACTGCTTCTTCATACGAATGTCCTGTGTGTACCTATATCACGTATGATACAGATGTCCATGAAATTTATAAATTTCATTTGACATATCTCCTGGAAGGTTAAGTATCCTATAGTCACTGTTGTAAACGGATGGAATATACGGATACAATTGAATAAAGTACCAATTTGGGCCTGTTGGTCACACATAATCAAATCGCTAAAACAGTGCTAAAAACAATAAGGACGACACAGCCCTTTATGGGTCGTCCTTATACTGTTTTTAGCACTGTTTTAGCCATTTTATTATACTGGATGTAAATATTATAAGCCTACGCGTGAAGAATTTGACAATTATTTAAATTACAATTGAATTACAATTCTTCCCACTTTGGGAAGAATTGTAATTTTCAAACCGAAGCGCTTCCAAATCTTGGACAGATTGACGACAGACGTGACTTTGTTTCCCAATTATTGCAATATAACGCAATTAGCAAAAGTTTAATTGTACATATATTGTTGCGGTTGCGTCGTTATGCATATGGAATATGACAGGGACGTCCCCTGCTTTATTTCATTTCATTTCATTTTACTAACGTCTTCTGTCCCGTGCTCACTGAAAGTTAATTCTTCACTGAAAAGTGCGGTCGAATTTAGCACGCACGGCATCTGGCAGTGAATCAAGATATGCATATATTGTGTGTACTCTCGCTGCATGCTGTGCCACAATTCACGAGCTAAGTTGATAGTATGTATAACTCGCACGGTGCGTCATCGGTGCATACGATATCATATACCGTATACTGATACGGCGCATCTTATCTTATGGCCGCATTGGCCGAAGAATGAGTGTTTGTTGTTCTTCGATATATGTCACGTGGATCTCTTTCCTGATTTCAGGAAAGCGCCGGGCATTGTGCCCTTTTTTTATTATTGACAATTAACGTAACTGGGTAAGTGTTACAAAAAGGTGAGCGCCTCCCATTTTCAACAAATCAAGAAAAAAGAAGAATCATCGACCTGCGATCGCCTTTACTCTCGCAATCCTTCGTGTGCTTCCAGACAGGGTTATTCCAAACAAGCTAGCGAACCTAAACCAGATATTTGATCTTCGCAGATGATTCTACAGGTATTTATATACGTTACGAAACCAACTTGAAAGGCCAGGGCAGTATACCTGGTTTCATTTCATTAGCTATCTAGGCTATTGAGTACTTGGAGCGCCAATTCTTGATTTTTAGTTATTTCGAAATTATACCAAAGTTTCACTAAATTGCTGCGAGCAAAGGGTCACTTGTTGTGCAACGCCCCATCATCATCAGCAGCATCAAAATAGTGTAGTTGTTTTTGTTGTTATTTGTCATATTTGCTGTGTTTCGTTTGACGGGACTGATAAAAAACCACGTCTGTCTTTTTAAATCCACAAGTTACAAAACCGAAAATATACCAATTTTTTTTTCGCGCAGTACCAAATTCATAACATATTTGATTGTACATTAATATTTCAGATTTCAATGTCGAGAGGTTTGAGTGTGAGGTCTGAAAATTAAATCCGATTTTAATCGAACTAATGAATCGTTATTTATTATTTATTGGTCATATACGTTATGTTCATTGGTTATGGACTTGGTTCAAATAGTGCAATAAATTATGCAAAACGTTAAATACTGGTAATAAGTGACGTTTAGCTGGTATATTTCTACAAGCCATATACAACCCACGTATATGCTGTGATTGTTCGACTCGGTTTTCACTTATAAGTGGGCTAATGTGGTCTCGAGCCAGTTGTCACGGACACGGCAGTATATACTTACGGCTGCATCTGATAGATGTTTTTCCGTTTCGTATGCTTTGTCTTCGCGCAGTTACAGGACGATAACCGATAACGATAACCATATTTATTCTGCATCGCCTCTCTGTACCTATACGAATGAATCATGCAATCGAAAGGACTCATCATGCAGTCCTGAGAAAAAGAAGGAAAAAAATATACTTCAATTCTTTGTCTCTGAATTTGAATACAAAACAAAGTTTACTTTTTCTAACTGTATGCTGCACAAGCTTTCATGCAGCAGTCTATATAAATTTCTTCAGGGCTCAAGAAATGTAAATTAAATTGATTGATTTGTAAAAGCAAAAAAAATGGAGATGTAAACTGCTACATCAAAGCTTGTGCACATTAAACTCAAAGCTTCACTGTTCATTGAAAGCTTATTCATTGTACGTGTACCATTGATGACGTGACATCTCTCCCTGCATTTGAGAAAGACATCCAAGATGAAAGCCACAGTTTGTTTAACCACAGAAAGCCACGGTTCAAGGCATTTGCTTTCAGGTACAGGCACATCTTGCTATAACACATTCAAAGCACGCGTCCCACGCACCAATGTCTTCCCACGTCCTTCCGACACCTGCGTGAGATATGTAACAGCGCCAGAAAAAATGATTGGGCTTGCGGCTAATGTGAAAATGAACATGTTCTATCATTGCTAAATGTGTTTCAACGATAGAAGCAATGGCAAAAATCTAATCGTTCGACTCCAATGTCGACTATAGTTCGATGCATATATGCTGCTGCTTCTTTGGGCAGCATCCCATGCCATCACTATTCATTAATTTATTATTATTACTATCATTATTAGTGTTGTTGTTGTAGGTGTCATCACCGAAAAACGGATGTGTTAGCAGCAGTCGTGCTCTAAAAAATATTTTTGAATGTTATGTCGCAGGTATGTTTCTCATTGTTAAAACAGATACAGAAAACCCAGCAGTGAAGCCTTCTGTAAACCGATATGAAGTATATAATAACAAATACATTAAGTGACGATGAATGAGGAATTTTGCTATATAATTTAGAAGTAAATATGGGGTAAAGAGATACATTATGAACTGCTCCACAAAATTAGAAGCCACAAGTTCAACGCGGTTACTTGCGCTATACTCAAAATCCGCACCAGGTAATGTTCTCGCTGCAATTACACGAATTATAACACATATTCGACAAGGAGTTATCGAATATTTCAGCGACGAAGACACAACAGACCACTTAATTCATTTGTTACAAATTGCATCGACATGCGGACAGCTGTCTAACGACTGCAATGCAAATTAGTTCCCAATTAATACCCACTATTTCCACTTGAGAAAACATAACATGTGGTATAACGGAACCGGTGATATCGATTCATTATCATTTTTCAACATTTCACTCATTTGACAGATTTCATTATCATACGTGGCTTGCCTTGTGTTGTTATGCACGGCGGGCTGAATAGCTTCATTATTTGCTTAGCCTTAATATATCTTAATAAGACCACAAAATACGAAGTGACAATTAAGTTAGTAGAAATGAAGATGGGGTGACACTTTGTTGATTTTCAAAGGGTTCACAAAGTACGATAAAACGGTGAAATAAGGGCACAACAAAAAAGTCTTTAAAATTTGTTTATGAGACTAACACACAGGTTGCATCATTTTCCGACTTACCGGTAAACGACGATGAGAAAGTGACGTACGGGAAATTTCTGGAATTAACTGCGATTCCGAAAGGGACGAAGAACCGGTGTACAGCACGTTTCGCGGAACTTTACAATATTGTGTACCACTGCTACGTGTCCAATACAAAAGACCCGTAAAGAACTCACCCGTGACGTCTTGTCTGGAATGTCCTTGGGGGTCGAATCCCAGGAAAGGCATACAGGAACCCATCGGACCCACAGTGGGAACAAACGGATGTCCGAGGTACATACGCTCGGCAAAACACTGCGCTGCAGACCCCGGATAAGGGGGAGCTGGTGGAGGCCCGGCGCCATACAGGGGCCCCAGGGATGACGCCGGAGAGGGCCGTGGGGGCCTCGAAGACGGTTCATTCAGCCCTAACAACTCCTGGATCGCGAAGGGCGACCGCTGCGGGAGCGCGGGCCGCGCGATCCCGCTTCCCGACTGCGAGCTCGCCGTCAGCATCTGTGCCGCGGCCGCTCCCGCGCGACGGCCGCGGGTCGAGTGGGGAGCACGCGGACGAGCTCCCGCCTCCCAGGCAACGCCCACCCGCACCATCGGCCAATTATATACCCAAACGTCCACCATTGGCGGAGACGAAGCGTGAGATAACCAATGGGAATAAACTTTTAAAACCAGTATTCGATAGCAGGGTCGGCAGGGCTCCGTGCGAAATACCGTGCGGCGTTTCGTGTCGTCTGCGAGAGGTTTTGTGGAGCGAGAATGTCCGTGTCACCTTTTTAGAGCGGCGCCGAGCTGAAGTGACATTTTAAAATGTATTACTATTTTGCTTCGCGAAAAAAGAAGCGGCTATAAAGAAAAGCCGTGTCGGTGTTCCGCACAAAACTGGAGACAATTTATTCCTGAGACACGATGTTATTGAAACGGAAGGTTCGTTTCACAAAATAGGCCTAAGAATGTCGAACGAACAGTTATTTCCGTAAAGAGTGCTTCGTCCTGAGCCCCGCTGAAATGTTGGGAAGCAAACTGAAAGGCTCACGCAATTCGAATAATTCGGAGACGCGTTGGATACCTTTCGAGGCTTGTAGGGATATAATATTACACCACTCTCTTCGGAAGATAACTTCACTGCATAGCAGGCTCCTATAGCTAACCATCATCCCGAATGACAAAGCTCTGGTTCCTGATTTGTTGAATACAGGAGGCGTACGCGTGTTTGTGACACTTATGCAGTTGCGTTAATTGTCACATAAAGGCGTGCGCCAGTGCTTTCGACAAATCAGGACGACGGTATCATTCTGTAGAATGGTTGACGCTCAGGGTGTTATGTATCGAAGTTCCGTTTTAAGAGTGTTAGAGTTCAGCGTACCTTGTTTCATTTTCGTGTTAGGGTATAAAGCAACACGTGGCCACAAAGAACAGATGTGTCCTACTTTCAATGACGTCAATTCAAAGCACATGTATTGTATTACGTGCTGTCTGCGCTCCTTGCATACCAGACGCCACGCGCACTTGTTTTTGTATACTAAGCCCATTTTGTCTACGGCACTATTTTATGAATGGATGGCTAGACGCATTTATATTCGCATGGCGGAGGAGTCATCCCGCACAAACTCTCAAAACAGAGGTGGAGGAGAGAGGTGGGGGTGACGAGACAGCCATGCCGTTGTTGGCCTCACTTGTGACTGTGGGCAGCGTCACGATAGCCAGGATGAGGATTTCGAAACCTCACCACATAACGTGTATGATGCAGTGACGAAATAACGCAATGATACGGTCATCACTCTAGGTTTGTAAGAAGCGTGAGGCCTCCGCCTTTTTTCTAACAGTTAGCGTAATTGCACTTGTGTTTGACAAGAAGGCGTACGGCTCCCGCTTTCAACAAAATCATCCAGGACGATGATTAGCTAGGATCACGTGATGCGTTGAGACGCTGTTTCGACTGTATACTACATGATGCGTTCCCAGAAAATGGTGTTGGCGTTATTACCGAGAGGTTTGCTTGCTTGATATGACGAGTGCCGTAACAGTGGTTACGTACATGTCGCTATACACGCTACCGACATGGAATCAATGACAAGCCTCGTTGACACATAACTTTGAGCAAGACTCACAGAGAGAGAGAGAGAGAGAGAGAGAGCGAAAGACAAGGTGGAAGAAGTGAGCACAGAAGGAAAGAAGCGAGCGAACGAATGAACGAGGGGAAAAAAAAAAGAGAAGTGGAAGCATGCCTAATTGGAGGCGGGTCCCGCGGCGCGTTCAATTAACGCCTAATTACTCCGGCGTCTCCAATCGATTCGTAAGACGCGCTGCGCATGCGCTAAGAAAAGCACCAGCCACTACACAGATACTCGCCGACGCAGCACCGTTTTACAGCCCTATATACATCAATACATCGATGTTCGTTGTGATTGATGATAATTCAATGGGACTTTGATAGGGATGTCAATGTTGGGCAGTATTCGGTCTCTGTCTCCACTCTCTGCTTTCCTTGCTCCTTAGAGCAAGAGACACAGGGCGTATGGAATACACGAGTGAGATTCCAGTACAGTCCAAAAACAGAACTTCTCTGTATAACACACTCAGGCTATCATCATTCAGGATGACATCGTTCTCCTTTCTGATTTGTTGAAAATGGCAGACTGTAACGCTTTGCGCATATGTAAAGTGTTATAATATAATAATAATAATAATAATAATAATAATAATAATAATAATAATAATAATAATAATAATAATAATAATAATAATAATAATAATAATTTATTACTACTCAATCATGAGAATAAATACAGTGTAGACCCTGCCTAAGCCAAACAAGGCTTGTGGGCTAGCCTGCGGAACAGTGAAACGAGCCAGAAAATATACACTTTTACAAGTAAACAGTCAAACTAAAATGTTACGATATCAAATCACCATAATAACATAACATCGTGCATAATTTACCATAAATAATAATATATCAATGATATAATATAATAATACCCTTTTACCCAGACAAATCATAGCAAATAATCAAATCAGACAATAATAATTAAAAAAATAATGAATTTAGTTTCGATTAAGCGGCCATTAACACCCGCTAGGTGTGAGGAAAGGTCCACCGCCGAACAAAAACTCGTCGCCTTGACCAACTATATCATATATATATCAACTACATCATACTAAACGCTGGTTTGCCCTCAGCGCGTTATGCTGTGGAGTTCTATATTTGGAACACGCTCCCTGCGGAAGTTATCTGCCGCCCGCGTGCATCTCCTTTCTCATTTTGATCCACTATTCACCCAGTCACGTTTTACCTCAGTGGATCTTCTTTCTCGCTAGATCAATACTGCCGAGTTGTTGGCTGTCGATTTTGCCTGATATTATGCCGGGAGGAATCGTCTGTTTTGGGACAACTTCACAGGAAACTGCGCCGATAGTTCGCTTAGAGTGTCCGAGGAGAACCCATGTAAACCCACGTAAACACCCGGTGCGGGTACCCAAACCCGGGTCACCTCCCAGTCCAGGGGTCGTCGTTCCCTACGATATTTTCCCCACCCTCTGATTAGTTAAAAGTGAGAGGCGTCTACATCTTCTTGTGGGCGCTTTATATATATGATAATGTCACAAAAGTGAGTATGCCCCACTGCCTAAAACCAGTGGCGATATCGCTATTTTTCTGTGGTTTGGCCTTGAGCATGTCACATGGCCTTTTGTGTGTGTGTGTGTGTGTGTGTGTGTGTGTGTGTGTGTGTGTGTGTGTGTGTGTGTGTGTGTGTGTGTGTGTGTGTGTGTGTGTGTGTGTGTGTGTGTGTGACACTTATGCTGTTCATAATTGTCACAGAAAAGGCGTACGCCTCCCGTTTTCAACAAATCAGGGTAGATAACGATATCATTCGAGATGATGGTTGGCTAGGAGCGTGCTATGCGGTGAAGTTCATTTTTAAGAGTGTAGAGGTTACCGCGGATAAGATTGGAAGTATCTGCTCCCGCACGGTATCAGCACACATGAGATGAGACAGCAGCTAAAGGCAGAGCGATGCAACGGATGGCACAATCAGACACCAGTTTTGATGCACTGCCTGCTCTCAATGCGGCGGAGACACTAATGCTTTTTTTTGCGTATAAATAGTGGGATATACGCGGGCACCGCAGAGTCGCGCGTTTTTTTTTTTCTTAATTCCCCTGATTTGTACAAAACGCGCGCCTTTTTGTGGCACTTCTGGAGATGCGCAAACTGCCATAAAAGGGCGTTCGCCCCGCGCTTTACACAAATCGAGAGTGATAACGGTATTCACCCTGTGCAGCGGCTGACCTTCAGCGAAGCTCTGTTTTAAGAATATACGGGATGACACAATCTTGTTGCTGGTTGATTGGTTGCTTCTCCTGCGTACACAGCGCCAGTGCAGTGAAAGCACGCTTTACAGGCGCCAAATGGGCGTTTTATCTGATCTCACTCTCTACACTCTTAAAAATCAACTTCACCGCATGGCACGCTCCTAGCCAACCATCATCTCGAATGATATCGTAATCTGCCCTGATTTGTTGAAAATGGGAGGCGTACGCCTTTTTTGTGACACTCATGCTGTTCATAATTGTCATAGAAAAGGCGTACGCCTCCCGTTTTCAACAAATCAGGGCAGATAACGATATCATTCGAGATGATGGTTGGCTAGGAGCGTGCTATGCGGTGAAGTTCATTTTTAAGAGTGTAGAGGTTACCGCGGATAAGATTGGAAGTATCTGCTCCCGCACGGTATCAGCACACATGAGATGAGACAGCAGCTAAAGGCAGAGCGATGCAACGGATGGCACAATCAGACACCAGTTTTGATGCACTGCCTGCTCTCAATGCGGCGGAGACACTAATGCTTTTTTTTGCGTATAAATAGTGGGATATACGCGGGCACCGCAGAGTCGCGCGTTTTTTTTTTTTTTTCTTAATTCCCCTGATTTGTACAAAACGCGCGCCTTTTTGTGGCACTTCTGGAGATGCGCAAACTGCCATAAAAGGGCGTTCGCCCCGCGCTTTACACAAATCGAGAGTGATAACGGTATTCACCCTGTGCAGCGGCTGACCTTCAGCGAAGCTCTGTTTTAAGAATATACGGGATGACACAATCTTGTTGCTGGTTGATTGGTTGCTTCTCCTGCGTACACAGCGCCAGTGCAGTGAAAGCACGCTTTACAGGCGCCAAATGGGCGTTTTATCTGATCTCACTCTCTACACTCTTAAAAATCAACTTCACCGCATGGCACGCTCCTAGCCAACCATCATCTCGAATGATATCGTAATCTGCCCTGATTTGTTGAAAATGGGAGGCGTACGCCTTTTTTGTGACACTCATGCTGTTCATAATTGTCATAGAAAAGGCGTACGCCTCCCGTTTTCAACAAATCAGGGCAGATAACGATATCATTCGAGATGATGGTTGGCTAGGAGCGTGCTATGCGGTGAAGTTCATTTTTAAGAGTGTACCTGTACCATGCGTTCTGCATTTAAAAAAATAATAATAAGCACCGAACTGGTCCTCTTTTTTTTCCCTCTATTTATTTGGTTTGCGCTACTTCATTGCAATGTGCCCCGACAGCTGACAGAAGCCCACGATAACATCACAATATGTTCGCCTATACTTTCGAACCTTGCATCCGCGAACCGCATTTCAAGCAAGATTTCCGATAACTCATCCACCATTTCAATGTTATCCCCCCGGCCTAGTTTCTCCCGAGTTTTCATAAGGCACCTACAGGATTTCGCCCACTTTCACGGGAATATTGAAGACACGAAGAAGCTGTAAAGAGCCTTCTTGGCCGTGCAGCTATGCGAACGCGAGCGTGGAATGCCCCGCACAAAGACGGGAATCCGCGTTGAGCGATGAGGTGGCGATTGGCCCTGACGGCGCGAGTTCCAATTAGGCCTAACGACGCCCGACAGGCCCCGCCGCAGAAACACGTGACTCCCACCCGAAGAAAGAGGAAAACGAGCGTTGCTCCCCGGGCCAATTGATTGGCGCCCTGAGCCCCACAGCGCAGCCTCATTAGGCCCAGAACGGCAAGGAAGCACGCACACACGCAAAAATAGCTGCGTCTCAGCCGCGCACTTGCAAAGAAAGAGCGCATTTTAAAAAGCTATACCAGCAGGTGTAATGCAGGACGATAGTGTCTTTTGGTCCGTTATCGCGCACCTTCAGTGAGGCGATCGCCCCCTCGCGGAGCGGTGCGAAAACACTGAGACGAGAGAAACTTTGTTTCGCGCGGTAGTAGAGCTTGCATGACGCTGTCTTTTTAGACGTGACGAAGTTCGAGCCAAAAATGACGTCGTTCGTGCGAACGTTTCTGCTTCGTGTCGCAATGATACAGCACGCCGGAGAAAGTCCTGGTTTGGTGTTCGATAAATTTCTGTCTAAGCGAGAAATGGGCAAATGCGATGGAGGCGCCTGTCAACCGGCGCATGGAATGGATACGTCTACCGAAAACTATAGGAGGATAGTCACGGAGAGGCCTGTAAAAATAACTTTCCAAACGTAATCGAATTACGAATAGGACCATATTTCCGAAAAGTAATTCAATTACAGCTACAATTATAATGTAGGAGATGTAATTCAATTACGAATGAGCAATTGAGTTACATTCGACTATATATTCATTGCATTCCTGCTCCCGGTCGAATGTAACGCTACTAATATACAATAGTTGAAAGAAAAAAAAGATATAAAATGATTCGAACAGTAAATTTGTGCTCACCAAAAACGCAACAATGCCTGAACTAAGGCTGAACCTAATTAATATGTAAATAAAATAAATTTTACATTTATAAAATACGTAAAGGAAAATAACAAAAATAAATTCAATTCACATTAGATTAATTAAGGTTGAAAAGGCATCACAGAAATGTGCCCACTGTAATCTCGGCTTTCCCAAAGAAGCAAAGAAGCTGGTGACATGATGAAAATGGACAAACATTTAACGGGAGGATGAACCTGGAAATTGCACGCAAAGTAATACCAAAAGTAATTGCACGTGAATTTAAATTAAAGTTAGAATTACGTGCATTATCAAGTACGTGTAATTATGCACGTAACTAATTACAAAGAATAATTAATTAGAGCAATTGCCTTACTCGCAGTTAATTACTTTACAGATCTGGTTACGGATGTTACCAATTTCTTCTTTTGTACATCATAGGGTAGAGCATTAGACATGTTGTATAGACGTCCATCGTTCAATGGGCATCCATTTTTATGTCAGTACTTTTATAAGATCTTCTATGCTCTATAACGGGATATAACTTCACCGCGCGTCACGCTCAAAACTATCCGCAGGTTCAAAATGATACGCGCACGCCTTTTTTGTGACACCTATGCAGCTATGGAATTCGATGTTCTGAGGCTGGAACACAGAAGAAAGGACAAACACACAAGCCTCAAGCGCCTGAGAACAATGAATGAAGAAGGATGGAAGTCACTGAAAAGGTTAGCCAGTAGTAGGACTCGAACCCACACCTTCTGGATTACCCTGAGCCCTGGATCAGTAATCCAGATGATGTGGGTTCGAGCCCTATAGCTGGCTAACCTTTTCAGTGACTTCCTTCCTTCTTCATTCATATGCAGCTATGTTAAGTGTCGCAAAAAGCGTATACGTCACGCTCTCTCGTCAAATCTGAAGCGATAATTGTATCATTCGGCGCAGTGCTTTGGGAATTGTTATAAAGCGAAGCTCTGCTGCCTTTTTCCTTTCTTTTTTTTTTTAGACTGTAGCTTAGAGAGGCAATTTTCAGTGGTGTGTGTGATTGATCTGTCCTACTTCATTGAGTGAAAGGCCCCAAATGGCATTAGTCTGCCAAACCACTCAGTACACAAAACTAAAGAGTTCACATATACTTTCTCCACCCGCTCATACGCCATAACGATGCTTCGTGCTAACTTCAACCAGAAACTAGAAGCCATCTTGAGAGCAAGTGCCTATAGGAGACATGCTTCTCAGACGCGTCAGTGCTTCCCTTGTGAAGTCTTAAAGGGCACCTGCATGTTAAAGAATTACCTATCTATCGCTTGACAGAAACTAAGAGAGACTTTCATGATGCTCAGAATGGGACGCCAGCTGCATTCTCCTTTTCTCGACAATTCCAGTTAGAAAATCAAAAGTAAAAAAGAAACGCTGTTCCACATTTCCAACTATTCTGCATTCTGCAATCTCGAAATTAGGGAGGAAAAAACGGTCACATGATATCGATTCCCATTTAAGAGGGCGCGGCACCTTTTTCAGTCTCTATGGATTCCTCGCACATTTTCTGAAATCGCACGGCGCCGCGAGGAACGGTTCAATTTGCGCCAGTTGAGTTGAGTTGAAAGAGAGAAAACAAAAACGGAGAAATAGGCACTCATTAGGATAGCGGGCTACTCCAGATCACTTAGAAAGACAAAAATGGCTAACTACAATGAAAACAATGAATGACAGACGCACTCAGTCAGTCACTCACACAGAGAGGCACACTGTGTCCACTAACTTGGAGTCTGCGCAAATTCGCACAAACGCCTGCATGGCGTGAAGCTGATGGTCCGATGACCAAGGGTCCAGAACCGTAACAACATCGAAGGGTCTGCATCCAGCCGAGCTAAAGAGGCTTGTAGATACAGTCGGTGCTACAGATACCGTGGACATGATGATAGGACGTGTTCAGTGTCCGCAACAGTCTCTCAGGTGCCGCAGTTAGGTGAATCTGCCTTCTGAAACTTGTGAAAAAGACGTCGGCTGTAAGGCACATTGAGACGGAGCCGGTGGTAAAGAGTCGCAAACGGCCTAGGGAACGATGTCGGGAAAGTAGAGGTAAGGTCCGGGTCAACGCGGTGTATAGCAGCGAAGCGCGAGCCCAGCCAGAGAGCCATTGTGCCTCAGCCAGTTGGCGGTACAGAGCTGTCAACATGTCCCTGGCGTCGGACTTGCTGTAATAAATGAGATGAGAATTTGCGTGAAATATATCTCGGCTGGTAGATTACATTGATGTCTATGTGCTTAATGAGGATAGACTTTCGGTTTATCCTCAGAAACCCTCTAAAATCAATATATAGCCAATAATATTTCGTCTGCGATAAAACATATGTCTCCTATACGCGTTTATTCGAATCATATGTCGGACTCAGCCTGACCCATAGTTCGGAGGTGCTGAAGCCCGTTCCACCTAACGCTACGAAATGCCAGAAAAACCGAAGGCTTCCGGCGGGCCCATTACATTCCGCAGGGGCGAGGGTAAAATTTTGGAGAAACCACGTGACAAGGTGTCTGTCCACTCACAAAGTAGCAACGATGAGGTATTCGTAGACCCGCATGGCTCCACAGAAGAAGCCACGACGCGCGCCTCAACCTAGAAATGATACTCCCTTATTTGGGAGTGAGACCAATGAGGTCGCTCCAAAGGGCAATAAGGAAGAGAGGGAAACCGGGGAGCTGCGCAGACAGCTTGCCTACTTGTATAGCGCGTTTCGAAGGAAAAGGATGACGTCGATAGTCGGGTTGAGCCGGGTTCTTCTGCATTGAAACGCATAGGCGTTTGCGCAAAAGCCTTTTTTCACTGTTTGTGCTCTTCGCAAGGCGGTATTATTCCACGTCTATCGACATCACCGAACTCTAATGTTTAAATTTGTCTCTTTCCTGAGTCGTACCAACATATTGGCAAAAAGACATTGCGAAACCGGGCGAAACAAACGTGGCTCTCTTGACCAATTATGGCGCGAATATTATATGAAACAAAAAAGAGTAAAAAGAACGGCACGCGAGAAAAAAACGATGTCCCAATTACGTACTGGTGCAATCCTGGCTGCGTGCACACGCCTGTTCTTTCTTTGCGTGCACGCGCATGAGCTAGAGGTAGAGCTTCTTTCGACAGGTTACGCTGTGTCCAGCAGGCGCCTACCAAGGAACTACGCCCTAAAGCTCGGCTTATGTGCATCAATCACCGCGTGGATATTCCACGGTTAATTCTCTGAACAAGCAAAGACGACCCAGAAACGGGATGACGCAGGCATGTTTACTATACATGCAGCTAAACTGGCGGATGGGACATACCAGACCCGGAAGTTTCAAATGAAGATGATCCTGATTCCCAGGGAAACGCTGTCCTCTGTTGCAGATGCTGAACGAGAATGTCCTTCGAGGCCCTGAATCGCTGAAAATCGCAGGTCCAGAACATTATTTTTCTGGGTATTGGCGATAGCCAAACAGTGAATGTCTGAGTATTGGCGATAGCCAAACAGTGCATGTATGGAACAGTTTGATGGCAAAATAGCAGTGGGGAGAGCTCTGCTGCGGATGCACGAGGGCATAACTATCAGTAACAAGCTCGACCTGCCGAAAAATTTGCGCCATTCCAAGCTGAATAAAGGACAGGTGAGTATAGCAACAGGGCGCAGGAGATCGCTACTGCAACATGCGACTAGTGCCAGGAGTGCCTGACCAGGAGTTCAGTGCATGTGTTTGTGTCTGTCTTTTTAACTCCCCGGCACTGGGGTTTTAACGCTTTTAATTATGAGTGCCTGACCGACGCTCCTGCTGCAGACACCCGACGCTTCCACGGGACGTCATCACCATTTACCGCACCTGGTTGATAGCACAATTATTTAGATCTGTGGTATTGTCATACTGCTGATATGACTGCAGACGACTTAACAAAGCCACTTCCACGGACGAGACTGATAGCATTTTTGAATGGGAGCTGGAGAAAGACAACAAACCCACTTTGGTGCGTGCGCACATGTTCATGTGCTCCATGTCCTCCTAGCTGCGCTTTAATATTTGGTGTGTCTGGCATCTTGGAGAATGTCCCGGGTGGGTAGAACATTTGGACAGGCCAGGCCATGGGATTGCATCATTGTTTGAGTCTTCTCTCGAAAATTGCTCCGTACAGCTCGGCGGAAGCGAAGTCTTTATCAAGATCAGGTGATACTGGTTCTTTGAGAATACCAATGTGCTTTATGGTACAGTTGGATGACTGCAGGTGTTTGCAGGTCGTTACAGCGTTGTCACATTGTTAGGGTGTCGCAGGTTCCCTCTCATTTTAAACACTCTTGATGCATAGGGCCATGGAGCTCTCTAGCAATCCTAAAGTATACATCGAAATGCTGCTTCATGATGAGATGTTCGCACTTGCGATCTGACACGTAGACTGTTACCTAATATTTCAATGAAATAAGCTACTGTGATTACGCTGACGACAGATGCCGTGTGGACATTGGGTACTTGCAGAGGAGATGATGCACCAGAGAGACACCGGGAACAGTGGTACAGAGCAGCGATAAGTTTGAGATGTTCGATATTGATTGGTTTTCCTCAGGCGAACCTGCTGATGCCACGTGGACTTTGCCTGGTGGAGTTTGCTTTTGGGCACGCTTGAACTGGCAACACTGAGGAAAAGCAGCCAAGGCGGCAGCACGAGTATTCCTCCATCACTTGAGCTAGTTAGGTACGAACTCCGACCACTGGTCCCGAAATATCTTAGATAACGTCGCCAGCACATATCAGTAACACTTCAGCGCATTATTAGTAAGAACGAAAACAAAACAGGAAGATCGAGCTTTGGCTAACTGCAATGTCAACTGCAACAGCAGTTCGCGAGACGATAATATTATGGATATTTATTGTACTTTAATGCCCCTTTAAAAACTGGACATCCAGCCAATACAAAGAGGGTCGTTATTCGCGCAGAATATCGTCGAAGTGAGAGGGATGGAAATTGATGTTCTGAGGCTGGAACACACGGAAGAAAGAACAACACACAAAGCCTCAAGTGCCTAAGAACAATGAAAGAAGGAAGTCACGGAAAAGGTACGACAGCTGTAGGACTCGATCCCGCATCTTCTGGATGGCCGGTCCAGGGCTCTATACCAACTGAGCTAAGCTAACACGTCATCTGATCTGATGACGCACCCTTGGAGGTCATTGACGAGGTGTGTTAGCTTAGCGGTGTTCTTCTGGAACGTTTTCCAGCGAGCTTTCAGAAAGAATGTCTCCTTATGTCCGCGTAGTATCCATTTCCTGCCTCTGAGGCCCGACAGTGAGCTACCGTGGGACGTCCTTGTCTTGCTGGGTCTGTACGCTTTGTGGGTTGCCGGTCGCATTTATGATCGTAACGACCTTCCTGTTGGATCTTGGCATTTCTTCAGGAGTTACGCTACATCATTCTGTAAGTTTATCCTCTCAAGTACGGGATGCGACATAGAGTCGCCTTGGTATCGCGTTCTTGAACTGTTAATTATTAGTCCAACTGACTATTGAATGCGGTCAGCACAGTTGCTGGCAGCAAATGGCAATTGCAATGTAGTTTTATTTCAAATGTACATGGGTTGAAAGCCTCTGTGTACGGCTGCATAATTTGTTGGTCAGGTCCGAGCTCACGTGCGCGCAACCATATGTCGTAAACTCGTGTATAGTTCATCTCTACTTTTTAAGCCTCTAAAGGAACTTGTATATAGTTGTAAATAACTGATCTTCATCTGCACGATGGACACCATCAACACTCATTCTTATACGTGTGTTCTCTATAAAAAGTGTTAGCTTAGCTCAGTTGGTAGAGCCCTGGGCCGGCAATCCAGAAGATGTGGGCTCGAGTCCTGCAGCTGGCTAACCTTGTCAGTGACATCCTTCTTTCAGTGAGAGGGATGTTCGCCTACTACTTTTATCACGTCCTTTCCTATAGAGCCGTAAAACAAGGGCGGACATATATCTAAATTCAGTCCTCATTAAGCGTGCACAAGAGGGAAGACGCCTCGCCTGTTTCACGCCCATGCTCTCAGTGCATTACGAATTGCCTTATGAGTAGTCACGTACACATTCTACAAACCGTCTGGTGCAGTTTTAATAAAATCCGGCATCGTCCTTTAATGGGGCACCGTCGGCGCAAACTAAGTGGATAAAGCCTCGATCCCCGCGCCTTTTCGCAGCGCCTGCAATTAGAGGTCCCGAAGCCGAGCGATTGGCTTCGTTAAGGGACGAGAGATGGCGCTAATGGCCGCTACCTTACTTCCTTACTTAGCACTAATGACGGCAGCCCTCAAGGCGGCTACGGGCCTGACACGACGACTATGCCAATCGCACTAACGACGCTGCAGGCAGGCCACATTTCCCAGCCGCAAGCTGAAAGAATACCTTGAGTCGAACAGCTTTACGGGGGCTTGAAGCCTGTTATGGGAGAAGTTGTACTGTGTAGAGTTCGTTGGCATGCGGAGGTGCCTACGCATTAGGTTTATTCTGCGCTCTTAAAAAACAGAGCTTCGCCGCATAACACGTTAAAGGCCACCCACTGCACGTAACGATACCGTTATCAATCCCGATTGGTGGAAAGCGCGAGGACTGAGCGCCTTTTTGTGACAATTAACATAAATGCATAAATGTTACATAAAGGCGTACGCCTCTCCCCTTTTTCAACAAATCAGGGCAGAGGAAGATGTCAATCTGGATGATGGCTAGCTAGGTGCGTGTTATGCGGCGAAGTTCCGTTTTTAGCGTGCACTCTTTTGAAACTTAAAACATCATAACCTCATTAAAACCTCAAAAAAACCTACCCTACCATCATCCTAAACTACAACTTCCCTCTCCTGATTTGTTGACGACTACACTCCTAAAAATGAATTTCACCGCATAGCAGGCTCCTAGCCAACCACAATCTCGAATAACGTCGGTGTTTCTCCTGATTTGTCGAAGACGGGAGGCGTACGCCTTTTGTGACACTTGGGCAGTTCATGATGGTCAGAAAAATGGCATACGCCTCCCGTTTCCAGCAAATCGGGGGAGAGGACGATATCATTCGAGATTATGGTTGGCTAGCAGCGTGTTATGCGGTGGAGCTCTGTTTCAAGAGCGTGGAGAATGCAACGAGGAAACATAGAATGCGTGCATCCTACAAATATAGGGAGCGAGGTCAGACACACCATGTGTATAGACCACTTTCTGTTTACAAACATGTGGCGTCCCGAGAAGACCGGTTCGAGGTTATATTTTGCTCTGGTTGGCAGCGGGAAAAACGCGTCTGCTGATAGGCCGAAAAGGCTGATAAGGTTGATAGGTGCCCACCAGCATGCTTTGCGCGGCGGCGAAACGTAATCGATGACGTAGGAGTGCAAGTGGTCTATACGTCCGTCCGCTCGTGGAGGTCTCCTGTAAAGCGTGCTTTCACTGCATCGGAGTGGTGTGTGCAGGAGAAGCAACCACGCGATACTGTAAAACTCGTTAATTTTGCGAATCGGACACAGGGCACACGTTCGCAGCCACTCAGATTCGCGAGGTCCGAACGCTAAAAATTCGTTACTTCATTGTGGCTTAATCTGCGATATACCCGACACTGCCTTTACCGCATTTAATAGTAGCGGAATTGCGCACACTTGTCCTGCAAAGCAGTTCAAATGCGTACTAGTAACCTGTACAATCGTTTGCGAAAATAAAGGTAGCGATCGCAGCATCGTTTTCGACGTGTCAATGCTTGATCGAAGCTTTCGTGTGCCCTTAAAAAAAAGAAAGAAAGAAAGAAATCGCAAACGAACAACAACATGAACGGCGATGTGATGAGGTGTTTCACCGCAACAATTGCGATACCACACCTCAGTGCATGTGGAATACTATATGAGTGGGATGGCGATGAAAAGATGAGACATACACGCACACACGTGACAGAACACACCCCAAACGAGAGTCTCATGGACATTAGGGGGTTTTACAACATGCCTCTCCCCAGCTCTGCTAATAAGAAGTGAGCAGATATTAATGTTATGGCGCTGTTGAAATGAAGCCTGATGACAGTAATGCATTGCAGTTCAAAATGAAGGAATCCGAAGCAGAGTGAGAAAGACAGCAGCGGTTAAATGAAGAGGCCGAGTGCGCTGTACATAACTCCACCCATCATCCAGCCATCTAACGAGTGCCGGCGTTCAAGTGTCAGTGCGCTACGCCATCCTCACCGTGCAGCGAAATGTTATCACGAACATGCAAAAGTTTGCAGACAATCACGAAAGGTGTTGCGATTTTCAGCAGCAACTCTTAGTGATTTTTTGATGACGGTGACGAAACGACTCGCATTACTGTTAAATGTCGCAACGCTTTCCTTGACGGTTTACAAATTTGTTTGTAAAATGTTTGTGATATGTTTGCAGAAGGTTATTAACTGCTGGAAGGGAACTCCGAGACAAGGAAGAGGACAACACACGCACAGAGGACAACAACGTCACTTCGTAGTACGTCTTCTCCTTGTCTCGTAGGTCTAGCTTTTGCCTCCACCTCCCACCAAATATCATATTATTATTATCATGTACAACCAGCTAGTCTTAATCTTATCTCCCTCAAGGTTATGAGACGATGATCACACTGCTCACCCCCGTTTGTTTATTATCACGGCGCCGGTTCGGTAGGGAAGTTTAGAATGATCAGAAGAGGTTTAGCAGATTGGAAGGTCTTTACAATAGAGGTTCCGAAAATATGGTACGCCAATTCCTTTGATTGGATTGGATTGGATTGGATATGAAAGAAAAATATAGAGAGGTTAGTCCCGACCCAGTCAGGACTGGCTACTCCAAAACGCGTTTGTGGGTGGAATTATAGAGCCAGAAAAAAAAAAAAAAAAAAACAGGTCAGGTGGCTGGCATCATGTTGCTGATCTTGGATTCTCTTTGTTTCTGTTTTGTATCCGTGGAACGCTTCCGATGTGCTATATCATACTAAAACTGACTAATGTGGGCTTCCTTTTCATCCCCTGAACTGCACCGCTTTCCCTTTCCACACCTGCGCGCACACCTGTCACTCTCTGTTTTCCTCCTCTCTGGCGCCGAGAGGCGAGGAGGTTTTTGGTTCCACAGACACGGCGATCTCCTGAAACCTTCCAGTTAAAAGCTGCCGCTGTATAAGTAAACCAATTTATGGATAATTTTGTGGAGTAGATTTAGACGTCAGATGAGACAGTCTATTTAATATAATTTAGACCAATTTAATGCCATGCACATCGCCTTTGTCGACCGAATCGCTAGTCTCGGCTACCCCTCCACCCTGTCTACATGTTCTTGTTAAAACAAGGAGATATGCAATGCTATTTATGTTTCTCAAACTACCGTAATCGAGCTATCAACAAAGACGCTCTCGAGGTTTATGCGAACTCGTTTCCAGGTCAGCCAAAAGGAGGGCTTCCTTTTAATACCAATAATAATAATAACTTACCAATCCTAAACATTGCGTTGGAAGATAATAAAACGGTGCATATCGTGCCCCTCGTAAACTTCACGCTGCGGTATAAAACGGAAACACGAAGTAACTCGAGAAGTAACTGTTGCTCGCTACAAGACAGAGGTAACTCTCTAGACGGTTCCTGCAGACCTCGAGCGCAATGGCCAAGAATACACGACCGATAGCAAAGCTGCAGTGCAATAATATTAGTACTCAATCACGATACACCAAGAGAAAGAGCGTGGAGGACATCGAAGACACAGAAAGGAACGCATGGCAAGCATGTGTTATGGCACGGTTGCTACTATACCACACAAAACATTATTGTTATTATTATTATTTCGGAGAGACCGCGTGTTAGATGCAATAACAATAACAGCATTGCAGCAGCAATGAAGGGTAGCTAGACTGCGACTGGCACAAGTACACTCTAAGAAAAAAATGAGTAAAATGGGGAGTAATTGCAGCTTCTAGTCCCCTAGACTGCAATTACTCCCCATTTTAGTCCCCTAACCCAAACATTTACTCCCTAGGACTGAAATTTGTCATTGAACTTCGCAAATGGTCTTCCGAATGCAACAGTTTACGTAAATATGTGCTCTTGGTCAATTTGATGGCATAAGGCTGTTAACTCAGCCAACGTAGCAATTTTCCACCTGCGCAGAGTAAGAAACAATTAGCGCTTCTCTCTTCTTAAATTGTGCCCTATGTATGTCGCAAAATTTTATATCACTCGATATATCACTGTTGAGGGCTTGATGCGAAGTATTTTCATACATGCAGACGAATTATGTACCTGGGACTCTTAAAACAGAGCGTGAAATGCAGTCTCCACTCTGTGACATCCATTTGCATTTACTCCTGAAAGGGACTATTTTTTGTGGCAAAGCATTTAGTTGCCAAAACGAGTAAAATTTCTCTTTTTTTTTTTTTCTTAGAGTGTAGTCGTCTCATCTATAGACGTGCACCTTCTCACAGGTGCACTTAGCGACCGTGGAACCAATAGAATATACCGAGAAATCAGGACACAGACCAGCGTGAACGTGATAAAAGCATATTTTCTTGACCTCCTTTGAGTAGTTTCAGTGGATGGTACGCTACTACTTTGCGTAACAAGATAGCAGCGTTGCCACCGCGTTGCGCAGCGGTAGCATATACGCAAGGGCGCGAGCGTACGCTAATTTTGAGGAATAGAGTGCGTGCGCTAAAAGCTTTTGCTAGCATCTCGCAGGATTTCGGCTCGTTCGAAATTAAACATGTCGAGGCAACACTATAGGGACGAATGCTGCTCAACGCATCAAGTGACGACGGTGGCACGAAATACATACAAAATAACGTAGGTATTAAAGAAAAAGTACATCCCTTTAAAAGTAGCGTCTTGGCATTTGTCATTACATTTCGGCTGTCTTACGGCTCAATTGCAGACGACCGCTCGGTGAGTCTTGCATGGATAGCGTTTGCGGAAAGAGCCGCTAAAGCACAGTACGCTAAAATCTGTTGAACGCGCAGCGTCTTACCACGCCGTACGCAAAACGATAACGTACGGTTCACTAAGACTCTCTAATATGAGACTGGCTCGTCTCGGCCATGTATTCACCCCTTCAACCTATCGAAGAAGAATGAGAGAAGGGACGGAAACGCGAACCGACACACAAGACATCACTCAAACGTCGCCAAATCCGCGTCGTCTGCCAGATTCGGAAGTACAAATAGCGGGCCTCTGGAACGAATAATAGCTTCTCCAATAAATGCAAACTCGACGATAAAACCCAGGAAAGGGAACACAATTAACCTTGAACTTGAAGACACAATATACCTGGACCGAACACGTCAAATTTCGTTGCTAGACTCTCCCGTTTTCATTTTTCTTTCTTTTTCTTGTTCACACGTCGTGGCATCTTTTTAAGTCGAATACTGAAGGGGCTGTTTATGGAGTTCCCACAGAAAGAACTGCCGCAGAGTCTGTAATCTGATTCTCGGCGGGACGTGATATCTTTGTCCTCTAGAGATCCCCACCTGGACGTTTCGGCGGTTGGACCCTCAGCCTTTCGACAAAAGCGTGCCGATCTCCCGGAGTGCAAGGCGGAGCCATTGCGCACTTGAACGCTCCACCCAGAATCGGTCCCTTAAAGGCCCTTATATTCCAAGGGGGACAAACAACAACGAACGCCTGCTTCCCGATGTCCAGACGGGGGCGGTCGGCAGGGAAGAGTGTCTGGCATACGTTGGGGGGACAGGAGTATACACGTGATGCACGTGAAGAGATGTTGAGGTTCTCGAGAGCATTATGCTCTGGTAATCAGACTACACTCTAAAGAGGAAAAAAGGAATAAACTGGGGAGCTCCTACAGCTTCTACTGGCCCACACTCTAAGAAAAGGAGGAGTAATCTTAGGAGTAAAAATGATCACGAAGACGAAGGGCAGTCAAGACCGTAGGTGAAGATCACAAAAACAAAAGCACTGAAGACGATCGTAGATTTATTACATGGTACAAGCCTCGTGCACGAAAGCTTGTACCATAATAAATCTACGATCGTCTCCAGTGAGTAAAAAGAATGAAACATTGAATGATACTTGTTGAAAAAGAATTAGTTGCCGTAAGATTCAATGAGCGGATGTGAGGTTTTGCTCGCTTATATAATAGCTTATTGCATTATATGCATTCTAAGGGAAAAAAAGGAGTAATTTTAATCTTCTGAGAGACTAGACGAATATCTACAACGATTTACGCACGGAAATTTATGCGATGTTTAGGGACCACGTCCAGTGCTGGGGGTGTAAATTTCAGGGATAGTGGACTATGGGAGTACATAGTTGCAATCTATGGAATTATGAACTGTAATTACTCCCCAATTTACTCATTTTCTCCTTAGAATGTAGAGATTTTAGTCCCCTGAACATGAAATTTACTCCCAGAAGGGGACTATAAATGGTTGTGGCAATGCCTCTTGTCCCCCAAAGGTACTCCTTTTGTTCTCTTAGATGGTAGCATATGTGTTCGAGCATAATCGATGTTTTGTATTGGCATATTGATGGTAACTATACCATATGTTGCGGTGTCTGGTATGGTACATTCTCTTGTTCACATCAGATTTTTCATATTTCTGGTATTGACAAGAGGCGTATATGAAAACATAAAGAGACATTACAGATAAGATGGTACGCGAGGTTAGATAAGTTGGTCATGTCAGCATACATCCTATTGCTGACCGCGCGCCCAATTACATTCGGGTCACGGCTATTAAGTATACATAGTGATAGCTAGCTGCGGTAGCTTAGCCAGAAAATATTTTTCGGGAAGGGTTGTATGAGAACCTTACAGTGGAGGGGGTTACCCCCCTTTTTCCCTTTCCCAAATGCACTACCAAAGGGAGTTGGATTTGGAGCGTTGGAACCCCCGTGACTACCACTGAACCACTGACTACCTATTATGGGAACACGTAAAACCTGTAATTGGACGGCAGTAACTAGATCGTTCTAAGGAACCACAGACGCTTCTCCACTCCCTATCACCACCAGCCAGACAGAGCGCGACAGCTTCAGTCCTGCACTCTAAGAAGAAAAAAAAGGGGTGTGAAAAGGTGGTAACTTCTATAGTTACCACCTAGGTCAACATAGCGTCTGAAAAAGGGTATAAAAGGGTGGTAAAAGCAATTATCATATATCCAAATTGCTACAAAAAGGCGTACGCCCCCCTCGCTCACAGAATCGGAAGCGGTAACACGCATGCGACAAGTATTACCTCCTAAAAGGTGTAACTCCTCTCCACCCTTTTTTCTAAGAGTCTGGAGGGTTGCGTTTTACGGATATACGACTCACGCTATACATGGTATAAACGGTTCCTTTTCCCCGACTCCTTCTTCTATAATGAAATGACGGCTGGCAACAACGAGAGGTGACAGGCTCCGAAAATGAGCGGCAGGTACCGACGATAAGCTTTGCCTCTTCACGTGTGTGCTGTGCGAAAACCCTTACGAAATCGTTGACTGAATGGGCGTCGGTCAAGGAATCTGTAGACCCGAAACAGTGGTTTTTCTTTGCTATCAGATGGCGATGTCGTTCATGATACAAAGCCGTAACGCGTGAAGTAACGTGATTATCCTAAAACGTAAACAACAACTTTCTTTTTTTAATTGCGTGTTAGCGCCGCGAAGCAACTGTGGCTATGAGCGACGTACAGACGTGGACAGATGGAGAGAGGACAGCAGGAAGGAGTGGGGGACAGGGGGGTTAGTATGCGTCCTTGGCCGACTTCAGGGGGAACTGTGCCGACATTCGTCCGGAAAGTCTTCGGAAAACCCAGGGCAAACCTCAGACAGCACAGCCAGTGACGGGATGCGAACCCCAGTCTCGGCGTGGAAAGTGATCATCTTAACCACTATGCCGCGGGAGCTGGTGACTTTATTTTTTAAGATGATGAATGGGGAGTTTTCTTCGCCAGGGGCGATGCTCTACCCCATTGCTGATGGTGATGCGGGAAATGAAATAATGAGCCCCTTCACAATAAGGTTCCAAGTCCTACGGTGTCCAAATTTGTCACTAGAACTTATATTTTCTGTTGTCACGTACGAAAACCGTTACAGAGTAAAAAGAAACGCAGTGTGCTCACGGTTACCCAAGACTCTCAATTAAACGCGCTTCACGAGGCACTTTCTGGTTCGAAATTTTTTGATAAGCCTGGGGGTACGCGTCCAAACAAGGCTCAGGTTAGCTCACGTAGATGTAACGAAGGAAACCGAGGCGTTAGCATAAAAGTTGTTCGTGTTGCATCTGATTTCGTCTCCAGCCTCGGGGTGCCAGTAATGGAACACCGAAACCACCAGCTCGCCTGCTTCTTCGGCGTTTCATGAGAAAAAGCTAAAAACACCGAATCTACTGTTTCAATTAACGTACTACTACTAACGAAACTACTGTTCAGTGTTTTTATCCGTTTATCACCTTGTGAGTACTTTAATAAACAGTTAGTTTCAGTGTTTCCATTTTTTTTTTTTTTTGTCATCGCTTAATTGTGTTGACCGCACTTGACAAAGATTGCGTTTTATACCAAAAGTTGCCCCAGCGTCCTCTTTCGTCCACCAGAGAAATATTCTCAGACGAAACACCACGACGCTCGTTCAAGAAGTAACTTTCAACCTTTCTTCCCGACCAGTACCCTAAGGGCTGATTCAAGCAGTTGCGCTAATCTCCCGTTTATTGAAACGCTGTATTAGCATTTCTAATCGCAGTATATGACTTCCTTGCCGGGGAGGGGGGGACCGCCTGCCCTCCAAATTCAATCAGGGACCTCGCATCCAATATATGCAGATTTTCGGGCTTTTTACCTCTCCAGAGCACTTTGCCCCGCTGTTCCCCCAGGCAGGGGAAGTCGCTTCCTATTGGCTGCCACCACTCGTCAAATCACATTCAGGTAAAGAGTTACGACGTCCGTGTACCAGCTTTACGAAAGGATTTCACATTCGCAAAGAGCAATCGCATCACGGGGCGTCTCCGCATTATTTCCCTTTGGTGCATCTCAGAAAGACTTCTGTCGCACCTTCGGCGCCGTTCAATTGCGACGCTTCGTTATATTATGTGGCACTTTCAAAAGAAGATGCGCCATGCACGTTATTGAGTATATAAGAAAGCGTGAAATGTTGTTTTGTAAGGGATGGGAAGTAATATTCTATTGGTGGTTGCGTGTGCAGAAAGGATTGGGCGCTTCGGAGGCTCTTATGGCGACGAAAACGAAAGTAACGCGTCCTTCCTGTTGCAATAATTTATGACAAGCTGATGCGACTACTTTCTTTAAGCGTGTTTGCAAGTGCTCAAACGTCGCCATACCAGCACTCGACAGCTGTTTCGGCCTTTTTTGGGGCTTCTTCAGCAGGGCGCAGGCAGGCAACGTTTGAGCGGATGGCGACAGCAGAAGGTCACGTGGAACGTGATGTCCTCCCGTCAGGGTGAGAGACTCACCACTGAAAGCCCGGTGCAAAGCCAGTTAAGGCGCCAGTGCTGGTATGGCGACGTTTGAGCGCTTACAGCGTAACAAGCATAGATAAATAAAATACACTACGTGCAGCCAAAGAGCTCCGGCTACTTTCCCCCCTATGTATACTTTCTTTAAATGTTTGTCAGGTCAGAACGCAAATTGCTAATTGGTTGCCGGAGTAGCCTTTGCACAGCAGGCGTCCTATTGGGACATACAGCGAGGACATTCCTGCTCTGTATCTATGTAGGCGGATTTTTTATTTTTTTAAATCACAGTTGCATAGCTATTGTCATCTCAGCATATGTTGAGTTGTAATTAATTGACGGCGGAGTGGTCCTTAGTCCTCCTAGCAATAATGCTTCTTCCACCACGGTATATACGTTGTGGATGCCACAATGAAATTGCTTCAGCTGCGAAACGTCGACATATTTGGAGTATTTATGTCGAACTCGTTTTTTCTTTTAAACTATGTTTGTGAGACTGCATAATATGTATTAATTGCCCGTCGCCATCACGAGTTCTCTTGTGTCCCATCGTGTAGGATACACTATTCCTCTAAGGTTGATGGGAACAATGCAAATAGTTTTAACAGTTACGTGGTTAGATATTGCGTTATTCACCACTCAAGTGAGCGCTGCAGAAAAGCAGACTATGGAAGAGCAAGCTCCCAAGCAACGCAAATAAGTTTTGAAATAAGCAAATAGTCTGCTTTTGACACAGCGGCACGGAAAGTTGCTCAGATTCACGAGTGAATTACGGCACGGTTTAAACAGGAAAAAAACTCGTGGAATATTCGCAAACGCTTTGGCAACAACAGTAGTATCGCTCCATGAGAATGTCTGACTTGGAAGTGCAGGCTTGTACAAGATATTTAAGAAAAGTATATGAGTTCAGTTACTGATCGATTACCCAGGCAAGAACGTAACTGAGGAGAGTACTAAATACTCAACCTTGAAAAGTTTTGGAATAGAGTACCAAACACTGACAAACGTAACTCGTTACTTTCAAGACACTATCAAGTTACAATTTGTGAAATTTACTGTCAAACAAGCACAAACAAAACGAAGAAACACGTTTTCCTGCGATATCTTCTTGGTCACGCTCTCCTCCGCGGACATTTCGCAGGTAATATCGCTCCCGCGGATACCCGATGCCAGTGATTGATCCAGCCCCCCCCACCCCCTACACCCCCCAAATGTTTAGTGACACCCCCCTAACTTTTTCACCTGTGTACCCCCTACAGGGTGTGCCCTCACGATTTCAGCTTTGGACACATGTCGGTAATGATATGTTAGGCTGTAATGACGTAACTATAATAATGACCCCCCGGACCATTCTTTTCCATTACCCCTCCGCGCTTGAGATTCTGAATAACCACTGCCCGATGCTGTACTCGCTCTATGAAATGCCGTGCCTTTCCCCTGTCTTCGACAGAACCCGTGCATTCAAACATGCCCTTCTGGCCAACACATTGTCCCGCGTGTAAACTAAACCTAAGACGCGACCTGCCTTTGCACACTATACGCCGCAGAACGACGAGGGTATACCGGAATATCTTAGATGAAATGTATGCACATGTTTTGGGTATAGCGGCCAAAACAGACGAGGTTAATCTTGTTCTCGACATTCTCGTCTTCCGGAAAAAAAATAAAATAAATAGGAATGGTGGTGAACTGGTGAACTCCCAAAAGGTGGTAAGACAGAGTAGGTTGGGTAGAGTATATAACTTATACTTATAATTTTGCCTGGAGCTATATACCGTCGTCTTATTCTAGGACCTACATCACACGAGCATTGATGAAAACATGGGCGCGTAACAATGTCTTCATCAAGCTGTTGACTGTCCATATTAAGAATCTTGGGGAAATAGTGGGGTCACAATTAGAGATGCAAGTTTGCAACGATGACGCTTGTCTTATTTTCTGAAAACATGCTTCATTGCTTTGCGAATGCAACACAAGACAATGATATACACCAGGGGGGAACGTATAGGGATGGTAGTTAAGTTGCCAGAAAACACATGAGGAGGTTGACTTGATATGAGCCCTTATCACTTTCTGGCAGAGTTCTTCGCAATGAAAACTTAGAAACTACACTTTTTTCTAATGATAAGGTGCTCCACATAGCTTCCTAAGTTCGCTCGACATTAATGTATTTCAATGTGCCACTTAATGGACATTAAAAAAGCGCAGTTCTCTTCGCAATTGCATTCCTGGATACTTGCTGGGTGGCAAATTTTGCAGCCTGCGAGTAAAAATTGATCTCCATATATAGTATATATAAAAACTTCCTTTTAATAAGCTTTTTTTTTTTTACCACCAAGTTTCTCTAAAGTTTTAGGGCCATTTAGTTTCCTGGCATATTTAAAACAATTTTTGTATTTCTCTCGGCTAATTTTCGTAGAGTTTGTTTCATTTTTCACTATAGCGTGAGACGAAATCTCCTTTCTAAACTCAAATCTACTTTCAAACCTCTACTACCAAACTTCTCTCTGGTTTGCCTGTTCGCACAATAAATTCTTTTTGTGCATTTCCGTTCCTCGCCACTGAAAAAAATACAAATAGTAAAAACATTTTAGTGACTTTCCTCTTTCATTGCAAAAACTTAATTACTCCAGCTCGCTCGCATCTTTGCTCAACAGTAAAAACTCCGCTTATGTTTGAAAAATCCGTAGGTGCTTTGAACCGGTAGGCAAATTACAGTAAGACCCTTAAAATTTCCGGCCTCACTTTTTCGCGTTTCGTGCACAGGGCGCGTATTCGCGGCCGCTAGATTTCGCGAATTCTGGATGATAAAACTCCAGGCTGATTGGCTTACATCGTGGTATATATAAGCGAGCAGTTTCAGAAGCATCACTACCACCGACGCCGCCGCATTTGATCATCGCACATGCTTCCGGCTTACAGCAGTTAAAACGCTTACCAGTAGCTTGTACGACCAACCGTGAATATAGTGAATAAATCGAATAGTGTGAATAACTGTGAATAAAGACATGCACGCAAGTATCCAATTTTATACGAATCGCAATTAAAAGACGCAGTTTTAAGGGCATACGCGAAAATTCCTAGCAACAGTGTTGCTAGAAATTTTCGCGTGCCCTTAAAGTTCGCGAATTACACAGTTCACGAAAAACTAAGGGCTCGCATACAATAACGGCTTAAAATTTGAGCACACGAAAACCTGTAGGAACGGCGATAAGGCTCGGTGAACATTTGTGACCGAACCACCGCGTGCCGAAGGTTCTGTTGGCGAGTCCTCGCGAGCCCTCCGTATTGTAACTCCTCCGCGTGATGTTGCATACCTATCAACTTACGGTTCTCTCTCCCCGTCTTTTCTCAGACGATCTTTCTCAGCTTCTGTGCAACGTATACACACCCTATGAAAAAAAGGAGTACAATGGGGAGTAATTGCAGCTTCTACCCCGCTGGTCTGCGATTGCTCCCCGTTTTAGTCCCCTAACCCGACATGTAGTCCCGCCATTTACTCCCCAGGACTGCAAATTGTCACTGAACTTCGCGAATGGTCTCCTGAATGCAACAGTCTACGTAAATATGTGCCCTTGGTCAATTTGAACGGCAGAAGGCCGTATAACTCAGCCAACGTAGCAATTTTCCAGCCACACAGAGTAAGAAACAGTTAGCGCATCTTTCTTCGCAAATTGTGCCATATGTATGGCGCAAGATTTTATATCCCTCGATATATATCACGGTTGACGGTTTGCTTCAAAGTATTTTCATGCATGCACACGAATTATGTACTTGGGACTCTTACAACAGCGCTTGAAATGCAGTCTCCACTTTGTGACATTCATTTACTCCCGAAGGGGACCGTTTTTTGTGGCAATGCATTTAGTCCCCAAAAGGAGTAAAAGTACTCCTTCTTTTTCTTAGAGTGTAGAAACACCAAGGGAGAGCTGGAAATTCTGCAACAGCATGCTGCTGAAACAAGTCCGTGCCACACGCAACGTGCGGTTCTTCCAATCGCAATATCAAAACATCGCCTGCGCTTCAAAAAATCGAATCAAGTATTGCACCAACTTCTATATCCTGTCATTAGCAAAAAGAACTGCCGCACCGCATCCGGGAACGACAAGCGTAGCTCGTGCTTTAGGAAGGTATGCTTCAAAGTACTCACTCACATTTGCACTTGCAAACTCTGCTGACTCCCATAAGTGTTCCAAACCAGCGCTCGTATGCGTGCATTATGTTCCTTCTAAACGGCTATAAGACTGCGAGACGGACGCGAACCGCCCTCGGGGCTACACAAGCGAAATATCACTGAGGGATGGCAAATCAGTCACTGATGATGACATTCGAAATGAAAGCGTCTCTGTCGGCGCGGGGACGCCTCTCGGCAAAAGGAAACGCTGTCATGGGGGTCCTTATCAGTAGATCTCGAACGCTTGGGAACCAGCAAGGCGTTGAATGCAGGGAAATATAAAAATGTGTACGCGGCTTCACATGTAGTGCATTTGAATTGACAACGGCGGCTTGGGGGGTGGTTAAATCATACGTTACGGGATTGTCGTTTGGTCGAATGCTCCTCCGATAAATCACGAAGAAGAGAGAGGGAGAGAGGCATTTCCGATGGTGCATACCGCGTGCTATGCCTCCTGTATTGATTTTGCTCCTTGTGTACAATTTCGGATCATAACACCATACTTGTATGTAACCGTTAAGTACTCTACTCAAGTTACTCTATTAAATACTTTCGGGAGTAACTCGGTATCCTACAAATACTTTTTTGAAAGTGAGTATTAACTATCTTTACTTTTTGGCAGGGACTGAAATCGGAACCGAACCGATAACCGCTTGGAACCGATTTTTTTTTCGGGAACCGTAACTGGTACATAACCGGAAGTTCTAGTTACCCATGGTTACCCGAAACCGTAACTGGAATCGAAAAATTAAAAATATTCCTGTTACCGGTTCGTAACATACGGTTCACATGTAGGTTCACAATCGTTGAACCTCTTGCCTTTTCATTTGAGAGAAGATGCTTGTTCTAACAATGTCAGGCGCCTACTTAAGATGTACTTATTAAACAATCGTGAAAATTTCATGATGAGTTGTTAGCTAAGTGCTAGTCGCTCAGTGTTTATAGAATATGTGCGTCAGCAGAACAGACTGTTAACTGTCAGATTATCAGTCGTGTCATCCTTTGAGCCTTGAGCGTTAATTAATCGTCAGTTATTTCACCCAGGAAGTTGTGCAACAGTTACGCGCACCGCTCACTTCACTTTTAATTTCTTTCCTTATGCTCTCAATCATTACTTGTCGTATTTTATATATTTGGCAGCAGCCTACACTTGAATATGGCCACCAGGACCGGCGATTGGGGGGGGGGGGGGGGGGACCGCCTTAGGCCCCGCGCACGAAGCCCTCAACCAGGGATTACTTTTTTTTTAAATATCAAGTATGCACTTCATCGTGTGAAACAGGCCCCGCGATGTGCCTTTGCCTCAGTACCCGCACACCTCTAGCACCGGCCCTGATGGCCACTCGCCGCCTCCAACTCGGAGCACAGCGTCGAGTATATGCGATATTATCCGGCAGAGCGAGATTAGAGTCACTAGCTCCCTATTAAGTGACTATACGCGAGATAGATGTCCGCGGAGGTGAGCGAGGAGGAGAGCGCGTGTACCAAAAAATATCGCGCAAAAGCAAGAGTATCAGAACGAGCACACATTTTTCCATCCACTTTGTATTTGTTTGACAGTGAATTTCAAAAAAATTGTAACTTGATATAGTATCTTGAATGTAAAAGTTACTTTTGCGAGCATTTAGTATTCTACTCGAATACTTCTCAACGTTGAGTATTTAGCACCCTACTCAGTTACCTTGGTGCCCGGTACTCAGTAACTTAACCCAAAATACCTTTTTTGAGTATCTTGTACAAGCCTACATAACACGTACATCTGTTGTTCCAACTTTTACCCCCCCCCCCCTTACGGTTATTTTCAAGGCGACGGTAATTCCCGGACAGCTACAAAAATGGCGCAATAGGACACCGTGTGCGGGAGTGGGTTTTCTTTCTGAATTTTTCTTTTTAATTTCCGCTAACAAACTTGAAAGCTACATTTTTTAAACGTATTTTTCTAGCACTCTGCATATCATTGCTATGGATGTGGTACCGATGCTAGCCTTCCTGGCGGGTACCGTGGTGCAGGGGGCATCTCAATGAAGGCTACTTAGGGGCGCTCGCATGCTTTGTGTTGCGGGTACTTCTGAGGGACTACCCGATTGCCAGAGCGAGAGAGACCGCATACCCCTTTCCTCTCTTGTACCACCACCATCTTTTCCCTCCCCCTTTTCTCGTCCCCTTGGTTCACACAGCCGCCACAACGGAGCAGTTTAACCGCACCATACATCACTACTGACAAAAGTTTCAATGCCTTACTCTGTCCCGTGAAGCCCTGCATAATATGTTATGCACTTGATAGTGAAGTTAATGATGCTTTCCTTTTAAATACACATAACTACACAAAAAGAAAAAGAAAACACAAGCATCTCCACCTCCAGTGAAGGTACCAAGGATAACCCTTCAAAAAAGAAAGAAGAAAGAGGGAGAGAGATACCAAGGAAACTTGGAGATGGTGGTTTCTCCGCACAACTATCGAGTTAAGCGAGCAAAGCACACTTTACAGGAGAACATTTCGTGCATTACCCTTGCGGTCTTGAAACAAACATCTTCCACCTCTCACGCTGGCTGGATCTTTCTCATGAAACGTGCCACGCAAAAAACTACAATCAAAAGGACGCTAAAGGTGAAGGGGGCGTAGGCCGCGCAGAACGTTTTACGGTTTGTTCAACGTTACCGAGATGAGGAAAGCCTGAGCGCTTAAACGACGCGACGAAGTCATTAACAGTCCGCCAATCACGATCGAGTATTCGGAAACCGTCGCTATGGAGGCAAGACGCATCCTGACCACGTGGCGAAGGAGGCCGAGGACCTGTTAAGGAGTCGCTGTCAAGGTCTTTTAACCAAAACCGAACTGGCAAAGTGACTTCATAGCTGCTGCTGTGGTCCGGTAAATTAGGCATAGTATAGTTCGCCGAATGATTACAATTGATTAACTAATTGAATTGGCAGACTGATAACTGTACCTACTAACAAGGTATTATGCCCTCATTCGGGAAAGAACGAAAACCTGCCCCCAAATAAGCATCTAGCGATAAGGGACAGATGACTGATATGGATAACTAACTAAAAATAACTGCCCGTGTGTGGAAATGAGCTACTGATAAGGGAGTGCTAATTGCTTGCTGGTCGGCACGTTTTGACACACAACCCAGATCAGAGGATGATACATTATCATTTTCCTATCAGTTAGTGACGTTATCAGTTCACAAAGTCTTATCAGTCGCTATAATGCAGTCAGCGCTCATGTCCAGGCCAACACAACAGGGCGCTGCAGCTCGCATAAAGCACGTACAGTCTTTGCTTACGAGACCTTATCAGTCGACGCTTTCCCACCAACCCGTCTATGACATCAATGATCTTGTCAGTCGCCGATTAAGACCTGCCTACCTCTTTACCGCGAATCATCCATCCTTATCAGTGATATGTACTGAAGCTAACTAATAGCGATTGGTAAGAACCCGACATTTGCTATATCTCAGCGTGCCAATCTATATTTGATATTGTTGATAAGGGCTCATATCGATATACTTAATAAAAAAAAAACTACAGAAAACGCCGACCGAGGCTGGATACTTCCCACGGATCTCAGCGATTATCCACAATAAGAGGTAGTTTACTGATAACGATAGTGACCAACGGGTTAACTGCTTACACTCGCGCGGATTGCGGTTGACAAATAGCGACTGACAAGTAGATTTTTGTTGTTGATAAGTTATCAACCGATAAGGATTGATCATTTTGGGATCTGGGTAAGCAATAGCGCAATCCTGACTTTGTTGACAGATAACGACTGATAAGATCATGGGTGTCATGAATGAGAGGATGAGAACTCGTTGACTGATAAGGATTTGGTGTCAGGGCTGGTAAGCAAAGACTGATAGTTTCATAATAGTTTTATGCGAGCTGCTGCGCCCTGTTGGGCAGGGCGTGAGGGCTGACAGAGTGATAGCGACTGATAACACGTGATAACTGATAACATAGTAAACAAGGCCTCACACTCTGAGCTGGGTTAAGTGTTAAACATGCCGACAGAACAAGCAAAAACAGTATCTTATCAGTAGCTAATTTTCAGGCACCAGCAGTTATCTTTATTAGTGGGTCCTTATCAGCCACCTGTTCCTTTCATCAGGTGGCAGGTTTTCAAACTTATCCACATTAAGAGAATTTCCTTATCAGTAAGTAAAGTTATCAGTCTGGCAGCGTTTATTACTTGTGATAACTCAGCCAACGATTATGCCCAGTTCAGCAGACCACAGCAGCTGCTATAGTCATATTTGTCAGTTCGTTTTTGGTTACAAGCCCTTATCAGCGACCCAAAAGTCCTCAAGAATCCTCACTCAACAAGAATTATCACTAGTTGAATATTTATCACGAATCCGTGCAAAGTATCCAGCCTCGATTAGGCATTTTTTGCGAGTCCATCTGTAATTGTCCTTATCAGAAATTCAATTAGATTTAAGCGACTTAAAATAACACAATGGATTAATTGGATGTCACCCAAATTGAATTGAGTGGCACCTGGATTAAATTGGATAGCATGTAAATTAATTTGGATGGAAGTTGGATTAAATGTGCGGAAAACCTGTAATAGCTTGACTGCAGGACAGAAGAAAGAACCGAAGCTGCTGACAGTCACGCCACAGCAACGAATACGCTGCCTATAAAGTTATAATTGGCTGGGAACTTAATTGGAATATTTTGTATTTTGTCTAGCTTTGGTTTGGGTATGGACCATCCATTTAAAGCGCTTGTGAGCTCCTCCCCTGCTTAAACTTCTGGGCATGTTCTGTGTCGGCTCAATCACCTTTGAATCTGCGCAAGATCTGACGCTCATCCACACTCCAAATGTCAGGCAAGTTCGTGCCAAAACAGTGTAGCTGCGACGAACCTAGCTGTTCCATGCAGACGTGGTCAAAATATTGGACGTGAAAATACATTAGTTCACGGAAACTTGAATGGTAGTACAAAGTACAGTGTTACTCGATCCCATGGTGTCACAAATTACAGCTATTGAACGTATCACGCTACGTTCAGAGAAAAAATGTTCAATTCATTCCCAATATATATACAAAATGCAGAATATTGTACAGCTTTGTTCTTACACTTCCCTTTATGTGCTGATTATATATGCTAGTGCTCCATCATCAGCGTACGACGATCCATTAATTTCACCTTCGAAGCACCACTTTCTCGTACTGTTTCCTGATTATTCCATTAATTAATGTATCCAGATGTTACTTGATGATGGTGATATTTTTGCATTACTGGAGTCGTACTCATTACTGCGACCATTACGTAAATGTGCTGACAAGAAATGTGCGTAAATGACAAGAACGATGACTTCAATATTATTACAGCAGTGAAATACGATTCACATTCATATATTCGTATTATTATATGAAATAGAACATTAATTATCAAGAATAAAAGTGCAAAGTACAAAAACATTTACTGCAAATAGAGCACGCTAGGCATGATGGTACAAGCGCTCTAAAAGTACTCTTTGTCCTTTTTCCAAGTACTGATTATGATCTCTTCCAACTTCTGTGCATCACTTGCAAAGCGATCCATCCAAGACTGAATCATGCCTTCCACAGATGCTTCATAGTTTTTCAGTTCAACATTGACACCTGCAATGCAATAATGACACCATGATACAGACTGCGATGTAGCAAGTGGGAGGTCAAGTTAGTTTAGCTTTCTTGAAAAAAAAATTAAGAAACCTGGTTCAAACTTAGTGCAGCCAGACGCGCGCACACACTTACCGTTTTCCACGGTGTTAGAAAACACGAAAAGTCGCCTCGGCTTTTTGCGGTCCATCACTATATCCCAGTACTTGAGAAATGGGTACTGGCCCTCAGCGCTAACTTCTGAGTACTTATTATAAAGTTCGGTGGCTGCCTTGATGTCCCCTGTAGATTTGTATACCTGCAGAAAGGTCATCTCATGAGCCCTGAGAAGGAGATCAAAGCTCAATGTTTTTGAGCTATACAGCTGTAATAAGCTGTCATTCCAATGGAATTCAAGATGGTCCAAACCTGGAGCTTGAGCAAGAATCTGCCTATGACTGGCCGTCCAAAAGTTAATATCTTGCTCCTGTCAAGGGTAACAAGCAAATCTGGCTTGTCATCTTCTCCAGTTGTTTCTTTTATCTCTACCAGGTTGCCAGCCTCCAGCAACACCCTCATGATAACGTAGCGTGCTTGTGAATGAGCCTACAGTGAGAGCCAAACACAAGTGGTTAACTTCAACTTGCTCAATTTACTCAACTTACTCAATGTCATCAGGTCAACGGTATTTACCTTCGGTAAACCTTTGCCATTGATTAAGAGCGGTTTGATCAATTTTGAGGTTGAGCACTGAGGTTTTAATGCTTTTAGTTTGAACTGTGACACAAACTTGAACTTTGTTAACAGTGTTACATTTCTGTGGTCTAGACGAACTGTACAATTCAAGTTTATTGCACTACAGTTATTCTCTATGGAATTCATTTTAAAGTGAAAATACACTGTTTACACAAGCCTACTATATCTACCCACCTGCAGCCAGGACTTAGTGTGTGGGTTGTACGTTTGTAGGCCTTCAACACCTTTAGCCACCATTGAGAGCCAGTTGACATAGGCAACATCATCAGCTTCTTGACCAGAAAATCCAAATATCCTGCATAACAGAACAAATGAGGGTATGTCTCAGACATACCTTGTGGTAAAACGCAACAGTCACAAATAGTCAATAAATATGGCACCTACAGCATGCCTAGGGTTCTTCATTTTTGGGTTTATGATTTTTCAAATTCAGGGGAGGGGGGGGTGCTATTTGCACACGAGAATTCGGGTAGAAATTCAGGCGCTACGATCTCTGTTTGATATGTCATCGGGGAATTTTCGGGTGAAACTAAAGGCATACGAAACAAGCCACTGCTGTGACAATGGGACAAAGAACAAGAATATTAATATTTCCGCTCGGAACTGGGGCAGTGTCCAAGCTCCACAAAAGCCAGTCTTTTTTTCTCCTACAGGGAGAGATTATGAAGGGAGGACAAACAGGTTGTCACAAATAGCTCTCTTTGCTGATATTATGATTCACTTTCCGACGGTTTACCTAGAACGGCAAGTTGAAGGACCGCTAGGATTTCGGGTAGATATCGGGTTTTACCCGAATTCTTGAAAACTTACACGGGGGGGAACTGTAGTGAAAAATCGGGTTTAACCAGAAAACGAATAACCCTAAGCATGCCTCGTTAATATGGACACTTTCGCCCCCAATAAAAGCAGTCCACAAAGCGAGTTCATATTTCCAGTCGTCAATATTAACGAGGCACAACTGTGTACTATAACACAAACCTTCACTTACTTGAGAACATCGTCATTGTTACAGAGGTAGAGACCAACACATTCTGCACGACACTCCTCATAAGTGCTGCCAAGGGAACCGAATTTAGAGTCGTAACTCTCTCCTTCAGTGTACCAACTTTCCACCTATGACAGATGTAATGACCATTGGAATCCAAACAAACGCTTTAAGTGCTTTCCATCACAAAAAGTCACCTTCTGGTTTGTCTCTGGAATAGTAACATTCTCTTTATCAAAGTTGAACGCTCCCTTTTCTTGTTTGAAGAGCTTTCCACTTCCATGGCCTAAGAGTTCATGTAGACCAACTTGAACCTCAAAGGATTTGTTTTTGAATTTGTTGAACAAGTCCTGAAATACATATGTGCAAGCACAGTTGTCGTTCAAAAATTCCGCATGTATACATATATACTTTATTGATACAGGTTTTCAAACTGAACTATGAACAGGTCAGGAAATTACTGAATACTTACATTGTCCTCAGGAGAAAGGAAATTTGTTTTGGTTGTCTCATCCGTTGCATTGATTACATTTCCAAGTGAAACATTCTTGAAGCCTTCATTTTGACGAATTGCATCATCTGAAATAGCACGCTAGAATTCCAGTATCTGCTTTCAGACATGTAGAAAGCCATGTGTGTACTGCAGCGCAACATACACAGTACAGGATGACCGAATTGCTAATGCATGGCCACATCACAAGGAGTCTTCAAAGAACAATTGCTTGGAATGTGCCAGCCTATCTGACTATCCTAACTGAGCAAGCAAGCAGTCAGTTAGACATGGCGACAGGTTTAGGGAAGCTATGAGTTCCATTACGCTCTGCAGAATCAGAGGTGATACAAAGAAGAATGCGATAGAAGTGATGCACATGTGCACCAACATCAACGCCGTGCAAGCTGAATGAAATTCAGCAGACTAACATAAATGTAGAATCTGTGACGACCACTGTCGACATGCATCATCATATTAGTCTAATGTGCATCAAATACTCACAGTTTGGAATGTTTATTCCAGCCGGGATGCCGCTCGCAGCAAACGTGACAACATCCAGTGAAGTGAAATCTGGCCGCAAAAATAAATCTTTCTCGTAGGCACTTGGCCAGGGGAGAAGTGGCAACAACTTCTCTGCAGAGGACACCAGCGTTGCAAATTTTTCGCTTTGTTGCTTGTTCACAACTGCAATAAACCCTAAAAAAAGCAAACCACCACGATAAGATGTCGTGTATCTTGTATGTAGCAGCTTTAAAGGAGCACTGTGGAAATGCCGAAAACTTTTTTCTGAATGCACAGTGTTCCGCAACAAATAAAATGAGCTCCTGCAAAAGAACGACAAGCGCTTATGTCCTGCAGTGCCAGAGAGAGAGAGAGGGGTACCCTGTTGTGCACACCTTTAAAAAAAATCTGCCACTCTTGGAAAGAGCGTATCGGAGAATGAAGGAAGGATGAGGGTATGTCTGTATGCCACCTACTGTAAAAGTCGTTCATTTCGCATCAAACATATTTTTCATCTTTCATCTTTTTTTGACTTTCATCTTTCATTTTTACTTTCTTAGGCAAATTGAGGCTTTGTATGTATTTGTCCCTTCTATGTTGTTCCAGCCTCAGAACATCAATTCTTTCGTGTTCATCAGTTGCCGCCTGCGTCGATCCCGTCGTATGAATGTGTGTGTGAGTGAGCAAAAATGTAAGAGTGAAAGGAGGATGAGTGAGAGAGAGTGGCTGGTTTGTCCCTTCAGATGATGCACCCTGCAAGTCGCTGAGAAGGCGTGTTAGCTTAGTTCAATTGGTAGAGCCCTGGACCGGCAATCCAGAAGATGTGGGTTCGAGTCCTACAGCTGGCTAACCTTTTCAGTGACTTTCATCTTTCATATTTTTGAGTTTTTTGTGGAGGCCATAGTTAAGAAAATATTCGCAGGAACTTGAACGTGGGCTTCGCATTGCACGTTAATTTTGTGCACTCGAATTGGCATTGACACAGACGGTATTACGATTCCTCTACGTCATGTGTAGCCACTATCGGATAGAGCTGTGACGCCCTATCGTTGCTTCCGTCAACTGCTATTGCGTGGATGAGGCAGCTGCAGCCATTTAACCGATGATGCCAGTGTTCTTTGTCCGTCTGCGCCCGTAGTGCTTCACTTCGCCACATTTTGGGTATATCTTCTGGAGCAGTGGTCACACGTGGCCGCTTACGCTCCGCGGCTGGCTGTGCTCAACCAGAAAACCCATAGACACTTGGCACTTGTGCATTTGTGACAAGAGATGCATTTGTGTCAGCCAATGACCTTGTTGTGGAAGCAACAGCCAGGCTGTCTAATTCTTCAGGAACACGTTTGCGCAGCTTTTAAAAGGAAAATGAGAGACGAAAAGCCCAAGGACCGAATTTTCTGGGAGCTCGGAGGGCATGTCCATACAATCGGGAGACCCAACGAAATCCGGGAGAGTTGGCAGGTATGCAGATGCATCCCCAGAACTGTGTGAGCCCGAAAATGGTGCCATACTTCAGGTGAGAGAGCACCTAAAGTATGGCAAACATTACCGAGCAAATCTTTGTTTCATTCGGAATTTCATATCCTGGTGTTGTTGCACAGTTATTCACATTACGTGTGACGCTCATATTCAGAGTTAGTTTATTTATAGTAAACAGTGTATCTACTTTGCAGGTACTTAAAGTGGGATTCTGCCACAAAATCACCACACAGGTTGTGGAGACTAAAAATCAGTAAATGAACATGTGCTCTAAATTCGTGCGAATTCAAGTGAAAAAACTTCCAGTATGCTAATTCTTGGATAAATCTGGCTCAGTTACTCAAAGTAGCTGAAATGGTTCGGTACAAAGGGTGATGTAACTGCATTTGCTGCCAAACAAGTTAGTGTGCATTCCTACAGACGTCTCAGTGAGAGCAATTTGCCGGGTAAAAATCGGGTTTCGCCCTAACGAGGCAACCTTCAATCCGGGCCGCCACTCCGGGGAACATTCGGACTAAACCCTAAACCTTCAGGCTCTACACATGAACCGTGTTCCAGACACAGCAGTACACAGGAAAGTACAGACATGGAGGCATTACTTTTTGATCCACCCTCGTCACCAGACAGCTAAAATATTTTGCGTGGTCACTCCAGCTCCAGGCAGACTAAACAGGGTTTTGAGCCACGTTAAATGTCACCTCATTGCTCCTTTTGGGCGGAAGTTTACGCACCTTCAAATTCGCCCCTCATGCCTGCTGGATCTCGGTATGTCTCGATGAAGCCAATGTACCTGGAAAATGATAATTTGACACTTCCGTTCATAATGAAAGGTTTGAGAAGACTTCAGTTCTGTCACACAATTCACTATAATTTAAAATAATCTGGATATTCTGTTATCTAAATGGATTTTGTTTCCTGAACACTCATACCGTTAATTTATTTTATTTTATTTATGTCATTACCTCAAACGCCCGAGCAGGCATTACGTGAGGGTACATTAGTTGAAAAAAAAAAAAGAATCAAAAGAAAAGGAAACAAAAACAAAAATGACAACAGGAGAAACAGGATATATACGCAGAACACACAATGTACAATTTACACAATTCAGTGAAAAAGAAAAGAATACAAGTTAGCGAGATAAATGATGGGATCACGAATGAGAACGAGAGCTTCGGGAAGGACGTTCCAGCCCCTGCTGCATAGTGGAAGGAATGATTCCAAATAACATGAAGTATGAGTAGTGGGACGGCTGACTTTCATGGGATGGTCAATACGTAGTGAGACATGTGGTGCAGGCACGCTGTAAGTGCCACATAGAGCGGACGTGTAAATGAACTTGTGGAAGAGGCTTATGAACTTATGGAACTTATCCTGCTCCAAGTAACCGACACTCACTATCCAGCTGCAAATGTTCAGAAACAGATAGCACGTGCTCTAGATCCAAAAGAACAGTAACACGTGCAAGTTGGGTGTGACCCACAAGGTTCGTGGTGCAGGAGGTAACAAACGTGTCGTCTGTTACCCCCTGCACCTGGAACCTTGCAGATAATATAGCAAAATGCCACAAGAGGACACGCAAGGTGACAGGCGACAGCCACGTTACACTAGTACACCCCTTCTTCCCTGACAGACGAGGCTTCGTGTAAAGCAGGGATCGGAACCGGAACTAAACCTGAACCGGGAAGAACTATTTTTTAACGAACCCGACATGAACCGAACCCGAACAATTTTTTTGCTTGTCCTGAACTGAACTAGAACTGAACCGAAAAAAAAAATTCATACGGTTACCGGTTCGGGAATTGGTTCAGAGGTGAAATAACTGTACTACTGACCGACCTTTTTTTTTACTCACCTGAAACGGTTATCTCACAACTTTCTCTTACAACCGTGTACAGTGAGTGTAAGCTCGCTTTCATGAAGCAAGATTACTGCCCATGAACCGGTTAAACCGGGACTGAAAAAAGTAACGGTTCCAATCCCTGTAAATGTCCCGACCGCTGACAGAATTTTTTTTCGTCTGCTGCGTGTGTGCGGCAGAGGGATGTTCTCCCTGAGCCTAACCCAAACCGAACCGATATACCTGAACCGGTTCAAGCTGATAATTTTGGTTCAGCGGAGCTGAACCAGAAAAGAACCAATATGCCCAAACCCGAATTAGAGTGAAAACAATACCGGTTCCGATCCCTGGCGTAAAGCAGAAAACAAACAAGCATTCCTGCGAATCAGTGATATCAGAGTTCTCAATTGGAATTCTCAACCAAGAAAGTGTTACAATAAGCGCCTGAGCGCAGTTCTGCGGACATAACAACATAACACACAACTGGGGTAACAAGGGTTCCACAACAAACAAATGCTGCAGAAACTTACGATTCCACACTTGGGCCTTTGTCCCTAATCCAGAAGCGAGAGCCGTCCTTGTGAGCGTCCAGACTACCCACGGTGAAGCTTTCAACGTATTTTTCTAGCATTTGCTTCTGGTTGTCGTTAGCTGCATGCTCCTGGAGAAGAAAGTGGTACCATATCACAAACCACACAAAGCTGTGTGAAGGACACGGAGCCTTACCTGCGCCCTTTTGAGACAGTCAACAGTGAGTCGCAACAACTCAGAATAGTCCCCACGAGTGAAGCAAATGAGATTGCTTTTGAGACGATTGCTACCCATGGTTTCTTTCCATTCATTGTCCTCTGACGAACAATACATGACCGATAAAACATGGAGTAAAATGAAACAACAATACCAAGGACGCCAATCGTAAGAAACAAGCTGCACACCTGTGGAAAGGACGGAAGCATGTCGGATGTCGAAGCGGTCTGCGTCACCTGCCTCGGTAGCAACTTTTTTGAACACTCGAGTGATGTACGCCTCCATGTTCTGTAACGTGCGAAACGTTTAAATTGCTCGTCCAACATGAAATTCAAAGAACATTACACAGAATCCTTATTGTGAGGAGGTGTGTTGAGGATCGAGACATTATTACCTGGCACGACATATAGGCTAATCTGCCTTTACTTACTTTCTCCTTCAGAACTGAGGATACCAACTCAGAGTCCTTCTCTGTACAGTTCTTGGAAAAGTAAGTAGTTGATCCCTAAAAGTGCAATTAAAAGGGGGCATTATGTAAAGCAGAATGGAGGGCATTGGGGAGCCAGTGCGGAACAACCCCATAAAGCCATATCCTAGCAAAACAGATTAAGTTTGTCCCGTTTTGTCCCATTCCTGATTAGCGTACCCAAAACGTGCCTCGTCAGGTGGGTCACAAAATGCTGGGTTTAAGATTCGTGACTCAAACGGTCCTTGCCTTTGGCGGAAATCCTAAATGCTTTTCGTGATCCTTCAATGAATAGAGCAAATCCCCCGCTTCCGCCCAGAGAAACTGCATCTTTGTAGGGTCCTGTTTCCAGGCTTCACTTTGGGTCAGGAGTTTGTGAAGCTTTTCCTGGCAGTTGAAAAAGGAAAAACAGATACAGAATGGGGGTCTAACCCTTTGAAGTAGATTATAGACGGAGAAAATACAAATTTTTATGTCACCTTTGGCAACCCTGGAATGAACTTGTTGTCTCCAAATCCTTTGTAGTTTCCCATGTTTGAGTAGAATGCAGAAGCGTACACAAGCAGCGCCTGACATAAACAGGAGCAGCCTTAATTACAGCAATCTGCAGCACATCGGCACTGCCACATAAAAGAGGCAATTGCTGCACCTATTTTCGCCCTACCTTAAATTCATCCTCCGTGATTTCGCATTCACTTAGGGCTAGGGCCTTCAATGATTCTAAGGACTGTGACCGAAACAGCCGGTCCAAGATGATATATATCAAGGGGCTTTCTTTGGATGTCTGGAAAAGATTGTAGCATTCAAGTGGTCACTCTACAATCAGTGGGCTGGATCATCAGCACAACTACCTAGCTTGACCCTTGTATCAACTAGTACGAACTCTATCGAACGAAGAAAACACACTGGCTTGGATAACAATTACAAAACAACCAATTGTATTGTATTTTTGTATTAATAATTATATTCTATTGTATTTGTACTGCTCTGTATTTTAAAGCCTGATAGGCTGCCAAAGTGCTCTGCTACATGTATGCTATGATATTGCTTTGTTACTTTCCTTCTCTTTATGCATGATGCAACCAACATGAACTATGCCTTGCACAAGAATGCTCAATTATGAGTACTTTATTAGTTCTTACCCACTAATCAGCAACCTTAAGCTGACTAGTAGTTTTCTTTTTTTTGCTAATTTACTAATTAAATTATGAAAGGAGCACGTAATTATTCTTACTAATGGCTATTTGTAATAATACAACAGCTCTAACCATTTCCCTCTAAAAAAAACACAGAATGCGGCATTGCAAAGTCATCATGAGGACCGCAAGTCATCAGTATGCCACAACAACTGGAACACTTCCAGGCATTTTCGAAAGAGAGCGAGGAACTTGCCTGAAAGAGGACAATCAACCCTCCGTACCACGCTGCCCGCGATAGGTGGTGGGCATAAAGCTTCTCCTTTGCCGTAAGACCTTGGAATGCCTCATCGCACTCAAGCTTCAAGACTGGAGTGTTGTTTGGGTACACCTCGTCGGACATCTCTAATTGGAATAAAAGAAGAGTAAAAGAAGACCTTTTTTTAATCATCTTGGCCAGTCATCAAACCCCTTCAAAGTAAAAAAATTAAATAATCGTCAGTTGCACACGGTTACTTGAGAGAGAATAGAATTTTATCAACAGGCTACCTGTATGATATGGTTCTGTATGGTCATCTCACTGACTTACGAATACGTCATTCCTCCTTTAGGCAACCACGAGCTAACAGGGGGTTCCCATGTCAAACCTTTGAGCTTACTAGTACAGTCTGGTACAGAGAAAATGCTCACCAGCTAGTGTCTTTGTGGTTCAGCATGTGGATGCGAAGACAATGAGTTACCTCGCTGAGCTAGGATTGCATCTTTTTACTGACATACTTTGCCACTTAAATCTCAGATAAAAGTCACAACTATGTGTCACCGGTCAAAGAGGAATATCTGGAGTACTAGAAACTGGGCAATTATATCTTAATACTAAGTACAAAAATGCGGGATGTTACCATATTCTACAAATGTCAAAATACCTAGCTATAGTTTCTCAACTTCGTGGAGCGCTCGAATAGTACAGGGATTACCAACTTGCTCACCAAATGATATATGTGTGTCTGCGTTCTATTTTAAATATCCTGTAATTGTCCTTTTGTGTGTACTTTGGCGTGAAGCCATACCGTGAAGAGACAGAAGACAACCGTCCACACCGGTAGCGGTGTAGCGACAACAGTAGCGGTGAAGTAGTGTCTATCTGCGTGCCTTCCTATGTTTGTTGTCTTCCCTTTGCTAGCTTTGATTGCACGTACATTGTACACCGCTACTACATCGCTACGTGTAGAAAATCACAAAACTACAGAGTCATCCTTTCGCCACAGTGCAGCCGGTCTGTTATGTGAATAAGCACAAGTCATCCATTCCACGCGAGAGCAAGTGTGTGATACTAACCTCCAAGTGTGGAAATGCTGTAGAGAACGTGGTTCTGAACACCAAACTACAAATTACACACCGGCAAGCCCGATAACACAAGAGGGGAGGGAGGGTGGACACGCGTCTCTTTACTACGGCTACGGCTCTGGACGCGGTCACGCGACGAGACCGACGAGACGACAGCAGTGTTGCCGGGTCCCAGGCGAAAATTCTTTATTGCAAACGAAAAGGGGGGCGAAACTCTCCTCCGCGACTTGACTAGTGGACCGCTTGATAAATAAACACGAAACATCACGATATATACGTGATAGAAGAACTTTAAAATATACTTGATACTTGGAGTACACAAGACGTGCTTGCACACTGTCATGCCATTGGCATTATTCGCTCAAAATGCATAGTTGCATCAGAACCAGGGGGAAGGGGGCGATCGCCCCCCAAAACGTCAATTTATACATTGGATTTCCCCGCGTTTCGACAAAAAAAGACCCCCCCCCCCAAAAAAAAAAAGAAAAGAAAACGGATCCGCCCCTGCCACTACGTCAGCATTCACAGGAAGTTATAGGCGTTACTTTTGGCGGCCGTTGTCTCTATCGTACTGCGAGCACCTATGTCGCGGTTATGTAAAACACTACAGCGCTTCCCTCTGCAACAGAACTACCAGCCCCTCCCCCCCCCCCCCCCCAATCATTTCGGCAGCACAATCATTAGGGCCAGTGCATATTTTGTGCTCCATTGGTGTCATAGGGCCCCCACATTTTAGTCCCTTCATCAACTATTTGCTAGCACTCGCAAATGTCAGTAATGCCCACTCCGGTCAGTATGCTATCCGAGTACAGCCAACGGAAACATAGCCGCTAACTAATTTATCAATGATGTCACCACATTAACATTGCAAAATGCAGGTACTATGTCTAATAGCAGATTTAAGATGTAGATTTTATGGAGGTCTGTCCTTCATACCTTCTATTTTGAACCCTTGGCCCTCATCATCATCATTGCCAGAGTCCTCTGCCAAGGATAATTCTGGCTTTCCGATACTGCACTGCAAACAATAATAAAAAGAAAAATCTGCAGCACATTGAGGAAATCTCATTGTAAACTTGGGAAATATTCATGAAAACTTTGAAGGACTAAAGTGTAAGAGAGACAACAGAGGCATGACAAGTTTTATTGGCTTGTCTCCTAAAAAAAGAAACACAGCTGCACAGACTAGCAGCACACATAATTTTGAGTCTCACAATTTGACCTATACTGAGGTGTCATGGTGGCACACAGCGCACCACCTCATCCTAAAAACCTTTATTATGCAGCCATTCTGTTACCTCTTCTTTAAAGCAACCTTTGAAGCCTACATAAGATGCCAGTTCATGCACCTGTGACACAACTTGCTTCCCTGTGAGCTCCTCTAGGTGTGCCTTAAGGTCATCTCGCAGAGCCTGTAAGAAGAAAAGATGCAAGTCATTCTAAAGTTCCAGGCATTAAAATGTAAACTAATGTTTACACGACCTCTGATGGCCTAAACTAATAACTTTGTTTAAAAATGTATTTTCTCCATGCCAGGAACCAGAAGTGATATCATTTTCCAATGAGGTGATGAGGGTGAGTCAAATTCCAGAGCTACGCGTATTCCTAAGGACAATCAAACACAGAAAGCAGTGTAGTCCTGGACACAAGTTGCTCTTGGTTCCTATGAGAGCAGACAACACATCGCTTCACAGGGTCTCACCACTTCAAGGCACATAAATGCTGCATTTGAGATGTTATGTTTATCTTCAAAGCAGCACATGTTAATATAATTGATGAATTTTTATGCATAACTGGAAGGTACACAAAGAAATTGCAAAGTTTTTATGCAGCTTTGTGACGGTAGTGAGTTGAAAGTTCTCCAAACTTATGTTCTGCATGAGCACAAAGTAAACCAGCAACACCTTGCTTCTCTCTCAAGCTGCTGTATGCAGTACTATCCACTGCTTCTCAGGCACACAACTACCATAGTAGAGACTACAACCATAAGCACGGTAAAACTGCATATTCTGCAAATACAGAGATGCACTGCAAAAGCAAGCGTACAAGATTGATATGCATCATATTCATGTGTCATATTCATACTGTCTGTTAACTTGAGTGTACTACTTCAGAGAAAGAAACAGACTATTTGAAAACCATTTTGCTGTTAAGCCATATGCTAACAGCAAAGCTCTATCATCAAGCTCTATCATATTGTGCTCAATACAAACATAACTGTATATCACGAACACGAACTCATATTACTCATGTACACGAACTCATATTACTCATGTACTATCATATTGTGCTCAATACGAACACAACTGTATATCACAAACACGAACACAACTGTAAGAGTGGTAAATTATTTTTACTTCTGTGTATGTAGACGATAATTCCTTCTGCAAGTACTTCAATGCTGCGTGATTTATGCTTACCCAAATGTCTCCTTCAACATGCTTAACACGGGTAATGAATCGTGGCCCTCGAATTTCACTGAAGATGTAGACAGGCAACACATGATTTCGCGTACGTCTCACGAAGTATGGGAGTGCTGGTGGTTTTGCTAGAAAAGAAAAGTGACAAAAAACAAATGATTTTTAGTGTCAGCCAAAGTATGTTTGTCCGATACGTGGTTAGTATGAACAGCGTTCAAATGAGCTGTTTCCAGAATACAACCAACACAACGTTATTAAATAGAATTTCCATTTCGAAATTTGAATACTGGCTGCTTCTGCAACAACGGTGGGGACACCTCACCTCCTTGCACAACCTAAGTTAAAATTTCAAATTAGGTTGTGCAAGGAGGTGAGGTGTCCCCACCCTTGTTGCAGAAGCAGCCAGTATTCAAATTTCGAAATGGAAATTCTATTTAATAATCTCTTTTAATAATCTATTTAATAATAAAAAACCTCCCATCCTTTCTGCACATTCCTCCTCAACGGAGATTTTTGTGTATTTAAGCCTTGGGTGCCATTAAAAATTTGTGCTGTGTCTGAGAAATTGTTGCCTGTTATTTCCTCCCTGTCTCGGCTCTTGACGTCGTCAGTATGAACCAGCTAGTCTGCGCCCTTTCGCTATTATCGATCAAAGGTACTACCGCAATGCTTCGACGTTGATACAACATGTTGCCCTGTATTACAGTGGTGACAATAGCTGCACATACATGCAGGTGGAATCCAACCAGACGGGGTGGGACCCAAGTGTTGAGGTGCTGGGGGCACAGCTCTCTGTGGAAGCAGCCTCTCCACAAAGTGCCACCGACCTGGAACCTCTTCCACCTTGGTGTACTTTTCAGACTGGTTTGCTGCCCATCGGTCCTCATAGGCACTTGCATCTACTTCTTTGAAGTTGTTAGACTTGACAAATACAATTAATAAGGTCAGTAGCTTACAGTCATAAGACAGGCAGTGGCCACATGATGCTGGGAGAGCTTAGGGTGGAGCTGTTGCAAGATTGCGAACTTACCCTGGACGATGTAGTGACAAAATTTCGATTGTTTAGCAATCGTGGTCTCAACCTAATCAGTCTTACGAGGGACATATTTTGGTTAGCTTTCTAAGAAACACTTCCAAACCATTAAGCTAAACAGACGATGGTTGCATGCACACGACGATGCACCGCGCCATGCTGAAAATTGTCTTGTCTTCCGCTTGGCTTTCGTGGCTCTTTAGCTGGCTATTTGATTTTCAGTAGTCGGCCACAGTCAGGACGAGACGAGCCGCGCATGGATATCAAACAGATTTCTTCGTGCCATGTGTTTGCTGGAAAAAGTGTTTGCTTGTGCAGCTTACACGATACTTTTGTGTGCTTGCACCCTCTGATCCCTCTGTGTAGCTCATACCAAATGTGAATACAGGTAATAGAGACGGAATATTTTTATACTGACCCTGGGCGCATTTCAGCCTTTGGCAATGTCACTCGCCCGGTCGTTTGGGTTAATGCTGCTCAGGGGAAGAAGCCCGAAGAAATTCATCTACCGTTTGTCATCACGTGATTGTAGCAGAATACGTAACATTGGCATCGTAGCCCATATCGACGCTGGAAAAACAACGACTACCGAAAGGATTCTGTATTATACCGGTTTCACAAGAGCCATTGGAGAAGTCCATGATGGAGACACCGTTACGGATTACATGACTCAAGAGCGTGAGCGGGGCATTACCATAACAGCGGCCACCGTCTCCTTTGACTGGAAGGGACACCACATCAACCTCATCGATACCCCTGGTCACGTAGATTTCACATTTGAAGTGGAGCGCTCCTTGCGAGTTCTCGACGGAGTCATCACCATCCTGGATGGATCCGCGGGAGTCGAAGCACAAACCATCACTGTCTGGGACCAAGCAGATCGGTACGAAGTACCCAGAATTGTTTTTGTTAATAAATTGGACAAGCCCGCGGCCGACATGAACCAATGCGTTAGTGACATCGAAAAAAAGCTTCACACGAAACCGCTCGTGCTACACATACCTTTGAAGGCAAATGAGAAAACTTTGGTAGGTGTCGTAGATTTAATAAATCTTGAAGGTGTTCTCTGGGCGCCCAACTCGGAAAAAGGTCGCGTTTATTCGCGCCAGCCTCTGCAAGAAGGAAGCAAGTTTTATAATGAAGCAATAAAAAGAAGAAAAGAGCTAGTTGAAGTGGTGGGAGAACTGGACGACGAATTTGCCGAAAAATTTGTGCTAAATGGAGTTGATCCTCAGCCCGCGGACTTAAGTAGTGCAGTGAGAAAGGTCACTCTAGCTAGATCTGGAGTACCTGTGCTTTGTGGAAGTGCATATAAGAACAGAGGTGTTCAGCTTTTGCTCGATGCTGTGGTGGATTTTCTGCCTGATCCGATGCACAGAGTACCAAATGCAGTTCGCAGGTATCGTCAAGATGAGCTGGTTGCGTTGGCATTCAAAATTGTTCATACACAGGTACGTTATGAGACACCCTATGGAGTCCACATTGGATGCCTAGCTCTGTGGTGATGTGGGAACTTTGAAAATATGCAGTACAAAGGAGCCCTCACATTCCTTCGCATTTACTCTGGAGGTCTGGAGACCGGTCAGCGCATCTACAATGCCACCAGGGATGTGACAGAAAAAGCATTGGAATTGGTCATTGCCAATGCAGATGAGTATGTCACTGTGCCAGCTGCACATGCTGGAGACATAGTGGCTGTGTCTGGCCTGCAGCGTTCCGTGACGGGGGATACTCTAGTATCCAGCCTGAGTGCAGCTAACAGAGCAGCAGGTTAGTCAGTCAGTACTGCTCGCTTTTTCCAATTGCCATCCCAAAAGCCGCAGCAAAGCTGTGAAGTGCTTGTGAAGTGGGCTCCACTGCAAGCATGTATGCCCGGCAGGGAAGCCACCTTGGATATGTTGCCATTGGACTTTTGCGACTCTGTATACAAGATGCTAGGGTGCCCAACTATTGCTTTTTTTTTCTGTACACATCAAATATGAAAACCTGCATTGCATCTGAGTTGTGACTCATTGCAAGAGCTTAACTAAGAGGCAAAAAATAGGAGAAGTCTAGCACTCGTAAGTGAATAAGATAAGTGTTTAAAGAGATTGAAACATTTATTTTACTGAAAAACAAGCTTTCGGACGGAGTCCGTCCTTTATCAGCAAGAGCTTGCTATGACATGCCAAACATATACGGTGTGAGCAACATCTTCCCTGCCGTCCCCCCCCCCTCTTAACCACAAATAGGGGATGTATGTACATGCCATGTGAACCATGGCAATGTATGTAGTATTTGGAAAAGAAATTTGGGATAAAATAATCCCATTGTTTTGCAAATAATTGCATAAACCTGTCCTAAAAGTACAGTGATACTGAGAATATGTTATGGGACTCACATCTGTTATTCGTACAATGTACCCAATCTTCACAATAATGCATGCAGTTAGATGCGGGTACTGTTTCTCTTCTAATGAAAATAAAAATTCTGCATCGTCTTTTCTTTTTTCTTTTTTTTTATCACCATGGGCATCCATTGACTAGTTTACCTTTTGATCACGATCTGCTTATGACAGGTGCAGATAAAGATTCAAGCTCTTTGGCGGGCATCAGTGTTCCAGAGCCAGTATTCATGTGCAGCATCGAGGCCCCATCTCTCGGTCAGCAGCCAGCACTGGAGAAGGCGTTAGCTTGCCTCGTGCGAGAAGACCCAGGACTACAAGTGTCATATAATGAAGACACATCACAAACGGTATAGGTAAATAGGGACCAGCCCTAATTTCAACATTTACAATAGTCAATTAAGGCCCGTTAGAAAGTCATACTAATACGAGCAGTGACTTTACAGGTACTCGGCGGGATGGGTCAACTTCACCTGGAAGTCACCCAAGATCGTATTCTGCGAGAATATGGCGTGGACGCATTCATGGGGCCGCTTCAAGTGGCATACCGCGAAGCTCCGTCCGAAGCCGCTCCCGCGGAGTATGTACTGGACAAAACTATGGGGACCACGAAGCAGCACGCAGAAGTCAACATGCGGCTCTCACCAGGGACTGGCTCCTTCAAACACTTAAAGGTACAACTATAATAGTCTTTCTTTTCTTTTCTTTTCTTCTTTCTTCTAACGTGGCTCTCTTCGTTGGAGAGATCCCAGAGATGTTGGCCATAGAATTTCCTTTGGTGAGCTTTAATTTTGTTTTACTCGCTCATGTTATTTTATTTATTTGTTAGTACATAATTATTAAATGATGATATTGCATTAATCAAATGAATTTAACTCTACTCCAAACCGTAATGCCAAAGTGCTACATGAAAATTTGAGATAATATTCCGACGTAGAATTTACGTCAGAAAGACTTAAATTCTATGTCACAATGCTCACCTGAGCCTTACCTAGGCCTTATGAGGAGGATCTGACTTTTCCGGGTTAAACCTGATTCTGCCCAATTATTCCCTCCCCAATCCGTTCGGGACTAATTTGGGTTTAACCCAATTTCTCCCCAAATGCTATGCAGTATGCAGGGACGTCTGATGTAAATAATATTGCAGTGCAACAGTAAGCTATGCGTAGCACATTTCATGTAACAGCCTGTAATGATGTCACTATAAATCGCAGTGTATGCATATTTGACTAATATACACGCATTAACCACGGGTGTCTTGCTGGACAGAAAGAAAAACTAAAAAGAAGGAAGGAAAAAAGGAATCGGGTGCTATTTTAAAATCTGTAATTCGGGGTGAAATTGGGTGCGGCTTATACATTCGTGTGTTATCGGTTTATCCTGATAACACAAGAATTTGTCTTTTTTTAGGTGCTCGTTTTATACACCTTCAAGCAGCCTTTTTTTTTTTTTGTGACTGTTGTTTTTCCGTTCTAATTCTTCATGTTCTTCTATAGGTCATTATAACGGACGAAAACAATCTGGCAAAGCTTCGCCCTGAGCATTTGAAAGCACTGGAGAATGGGATCAACCTTGCCTTAAGCCATGGCCCTGTCCTGGGCTTCCCCGTCACCAACGTCCAAGTGGACTTGCATTGGTTTCAATGCAGCCGCGCAACGACATTACCCATGGTCACGACCGCAGCCTCGCACGCTATTACAAACACGTTAAAAGGCATCGAGGTTTCTCTTTTGGAACCAGTAATGGCAATGGAAGTGTGCGTGCCAGAGTCCTACCTTGGGCGCGTGCTCAGCGATCTTACAAAACGAAGGGCATCTGTGGAAAACGTGCTCAGTAGGAAAGACATGCGAGTGATCGTAGTCAAGGTTCCTCTCGTGGAGGTGACTGGTTACGCTACAGACTTCAGAACCCTTACCTCGGGAAGAGGATCGTTTCACATGAGTCTCAGCGCGTACCAAGCTATGGGACCGCGAGAGGTCGCTGAAGCCGTGGAGAGGGTTACAGGATTTCTCCCTGCACGTGCTCTTTAAGACTTACTGAAAATGTCTTTGTAGGTATAGTGTATGCAACTAAAGTAGCGTGCTGAAGCTAAAATATGGAATTACGTGTTTTCAGTGAATAAAAGTGTGTGTACCTCGAGGTCGCGCCCATTGCACAACCTTGTTTGTCTTTCTAGTGTGTGACAAGACTTGTACGGTTCGAAAAGTTTCCGAAGAAATATCATGGCCATTTATAAATTCAAGCACACACAAGTGCACGAGATCCGCTGGCTGCAGCTGCGGGTCATACGAGCGCGTCAAGCAAAAGTTTCATTGCGCCCCCGGGTGGGCTCGAACCACCAACCTTTCGGTTAACAGCCGAACGCGCTATCCGATTGCGCCACGGAGGCGATGGGAACGACACGCTTTCAGAACTGACGTACACTTTCTCTCCCATACATTTTTTTTTTTAAACTTTACTTCCGTCAATCCTCGCCAGGTGGCTGCACACACTCTGCAGCTGGGTAACGTCCGTTTATCCACATCGGGAATGCGAGAAGTGCCTTTAGCGCTTCCCCAATCCTCCTCTCGCTTTACCCACTCCAATCTTGAGCTGCTTGTGCGACTGAATCGATCAGCTTTGTTTTTCTTGTTACGCGATGAGCTCCTGTGTGTAGATTGCATCCCAAGATGGGTGTGGTAGCTGAGAAAAATTTGTTTATTCAGCATAATGTAGCAAACCTGGCGAACAGTCCGGCAATGACGAAGGAGTCTCTTCCTGCGGATGTTCCGGTTAGCAACATGGTTCTCTTTCACGGCTAATGTTCCCGAAATAGTCATTCAATGCATCCGATGAGATGAGTGGGCTGTACTATAAATGGAAGCTGTGGCTGTTCTACTCAGCGTGTGGGCAGGACAGTACAACGTCCGCGACGGAGATGAAAGAGAGTTCGATTTCGTGCAGGTTTTCTAACCGGGCGTTTATAACAACAGAACGAAATGACATCTGAAATCCGAAAGAAATATAAATTCGCCAACCTATACAGCCATGCACTTTTCTTGTAAAGTGGGAAGATTTGTGAAGAAAGTGTGAAGAACATATGTTTGCAGCCATGGTTTGCAGCTTGTGTGGATTGTTTTGTTTTGTTGTCGACACCGTTACGGAGAGGTACAGGCGCTATCGAGCTTGATTTAAAAAAAAGAGAGAGCAAGAAAAACAGCAGAAAGCAGGGAGTTGGGGTAAAATATTGTTCGTCTAGTTCCACGGAGAACAAGCGGAAGAACAAAAAAGAAAGAAGACCCCGAAAAAAAAAAATTGTAGTGAATGGATTTGTGGAAGAATTGCGACATGAGCTGCTACCGGCCGCTGGTTGATACAAGCGTTTTCTGTCGTCCGGAATACTATAGTATGTGGAACTGGTGGTGTGATTTTTGAGATAACAGAATCTATTATGATAATAGGATATGGTATGATTCTGTCCAAAATGTAATCTCATATCATATCATTTCTTTATGTGTGTGTGTGTAAGTAGCTAAAATACATACTCAAACGGGAGAAGCGAAATGTGAAAGACGTACGTCTTCCGAAAATATTGCATTTTTAATTTTTACAATGGTCTATTGCCGATAATTGGCCGCGAACGGCTCTGACTGGCTCTGACTGGTTGCGATGAGCGCCACACATTGAGCAGAACAGGAGACCATCTAGAGCGCACTGGTCGAGTGAAACTTGCTTTCAGTTATGTTTACGATGTTGGGCTTCGATATGAACTAAAGGAAGCAATCCTTGCGTGACGGCAATGGACGGTCGCGATCAAAGCAAGTCCAAGGAAATTGTGCGTCCGTCCTTTCCACATTGCATAATTCCAACATCTAAGAGCTCCTTCGATATTTTGAAGTTGAAGGGGGGCGTAGATACAAACATAGTGAAGGGCAAACAGGGAAGGCTAAACGATCAAGGATGGGGTTCACCCTGGGGAAGACGACAACATAACATTTAATGCATCCTTCCTAAAAGCAGGTTTGGAATACATGCGTATTCTAGGAATACATTTCTACGTCTACAGGAGACAGAGAGTTCGAGGATCCCAGTCCGGTGGCACAATTTGTTAATTTGTTTGCGCTCTTCGCATTTTGTAACTAATCACTTCCCCCTTCGACGGTTTTCTTTTAGCAATTATCGGCGTTTTACTTTCCTCTAAAGCCCCACCCGCACTGGTCTTACTTGTGCATTCCCTTGTACTAGTGACTCTACCTTGTACGAGTCCGCGGTCCTCTGAACACGTTTCTATGCATGTTCTGTTACTATATGCGAATATTTGTTTATTTATTTATTTATTTATTTATTTGAATGTGCCCATCAATGGAAAAGTATTCCATTTTGGATGGTGCACCGAACTTTAACTATAAAATATTATAACACAAGAGACAAAAAGTTATAACAACGTGAAACCCGCATCAACAGGTCATTTCTTAAGAAAGCCATACAAGTCACGCTTAAAACCATTAAAAGGCAGAAAAATAACCAGGGCACCCTCCGGGAGGGGGGGGGGGGTATGTTTACCGGTAAGATCAGCAGAATCGATGTTGTCGTGAATAGATTTGTGCAAAAACTAAAAATATCGTACCGCTCTTCTCACAGGTAACGTCGACAGTATTAACCCTACGAAGCGCACTGACATAATTGTAGTAACAAAGACGACGGAAGTATCTATCGCACGAAGCCTGCGATATGTTTTCATATGTTCCACACCACTGAGGCGAATTCCACTCTGCTTCGACCAAGCTTCGACAACCTAATCACACATGTAAGGTTAAACATTTCAGATGTCAAACGAAATATAAAGCCAAGAACACGCAGTGCAGGGTTGCATATAACAGAAACGTGCATATATACACATGACACGCACAACATACGCATAGCAAAATGAATGAATGAATGAATCAGCTTTGTTTTCTAGAAGATACCTAGATGTACTATGCGAAGATACTCGGTTCCGAAGAGATATTGCTTCGATTCGAATTTCGAATCCGATATACAGTTATTTGCTTCGGTAATACAGGCACAGCCCTAAATATGTGCAGGTACAAACAAAGCAAGTATAACATCGTGGAAACAATTCTACCCCTATAAATCACATTGCTGCAAGTTATTTTTATATGGCCTTTTAAAAGCTCGTAATGGCCGTTCTGCAAAATTCAAATCGGGCGTAATTCGGTCGGTAATTATTTGTCGGCCATAATTTGTTCCACTGCGTGGCTGATAGTATCTTTCATGATATCGCGAGGGATATCGTTCTCCTGGTTAAGCGCTATGCCTGGACTATTTATTCATTTTTTATTTATGTGGAAGCGTATGTAAAATAGATTGCACATAAAATGACGAAGCAAGTTCTCGAAATATTGGCGCATGCAACCAGAATAGCAGGCATTTTGCGTCGTTGGCTTCCCTTTCACTCTTCCGTGTTCGTGAAAGCTCACAAGGTCAGCGGCAAGATTGTATGGAAATGTTTAGTAGTGTGAAATGGCTCCCTGAAGGCACGCCAATAGTTTGTTAGGACAACCGCGTTGTTTTTTATGAAACGCTGTACATTCACAGTATGTGCTATGTTTTTAGTTTCCATTAATCGTAGATAATATAGAGACGTAAGTGTCCCTATCGTCTGAACTAGCTCGTAGTCTGAGGAAAGTTTGGAAGGAAGAAATGGAATTTCCAGAATTTAACACCGAAATTTGACACGACATGAACCTCCGGTTTTTGTTTGTTTGGTTTTCTCTTTTTGGCAGAAAATGAAAATGCGTGTCTGATTTACCACATTCCATCGCAAAATACATTCCCTGCTACAATGGTAATAGCCGAAATAAATAAATAAAATGAAAGCGAAAACTGTCGCTTCGAGGAGCGCAGATCGTCGGCCGAGCTCCGGTTGTGCGTCCGGAAGAAAACGGTCACCCGCCTCTTCCTGTTTCCTTCTCACTCTTTTTTCAGATAACTGTGCTGTGACCACGTTGCCGTTATCAGCAGAAGCACGGAAAAGGAAAAGTGACAAAGAGCATTTCCATGGACTCCTCGCATCGCTTCTTTCGGAGAGGCCCCGGAACAACTCTTTTCGCTTCTTCTTCTTTTCCTTCTGTTTTCTTTTTTTTTTTTCTTTGCCAACTATTACAATTGTGGTAGGGTGTAGGGAATGTATTTTGCAATGACACACGCTTTCTGTTCCTGTCAAAAAAATTAATAATAATAATAATAACAAATTAATAAAAATAATAAGTAAAGAAGAAAAACGTGACGTTGGTTTCGTAAATTTCGGTGTTCAGTTCAGAAAGTTCAGTTTCTGAGGTGTCACTCTCTTCCAGCCAGGTGAAATCTGGGTCAGTTTTTTTTTTTTTTTTTTTTTAGTGAGCTGGAAAAATAAGCGTATATTTTAAAATGCTTTTTAGATGTCCATTTCATAACGTCTGTTTCCGCTTTCTAAGGCACATTACTGAGGAGAAATTTCACGGTATATAAAAGTTGCGGGCCCTTGGGTTGAGTGCAGAGCCCGATGTTCATCACCCGAGAGGGCCACGATGTCGAGGCTCACTCTTGAAAAGATACGTCGAGCAGAGTGTTGTACTTCATTTCCTGCGGGTGACGGATGAAACCGGTCGTGGCAGTGCTTTTTGCTTTCTTTTTCTTCCTTTTTCCGTGGTAACGCCGCGAAGCAACTGCGGCTATGAGTTATGTACAAACATGGACAGATGGAGAGGGGACAAGAAGAAGCAATCAGTCAACCTTTTACTTTTCGCTTGAACCCATAAAACAACAAACACATGCTTGCGTCGCAAGTGTGTGTGTGAGTCGAATGTCGCATCGAATGAGCATTTTCCACAAAGTGACTAAGTATTCGTGTCGCTGTTGGAAATACAAGAAACTGAGGCCGCGCAGCTTCCGGTTGGCGATTGAATGTCAATCTCCGGTGGGGAGGATGACGTCACCGTTCCGTGGGGAGCCTTGGTGGCCGTCCTTGGGCGAAGCCACGATGCTGCCGACAATGGGCAGTTCCGCCTCTGCACTTCTGCTATGCGATGCTGGTCAATCAGTGGGAAATACAGAGATGGAAGCATTTTTGTGTACGCCGATCGAAGAGGCCAACACCGCAGTTTGTTCGTAACGGCGCAGTCTATATTTACACTCGAAGGTGCGAACAAAAATGCGTCACCCGCTGCGGCATTGTCTGGTATTGTGGACGAAGGTCTCGTTTGGCATCCTGTAGGGATAGTGCATGTGAGAGTGGTCCTTCCGTTCGAGCGTTCTTATTGAGTGGTTAGGAAGGAGCTGCATCGGCGGGAAGGACAAATAGCTTCAAGAAGGAGCGAATACTTGCAGTATTTTTGTGGTCAAAGATATAATACTCTACTTTCGAGAATGACAAATTGAGATCATATTTTCTTTTTGCGGCATGAGTCAGTTTGAGGGATCAGGGGAAGCAATTTTGAGTGCGGCGTTTGACGACTACAGAAAAGGACTACCCGATTTCACCGTCGGACGAGTTTCGGGGGGCCTATTTGAGGTGGGTGGACCTCGATATTCCCGGATGCGAAATCCCCGATCTGGAAATTCCCGTTCTCGAAACAAAGAGAATCAAGGAGAATGCTCGATTGCTGCGTAGGATGGTATATGCCGTGTTTAAAAACACGGTGTCACTATTTAACCACCCAAATTCACGGGTTTTCGATGTCTGTCCAAGACGTCTTAGCGAACGAAAGACAAATGTTAGTGGCCGTTAGGCTTAGCGGGGCAGACACGACGCAACACCAGGTTGGTTACTTTATTATTAGGTTAGTCCAAGTTTAGTGTTTGCATTTCTCTGTCCAGGTTAGTCTAAGTTCGCTGTTGGCAGTTTCCCGCGCTCGACTCTTCATTTTATAGCCAAATAACGTTTATTTCCAGTAGTTTACTTTGCAGTGGCGATTTCGACCACTTTATTTCCAGGTACACCCATTTGAGGTTGCCATCAATGCTGAGGGACGATTTCAGGAAATCTCAGTGCTCCTTGCGCACGCGTTGCATTCTGGGCGCTTATTGTCACGAGGGATGGGAGAATCGTCCTTCGCGTTTCGTTTTCACTGACCTTGACACATATGGGCCGAAAGAGGAGAAATCGAAACTGTTTGGAGGCCTTCTACTTCTTTCCGATACAGAAGTTCCCACAGTTCACAACGGCGCTAGGTACTATGGGATTTTCTGAAGTCCTCTATTACTATTACAGTCTAACTTAACGTACCTGTGAAGGAATCTGAGGTCTAACCGTGTCTATGAGGTGGGGGGGGGGTGATGGCAGGATAGGCTCGCCGGCGTCTATGAGGTCTATGCGCGTATGACTGAGGTCTAGCCAATGCCCTTTACGATTTCCACGATCCCTGAATCACCGTGCCTGAATATTTCGAATAGCCGTCGTACCCATAATCCGTAAACCTGTTAACGCTGCCAAACGTTCCTGCCAGAGTATTTGCCTTGGAATATATTTAAGTATGTTATATCGACTACGTTGAAAGGTCGTGCCTCCTCGAGTCACCCGTATACTAATGAGTCCGTCAGAGAGGGACGCTATAGATACTGTGTATATGGCAGCGCTGTGTTCTCCGAAAAATCACCGGGATACCTTTTATAACGGCAAATATAAATAAGGACGCGGAAGGCGTTGTTCCTCGTACTGGCGTCGCAATGAACGGAAAGCGAGAAGGGTGGAGAGAACAGCGTCGTATTGACCCGGGCTCTCAGCGGAGGAGAGAAACCACTGGACACTTTAAATGCTCGCACTGTGTGTACCAATTAGTACTACCCAGTGTGCCCTGGGGCAATAAGCCACAAATTAAGTGATAGGTCTCCTCACTCATCTGCATGCGTATTTATTGTTGTTGTTATTGGTGTCGGGTCATCAATATTTGCTATTATGGCTTTGCAACGCTACATTTTCAGAGCAGAAATCCAAACTACAGACAGCGTATCAGACAGAGAGCAGAGCTCTCGTCTTTTTAGACTTTTTTTTTTCTTCATTTTTTCCTCTACTAGATTTGGAGTAGCTTGTCCCGCGGTGAGCAAGCTCATATCTCCTTTTTTTTTTTTTTTCTACCATCGTCCTCACCCTCATCATTATCAGAATGCAGCGAGATTCCTTCGAAAATTTTTGAAACATCTTTGACATCAACTTAGGGTTGGATTGCCTATTGTCCTGCCCTTACAGGTACGTGTTGGTAATTTGAGTTTTCTGCTACAACGCACCATCGCGACCTGTGTGTCGTCAGGGGGCGGATCTAAGGAGGTGGGGATTCTGCAGGGACCTGAATAGATCGGCAGTATAGTAAAATAAATAAATATATTTTTTATCTGTCAAATGTGTACCCTGTCATGTTACTGTTGTATTCGTCTTTACACTTCTCGTAGCACCAGAGTCCTTGTCAAGTCACTCAAGGTGGTTTTTTGTCTCTGGCGCTAACTTCTTGTGGTTGAGTAAATATGAATCATTATTAAATCAATGAAGTACTTTATTTGAATCTAAGAGGAGTAAACTCTCAAGAAACGCGCGCTGCTCAGCAACCCTTTGCTATCCTCCCCCCTCCAAATTTCGAACCATCCTAACTTAAAATTAAGCGGCTCAACTTACTAAATTTATATGCAAAAGTCGCGGAACACGATGAAGTGTCAGAATGTATCACGATTGATAACCACTTTCTAACACTCAAACGAGAGCACACAGTCAAGTAAGGAAAGCGACAGAAAAGCTGCTTCGACTGAGCGGCGAAATTTTCACTTCCACGCCAGCAGCGACGTGAGCTAAGAAACGAGGGAATGCAGACAGGAAATTCGAGCTTCTTTTTTTTTCCTTCTGCGTGTCGCCTTATCGCCCTCTCCTTCACGGAATAGAAATCGTCGGTGAAGCCAACAGAAGACAACCGGCCGACTCGTCGTACCTCCTTCGTTTCCCTTTTGTTGTTTCCCCTGTTCTCGCTATTGAATGTGGCGAGAGGGGGGGAATCCCCTGGCATCGCGCCGGGGGTCCTCTGCTGAGCTCACCGTCGTTGATTTCGATGCGCCCTTGTGCCATGGGAAGGGAGGTTAGAGTCTGTTGGACCACACTTGACTGCGCGCTTACAATGTTCCTTTTGATTTCGCTCTAAACTTAAAATCTCCGAAAATTCGGGAAAATGTGGTAGCGAGCGACACATGCGTACGAGGTTTGCCTCCGCTGAGCAGGTGTCTGTCATGAGGTTAGACACTGCAGCAAGCTTTTTTTTTTTTTTTTAAATTTTTGCGCGACGATCTTTTACGTAATTTACGCGGTTGTTTTGTAGAATGTATCGTCTGAATGAGGACGGCTGAACACTCGGGAACTAAGTACTCACAAAATGATGCCCGATTACGCGACCGTCATCCGTCGCGCAACGTTGCAATATAACGGGCATCTCAGGACGACGTGATCATCCCACTTGACGTTCCAAAGGGAGGAAAATATGGTATTTTCGATTGAAGAATGGTTGTTGATTAAAAGGCGTCAGCAGTGAGGTACCAGTCCGTACCTATGTCCGATTTTCGGTCAAGGATGCTATTAGTTGCACCATGCTAACTGCCCACCCTCTCTCTTCCTCACACCGCGCTAAGAGGCACCAGGGACATGTCCTTGCTGCTCAACATAATCTCCCTTACATTGTTGACGACCACACAGCACCACGTTACCCGAGATGGTACTTTCTCTCGCCAGTTTCACCTGCCACACTGAACGGAACTGAAATCAAAATATTAAAATTAAAATATTCTACCGGACAAAAAGAAGAAGAAACACACGTTTCCTATAAAGCCACAACTGCGCACAAGTGCTCGAGCCACAGGACTTGAGCAGCACAGTCGCGGATTTCAACTCATTTGTTCGAACAACTTCTCCTAGCGCCATCCTGAAATATTCTTCCAGCCCCGGTGACACCTAAAGTTTCTCGACAACATATTTTGTGAAATCATACGTGACTGTTGGCAACGTTGACGTGTGGTTACGTGACCGTCATCTTCCTCCACCAGATATCGGATGACCCCGTTCCTTTCACTCAGTCACTTCCTTTTGAGGCATGCTCCCTCCGCGTAAATATAGAACCGCCCCACTATTCACAAAAAAAGCAGCTTCCGGTATATAGTCCATGCATCTGATCTGGTTTCACAGAACATCTTTACCAAACGTTTACCGGCACGAAACAAGGACGCAAAACGAGAGATATAAACTTAATCACTCCCGGATGTCGCAGATGTGATCTGAGTACCCTACGCGTGCGTACCCCCACCTGAAGGAGTGAAATGAAGTCTAATAAATACTGACTTCGGCAAAACTGACACAGAGAGAGATAGAGAGAAATGATGATGTGCAACTGTCGTCTGCTATGAAGGCTGACCTACGTTGACAAGACCTCGAAAGAAAACGGAATAATTGGCGTGAAAACTGGTTTTTGTCCGTTTTATTAGCTCGGCGTCGGAAATATTGCACGAAATTTCCAATCTCGAAAATGAAAATATAAAGTTCTGGCAAAGTGTGATGCATAAATGAGGCCAAGATATCAATAAAACATATGGCTCGTCGAGACAAACTAACCAATAGTCTAAGAAGCGAGAGATGTTGGGCTTTATCCATCATAAAGAAAAACACGCGCAGACAGGACGGAGACGAGGGGAGAAGCACACTCGTCGAGTGTGCTTCTCCCTTCGTCTCCGTATTGTCTCCGCGTTCTTTTTCTTTATGTTGTATATAACCAATAGTAGTAGCTGCAGTGAAGTGTCACTAAGGTTTCGTCGTTCGCTGCTGTCTTATTCGCTTATTTGCTCTTAAAGGAATAAAATCTACATTTATAATTCATATTACACTGCGACTTCTCTAATCTTGGCTAGTATATCTAAGTCACGCAACAGTGAAAATTTCGTTTCCTTAAAATAAATAAATAAGGAAAAACATAAAATATTATTTAGCAGTTCGAAATTTCCGGAAATAAAAAGGCCGTCTATCCAAGGCTTGTATCCACCACGTCAGATATGACGGGAAACAGCACATATAATCGAGTTTCAAACGCATATACGTCTGGCCACCCAGGGCACTAGCGCTTTGGGTGGACATCAATCGTGCGTCCAAGCGTCATACCTGTCAATCGCTATTACGAAATCCAAAGCTCCAGAAATCGCTTTGTAAAACGCGGGGGACCATAAATAACCCATAAAAAGCGGCGTATATGTTTGTATATGTGTGATGGGGAGAGGCCAAACAAGAAAACGACAGTTTGGGCGTTTTCTCTTATCCCTATAGTTCATGACAGCTGATTGGCTGAATTTCCTTAAAGTGTGGGTCTATACAGGACTTTCATTACGTTTTACTATATAGGCTGTACGCTTCGGTGGGCTTCGTAGCATTCATTCATTCATTCGCTTCTTCTCATCTTATTTTATATTCGGCCACGAGTGTAGGTCGACCGCTCATGTGGGCTTCACTTCATCGAGAATATATTCAGCTTCCAGGAGGCCCGAAAATTGCGCAATCGAACCCCTATGCAAATTTCGATGGCGTCGAAAACTGGCCGACACTAAAAGTTTCGCCGCAGGTAAAGTTCACTTTTCATTATACCATCGTAAATCGGGGCATGCGATATGACGCGCGAGAAAAGAAAAGAGAAGCAGTTGGGGGGGGGGGGGGGGGGCAACCCAAATATGCCATAGGGTCCGGTCCATGCACTGTTATGATGGTGACATGCAAGGTACACAGAAAGTGCCTATATACTATGAAGAAATCTAGAAAAAGAAAAATTAAAGCAAATACACAAACAAAAGTAACTAACTAAAATAAATTGACTAATAAACAAATAAAACGAAACAAACAGAAAATGAGGACCATTTAAACTCCAAAGTTCCGAAGTTATCTCCAGCGTTTACACTCTTTTCTAGTCCTCTCTACTTGCATTGTCGACACAAAAATAATAATAATAAAATGAAGAAGAAAAAAAAAAGAGAGAAAACCGGAAGAGGAAGCTGCTTTGAATACTCGAGTATTCAAACATTTCATATTTGGTCATATGTCACAGTCATGTCATGACATGTCATATTTGTTTCGGAACCTAAAATTATTTTGGACTGTTTCTTCCTATCGCATTCCCATAGGGACCACCGAAAAGCGTACGTGCTGGTCTAACAGCAGCGTCCACGCTAAGCGAGCGTGCCACAAACTTTCTGATTTCCCGTGATGTGTAGCGTATAGCTGGTAAGAACATTGCTCGTGAGTGCAGGAGGCACCCACTGGCAAAATCGACCGCGTCAATATTGAGCAGAGTACGCCAAGCACAGCCATTCCAACAAATCGATGGAATCTCCCCCCCCCCTCCCCCACGCTCTTCCTTGATGAGAAGTATTCCAGAGAGGGATTCACGTGTTGAGGGGGAAATTGCGCCACCGATCTTGCATACATTTCCGTAATGGGCCACGCGTTATTCACTTGTTTCGCTGATCCTATCGAATAGAAGAATAACACTCTGTTTGGACACGTTGCTGACTCTATTGTTCACGCGTGATTCGCGGGCCGCGTTCAATAGCGTGGAGTATATAGGTATCGGTTACTGAGAGCTGATATTATTCGGAAGTGACTTTTAGCAAAGTTTACGGAAAAGAAAAATTAATTTATGAAAAAAAAAAAAAAGAAGAAGAAACACGGGCGCCACGAAGCTCTCATTGAATTTAACCATATAGTTCCTTGTGATCACACAGTAATGTGGTTTTTTTTTTTTTTGCACCTTTCCTGTGTAAATGTCTCGTCCAATGGCACACATCTTTATGGTGTGTTTTGAAAAGAAAAACAACAACAACAACAACAACAAAAAACACACATATCCTTCTAAACAGCATTCTACAGAAACACCATCTCAATGGAGTGCACTTCATTTACAACGCGGTTACAGATGAGTGTTTTCTAAACACTTTTTCCAGCACTGTTATTACATCTTGCAGTTGAGCCTATGGAATTAAAAAAAACAGGATGTTTATGTACAGAACGCTCCCATTACACGCTGAAAGGTGTAGACGAGTTAACTGCGCGTAATGTTTTTCTACCGAGATCGGTAGAGGAAGACTTTGTTACCAAGTGTCACCAAAGAAGATTTGCACCTGTGCAACTGTCAGACGCATGCCGCACGTCAGTGGTGATTAAACATTGGGGTGAAACTTGGAAGGATATCTCGCGTTGCTCTCCTAGTTCCGGTTTCCAGATAAAGGCAACAGACGTTCCCGGAACCTCTACCTCGCAAGAGTTTCAAACGAGACTGAAATTAAGTGTCATATTTAATCTTCGGGTTAAAAGAGAAACACATGGATCAACGTCGTTTCAATGTTCGAGAATGATATTTTGCGTGGTCAGGACGCGACTGACCTGGAAATTTTCCGAATGGATAGTTTGTTTGTATCCGGATTGATGATTTCTAAAGAAAATGGATTGTGAGTGGTTGTTTTCAGCACGGTTCTCTCTCTCTCTCACTCTCTCTATTTATTTATTTATTTTTTCTTGCGGGCAGGAAAGACAACAGAAACTTGAGATGCCGCAGAACCAAGAGCTTGGAGCTTTCCTGTTTTTGTTTGTTTATTTGTTTGTTCTACTCTTTTTTCTGGCTCTATTTTTTCACCCACATACGCGTTTTGGAGTAGTCAGTTCTGACTGGGTCGGGATTAACCTCTCCATATTTTTCTTTCTTTTTCCAATCCAGTCCAATCCAAGAGCTTGGAGCCGGACAAATAATTTATCATGGATAGGAAGTCACCGAAGCAGTACAATATCTTGGCCCAATATTGACTTGGCCCAATATCGGCAACGCTGGTCCAATGTACTAGACGAATATTGGACCAGTATTGCCAATGTCCAGCCAATATTGAGCCAATGTACTGGTGCTGCTTGGGCGTTTCCGACTGCACGTGAATATACTCAATCATCTTATTACAAAACTGTTTATATTCGTAAAGTTTTTCAGCATGCAACTTACGCTGATTACATGGCTGAAAGTCAAAATGCGTATAACCAAAGACGTATGCTGAAAACAAAACGCCGCGCCCTACAAATTTTCCTGGGTTTTCTGCAAGACACCGGTCTCCTTTATGTCAGAGTTCGTGCGCCTCTGGTGTCTTCCTTTATTTACGGGGGTCTTTACCTGCCCCGGGACCTGCCGGGGGCCTGAAGACGCTGATGCAGTTTTACTGTACCATCTCTCATCCATCGTCACCTCATTATCTCATAGAGCCCCGCGTAGTTTTTTTTTATTATTTCGCGTTAGCGCCGCGAAGCAACTGTGGCCATGAGCGGCATCCAGATGTGGACAGATGGAGAGAGGACAGCTGGAAAGAGTGGGGGACAGGGGGTTAGTATGCGTCCTGGGCCGACTTCAGGGAGAACTGTGCCGACATTCGTCTGGAAAGTCTTCGGAAAACCCAGGGAAAACCTCAGACAGTACAGCTGGTGGTATAGGATTCGAACACACCACCTCCCAGTCTTCAGCACGACCTTGGCTGCGACCGACGAGTCCCGCGTAGTGGGCCACAACTAACGTGCCAAACTTCCCCATTCATCATCATCATTATATTTGTTGTTGTTGTTGAAAACAAAACAATAAAGAAACAGAACGATAACACACAAAGGAATGGGTACTAATACGAATAGGCACCTTCAGGGGCGTCCTAGAAAGCCTTACAAACATGGAATGTCGACTCGTCTCAAAGCTTGTTCAACTCAACCCAACCAACTGAAGGCACTGACGAAATGCTTCATCATGCTCGTTCTTGAATGCTTTCTTGATCCCATAATTATTTTTGCTCTTTCATCTAAAAAAAAACTCCCTTCAAATCAAGCACGAACTAAATTGCGTCGGGAACACGAATAACCTAACTACGAATAAATAAGCACGCTCGGAGAAAACACACACGGCGTTGACAGAGACGACTCCACCCAGCGAACTCCCATCGCAAGCAGCGCAAGCTGTGGCCTGTATCGAGGGACATCTCCAGTTGATTTCTTATTCCCCGTTCATTTATTTTCCGCTCACGTTTCAAACATTTAAGTGGCCCTTCATTTGGTTAGCACACAACTACTACCAGATGGGCGGCATGCACGTATGGGTACCCAAAAGAGCGGATACCAAACGGTGCCAGTGCGAAAAGCTCCGTATAGCGGGGGTACACCCAATCTGCCGACGATATTCGTGTTGGTCCTGCTTGGAGAAACGTATAGCAACAAATCGATTGCCCGTGCTGCTCTCTTGAAATATGACCTCCATCGTATTTCGAAACGCTGCGTGGACCAAGAAAAGAAAGGCGCATAGGGCGAATTACGCGCGGGAATTCTGATAAGCATATTTGATCCGCCTTGTATGCTTCGCAGGAAACGGTTATTACGGCCGTTCTTACGTGGTTTCTCGGTAAGGTATTTTGATATCGTCAACTGAGCCCAAGGTTGTGGGTTCGAACCCAGGACGCCAGCAACACGGTGGCAGGGTGGAAGTTGCTTGGACACGCCTGTTTCCGTGCCGCGTGCCGAAATGATGGACACAATATCAGTCTTAGTGTATCGTGCGGTATCGCCTTTGGGTACGTAAGAGATGGCGTTGGTTGTTCTGCGCACGCGCAAAACTCGCAGAGAACCCAGTGCACTGCACAGAACCATCACGCTACCCCTTACGTACGCAGAGGCGGTAGCGTACGATGCATTAAAACTCTCTAACGAACCCACAGGGCGACCGGTGCGGCATCGCTCATGATCATTGTTGCCATGCGACGTAAAGTCACGAATTATTGTTGTCACTATATTTTGATAAGTACAACCAAACGTGGTAGCCCGAATGAACCGTGATAGAAACGCAATCCCTACATTCTTTATACGCAACCACTTCCTGACTCAATTCCTTCATATATGTACTTTCAACATTTGAATTCGTGAGCCCGTTTGACGCGTGACGACAGCATCAACGGACAATGTAATCTGATAACAACAGTGCGATATGAGTGCGAAGAGTCCAGTAATAAAGACAGTGCAGGGCAATATTTTCTTCGTTTTCACGAGGAAGGTATAGGATATGACGGCTACGCAGGACAGGGTATAAGTATGTCCTGTCCTGCGCAATCCCTTGACACAAACACATCATACTCGGAACAACCTTTGACTATAACTCCCTCCCCGCAGTGCCCCGGGCTGATAAGTGCACTCCAGAAGGCGCGATAAAGAGCTCCGCGATACCAGAGAGAGAAAACAAAATTCCATCGCGGGCCATAATTGCAGAAATTGCGTGCTGGAGATGCTGGACATACATAAGATCAAGCACACCGAATTGAGAGGCAGGATTGTGAGTCAAGCGACCCCACGTGAAGCCATGATGAAACTTTCTCTGTCATAGGGTGGGGGGAACCCCTGAGAGGGACCCCAAGTGGAGAGAAGGAAGACCTGAATGGGCGCCGTCGCGTGGCGCCGCACACGGAACGGCGGGACGCCCCGCTGCCCAAGCGGGTTGCGTCCGTCGACCCTGCTCTTGCTCCTCTATAGTAGTTACCGCTGACGACGCCCTGGTGACGGCCGTAGACAGTGCAAGGTTGCGCCCGGGTGAAAGCTCAAGGCAGTTGCTGAATATGAGAAGGTTATAGAAGGGTGAAGGATCATAAGCGGTGCTATAGGTTAGGTTATGTTTATTCACATGACGTCATACGTAGGAGACCGCCACTGTCGCTAGCAGGCAGATGTGCCGGCATACTGTAGTTCCCATCGAAGCCGTCACCCATATCGCACTCACCGCATATTTGGGGTTTCAAAGTTTTTGTGCTGTGAGATTTGTAGCATATCCAAGTAATTTCCACGTTTTCGACGTTAATAGTCATCCAAAAAGCATATGGCAGCGAACGAATGCGGGGACATAACTTCCAGGGACCTACAGTATGGCTGCGGGGTGACGTCAGGGAATAAACCCTGCAATAATATATCGGGGATTGTTAAAGATCTCACCAATGCAGCTACATGGATGGTGAGGACAATGAGCACGTGCCACCAGAATACTGTTCGAGTGGGCGAGGTGTCAACGCTGCCCATGTCGATACGGAATATGTGATGAAAGGAAATTGCCTGAATGCACGTTTGTTATGTGTACAGTACTGGATAGCCTACAAAAGGAAGCCCTAGATTCCTTTGTAAAAGTTGTGTGTCACGGTTTGGGAAAGGTGCATATAGCATGCAATGCATTTTGATGTTCGGTTATTTTTGTACGGAGTGGTTATACTGGCCACGGACATTGTAACGGGTGTAACAGACTTGGAGTTTCATGTGCAACCATTCTTTCAGTCGTAAAATCGTTACTGCCCCGTATTATTGAAGCGTGAAGGTGTGTTTCGCCGTCACTGTCGTGGCACCTTGCCTGCGAGTGGGACTTTCCCATACGTATTTGCTTCCCTTCTTTAAAAATACAGGGTTTCCCATGGTAAGGTTTTAATGAAGAAAGAGAATGTTTCAGGGCGAAACTATACGTTGGACGACGTACCGTGTGCAAAAATTCAATTGAAATATTTTCACATTGTCCAGTTTTCCGTGGATAAATAGGGAAAATTACAGCACCGTTGCAAACTTCGAATGGCTGTAAGCGGGCTCACATCTCCATATTTTTTCTCCTACCATCATCACCATCGTCGTCGAATGGCTTTACTACCCGCTACGCCCCCTGTGTATGCGAGTTTGCGTAATTTTGTAGCAGTAGAAGCAGCTTCGTAATGATATTTATTTAGTCGCATTTTTACAATTTCGAAGCCAAACATGCACATCTATACATTTATTTTCAATATGCGATTCTAGAAAGAATTTCAAAGCATCACTGATGCTGCCACAGCTCAAGAAAACTGAGGAATGGAGTATTGACAATGTATAGGAAATAACGTCTCTATTGTTATATATATCCTGTAAACGTATTTTTATTCGTGATGTATTAATTTTTGCGAATCGCATTTGGGAAGTTATTCGCGAGTATTTAATTTCGCGATTCCGGGTCTGTTTCCTTCCGCGGGATCAATGTCCAAGCTGTGTTCGCGAGTACAATATTTTTCGCGATTTTTTAGCGGTCGCGAAATTCGCGAAAATTAATACATCGCGAATAAAAATACGTTTACAGTATATAATTTCGCGAAACAAATCTGGAAGCTGAAAATCATCGACACAATTTTTAAGCACTTCGTACATCGTTGAGAAAGTTTTGACGTGCGCCGTTCCTGCGGTGTTTTCTATACGGAGCGGAAGCAACACCGTACTTTATCTTGGGTGTCCATGTACATGCACCGCCGTGAGACAGGCAACCTCTGTGAATGTGAAGTGGCCCCTGTGCGATGATTTAACAACCACCTACATCGTTGAGATGGTGGAGGTTACTATAGGAGAAAAAATCCGAGGCAACGGAAAACGCCAACACCACATCCGCTCCGTGTAGTATGACGGCACAAACCCAGCAGCCAGGTTCGCCTCGTTATCAAACTATCTTCTCCGATAATGTTATCAGCGCAACACGGCTACTTATCGCTAGTCTATCCGTGGGCGTTATCAGCGAGGGAGCTGTTCACCCAGACTTGTTTGTCTGTCTATCCTAGCTTTTCCTGTCCATTCCTTTCGGGGGGGGGGGGGGGGGGGACGCGTGCCAAAGAACGACTGCTCTCATAATGTGCAGCAGCCAATCTCTTGCCTCGTTTGACCCACAATGGACGCCATCTTCGGCTCCCGTCTCATTTGCTGAGTGAGGGAGGTAAACAACAGCGTGCTTGTAATTAACCAATCACTTTAAAAAAAAATGTAAGCGCGTGCAGAGTCAAACCGAATTCATACCAACACAAATCGTTATTTAAGGACGCACGCGAATGAATACTTCCGACTGGCCGTTACTCGACGAACAAAGCAATTGCCCAATATTGTCCCAACATGTGATGGAGAAGGGTACCGCAGCTCCATCAGTGGAACACCCCACGTACGCACACACATACGCATCATTGTTCCGTTCAAAATACAGTATTGCAGATTAAGTGAGAAAAAGGACGAGAGTTAATACGAAGCTACGAAGCATTTCATTAACCTACACCCACCTGCGGAATGCACACCACTTTACGGACCAACTGAGCTCACTTCTGAAACACATCAAAGCATGTCGCGCTGTACTAAAAGAGAGAGAGAGAGAAGAAAAAGCGGCGGCAGTGAATGGTAAGTAAGTAGTGCGAGCCAAGCAGCCTCATCTAAAACTCAATCTGCCGCTCCATTGTGCGCGCATCGCTTTGAAACGGATGTCGGATGCTTCAACGGCGACCTGCCATCACAACACATTGCACGGGACGCATTCACCAGCGAGGCGCGCCACAGAACCGTCACCTGCGCTCTATGACGACATGGCGCGACTGGAACCATCCGTAACCAACGGCTTTTACGTCGTGGCACGCGCAGCGATTCTGAAATCCATTAATTAATGGCTTTAGGACTGTGCGACTCTTCGGATTTTTCGAATACCGAAGAGAATATTTGCATATTCAATTCGAATTCCGAATCGAATATGGAATTCCATATTCGAATTTCCAATCTAAGTGATGTCTCTTCCGGCCATGAAAAGTTTCAAATCTGCACCTGTAAGCCAAAGCGGCACGAGCGATTAAAACGAAGTGAGTGTTGCTTTATACAAAGATCACGTATGTATACGCTGTATATCCACACATGTGGTGTATGTATGTTCGGTTCAGCAATGTAACTATTCAAGTTCGCTTCGGTTTCAGAGTTACTATTCGCGCAGCTCTAATGGTCGTAATGATTGGATCAGAAATGGACTGATTGGTTCTTTTCTCTGTCGGGAACTGACGCAGCACGTATTTTGAACTCCCAGCTGTGCTTCCCAAAATATACAACTTTAGAAGGAGAGGAGGAAGCTGTCATCCATCATCTATATACCTTCGAATATTCATTCGAAACTTGCGTTGCATATAATGTATAGAGATCTCGAAACGGAAGAGAGCGCGTGCGATGCGGTGTTTTGGTGCTTCAGTTGCTCCCAATGAGGCATGCAGAGGTTCGTTGGGCTTGCCCTTGAAGAGAAACCTGTCCATTCGTGTTCGCTCCCCGCCCTTGGTGACCCAGCAGGCCAGCACGAAGTTCAGTCGTCCGACAAACTGGCTGGTTATTCCATTACCGCCATTCAGAGTGTCCTCCACTTGAGCTCACGTACCCGTTACCGATAATTATCATTTTTAATTAACACTGAATGGCAGCGTACAAGAGCCACAACCGAATGTTGTTTGTCATGTGCTTTTATGAGGGGTAGACACTCTTGATGTCCAATATGCAATGTTTGTCGAGTATTTCTTAGGAAAAACCGGCTTCACAAACTGATGGACGCCATTCGTGACAATGCGGTCAACAGGAGCGGCGTGCAACTCAATGCACGTGCCGTAAGGAAGGATCTCCGTGACCTCCATTGAGGACGATTATGTCGGAGGATAAGCACCCGCTAAACCTGGATTTCATTCAGTCTTTGGCTGCATACCGAATGGCAACACATCATTAGTTGATGCTTCGAAATTCTAAGAGGCCACAATAGCATCGAGAGCAGACGTGTACAAGAAAATAGATACTGAAGGGAGAAGGTAAAGTTACAGAGAAAGTACTTGGAAAATAAAGTAGTTACGGTGTAGTAGTAAACAGTGCAAGAAGTATCCAAAGTACATGTAGGTACTTTTTCTCTCTCCCTCTCTCTTTTAAGCACAGACAACATTTCTCGCTTTCTTTGGACAATGATTGATTGATTGATTGATTATTTAAAAGAAAACCGGGGAGAAATTGAACTTGTCTCCTGACTAGTTCTGCTACTCCCAAAACAAAACAACAACCAAACAAGCAACCCAAAACAAACAAAAGTCCATTCCCCATCCCCAAAAATTAGTGTGTTGGCACACTAGGTGCAAGTGAATAAATATCACTAGAACATGAGAGAAACAGATCAACGAGTTCTTGTACTTTTCCACAACATGTTGAAAATTAAGAAGAAGAAGACCTCGGGAGAAAGGACACCTTTATATGGTGAGCTATATAGTACCTTGTTGCCAAACTGAGCAAAGAGTGAAGACAAGCAGACAAACGAAAGATAATTAGAGTACCGAGTAAAAAAAAAAGTATGTGAAATAGAGCAGAAATACCTTTCTAGAAAAGTAGCGAGTAAAATACTCAAAATACTAACGCAGGTACTTAATATGAAGTATTTTAAGTACGGTACTCGATATACGTACAAGCCCGACCGAAAGGCGAGAAAGCAGCCGGAGGTGTAGTATAATATGCGCAACGTGCAGACTGTGCCAGGTGGATTTCCCCTCTCTCCCTTCCTTGCCCTGCTGGTGCGCTGGGCCGGGACGCGTGTGCCTCCCCGATCAACAGCTGCCGCCGGAAACAGGCTAGGGGGGGATCCCAACCTAGAACGACGGTAGCATCGCGGGCGGGGGAAGCCCTGAGTCGTTTTTCGTTTTCTTTCCGCCACACATTCATCGAATGAATCTAACGTTCCCCCGGTGATCTGCTCCGGAGTCGGTGCACTCCAACAGGGGAAAGACTGCGTCAGCTGTTGACGGGAGAGTTCTCGCACACGGTTTATCAGCTTGTTCGCCGATGAAGAGCTGTGTGCCCAGATGGTTGCAAAGATGCAAAGTACACATTTTGAAGGAAGTAACTGTATCCTGCTGAAGGGAAAGGAACCCGTCAGTGAAGCGTTGCGTTCGCTTTCCAGGGCTCGTAGGCTAAGCTTTCTTTCCTGGTTAGCGCCGCGAAGCAACTGTGGCTATGAGCGGTGTGCAGGCGTGGACAGATGGAGAGAGGACAGCAGGAAGGAGTGGGGGACAGGGGGTGGTGTTAGTATGCGTCCTGGACCGACTTCAAGGGGAACTGTGCCGACGGTCCTCTGGAACGTCTGCCCCAGGGAAAACTCCAGACCGGAACCCGCGTCACCTCCCCGCCTCCGCGTGGAAAGCGGTCATCCCAACCACTATGCCACGGGAGCTGGTTATAGCCTATAAGAACAGTGACAACGAAGGTACGACGTTTTTGTCCGTCCGTAGCTGTATATATAGGAATACGTGACAGTGACCGCGTGAGCAAAAAGTTACCGCAAACGATGACCTTATAAAGCTAGCGCACTTAAACGACCTTGGCACGATGCCCAAAGATATACCCATTTGTCTCGCTATGTACCTGCACGCATCTAATGGCGATGTATCGAACCGCGCTGTACTTCACCCCCTGTCCCTCCTGATATTTCTAAGCATCGATGCGAGAGACATGTTCTTCAGTGTGTTGACGACAGCTACTATTGGATATATGAGAGAGCGCCGAATGCTGGAGAGAGACATCTAGACTACGATGCAGCTCCCAAAGGACACTGGAGTACGTGATCGAAAAAGCATGCATCCACTAGCCCCGTGTGTATCAGCGGCGGCGGCAGCAGCGACCTCCTTTACGTCGCAACGCGGAAGCGGGCGTCGGACGCCAGCGACCGGCCACCCGGAACTGGATGTCGAAACGAGCTTCGTCCTTGGCAAAAGGCAGCAGCCTACTAAGCACAGTTTCTATGCTAAGACGACAGGCAGGGCGGCTCTCATGCAACGGCGTCGTTCTGACATTTCTGCAACGGTGCGGCTCAAACAATGGCACGCGCGCCCTTGAGATGGATCAGCCGTGTCAACCACACGGCCGTACAAATGCGATCATACCCTGCTCCCCATTTGAACTCTGCTGTGACACGAGCTCCCATTTTTTCCAGGTGCACGGCCAGGTAACACTACCGTCTTGCCCTGTGCACCATAAGAAAAAAAAAGGAGTAATTTTACCCCTTTTGGGGACTAAATGCATTGCCAAAAAAAGTAGTCCCTTTCGGGAGTAAATGAATGTCACAGAGCGGAGACTGCATTTTACGCTCTGTTCTAAGGGTCCGAGGTACATAATTTGTGTGTATGCACGAAAATGGTATGTCGAGTGATATAAAATCTTGCGACATACATAGGGCACTATGTGAATATGTGAATATAAAACTTGCGAAGAAAGAAGCACCAACTGTTTCTTACTCTGTGAGGGTGGAAAATTGCTAAGTTGGTTGAGTAATACAGCCTTATGCCATCGAGTTCACCAAGAGCACATATTTACATATTCTGTTGCATTGGGAAGACCAATTGTGAAGTTCAGTGACGATTTGCAGTCCTGGGGAGTAAATGTCGCGGTTAAGGGACCAAAATAGGGAGTAATTGCAGTCTAAGGGACTAGAAGCTGCAATTACTCCCCATTTTACCCCCCCTTTTTTTTTCTTAGAATGTGCTTGGCAGTCATTGCTCTAACGGAACAGAACAATTGATTTTGACTTCCCCGAGCAGCACAATGTACAAAATGAAGGGTCTCGCTGATATACTGAAAACGCGAATGCATAGGCCTGGACAGTTTGATCAAGGTTGTTTCCTACGTGGGCTGCTCTGCGAAATGCATGAAGCACCGCGCTGATAAGACTGATAAGCCGGCCATCCCCATGCACTTGAACTTTTAGAACGCTGTGCTGCTTGGGTTATGCTGCGCGATCACATTAAATCCTGCATAACGGCCGTTATGCAGGATTTACAGGACATTTAAGGACATGCGATCCCGGCCGGGATCGCATGTCCTTATTCGGGGACCGTTTCTATATATTTCTTCTATCTATTTATTATATCTGTTTTTCTTCTTTGCATTGTGGTGTATACAGTCAGCAGTCTACCCTCGAGGTATGAAAGGTTAGCATTCCTGGCAAAATCGTTCATAAATCGAGATATTCACAGGTCGAGGTTTGAAACGAGGAAGGGGAAGTGTAGGGGGCGCGGTTCATTAAGCGACGGAATTTTTAAATCGAGGATAACAGTAATGGTGCAGGTCAAGGGTTCGAATACATAGTCTCGAGGAAAGAAATTAATATCACAAAGTCATTTTCTTTTAATTGCATCATACTTTAATCACCAATAACTGGTCACATCGCTCTGAGTCAAGTTTGTACAAGAAGAGTGCCTTCTACACAAGAGGACGCGAAGACATTGCGAAGACACTTCAACAGCTTTCTCTCACTGTACACATTCACGCGGCATACACCTGCTATTTGCCATAGCCCAATTTCAACCCACAGTGCATGCATTGAGGCGGCGACGCTCATTGTCGTGCTGGGTCCCCAGCGAAACCCATCACAGGCGTCTATTCTGCACGTAGGGCGCGGAACTCGGTCTCACATGGCTACAAGGACTGCCTGGTTACTTCTCCTTCGTGGCGGAACTCGTCAGGCGTTCCAAGATATGTCAAGGTGCTTCACGCGTCAAGTAGCGATAACACAATAACGAACGACGCGGTATTTTAACATCGTAGCTTTATATTATGGTTCTTTAAAGGACAACGGAAACGAAATTTGTCCATTGCAAAAAGGGGACCGAACAAGGTGTAAATATTATGTCGTGCGTCGTAAATGAGACGTACGCCGAAACACCAAATGAAATGAAGCGAAATGAAAGTCAGGAACTCCAACAGGAGAGCCAACGTGCGTCACTTCCGTGGTCTGCTACGGCGGCGCGGCGACGCTCACCAGGGGCTCAGAGTGCTCCACGGCCGAATTTTATATCGCGATTGTGGCGGCATTTCAACTAATATATGCAAATCTAAGTCGAATTCCGGATTGTTTTGGTACACATCGCAATATGAGGCAAATAGCTTTGCAGCCTATTTTCGTTTCCGTCGTCCTTTAAGCTTAAGGACGGCGGTGGTCTTCGAGCCCAGTAGGCAAGTCGCCCGATACAGTGGGGGACCCTATAGCTCTTAGCCATCAAGATTGTGTCTGTCGTGAGAGTTCCACCAAAGTTGTGTCGATATTCGTTTTGAACGCAGACGACAAGAGGAATTGGCACCCCACTCTTGTCCCATTGCTAGCAGAGGAGACGTTCTCCCCTAATTTCCTTTATAAGCACCATAGCACAGAGTCTTCTACGCCGTACGAATATCAACGATGAAGCAATCACACACTCCCCGAACTCGACTAACGAACAATGCCACTTTCATGACTATCTTGTCTTTAAATAACCAGAACAAATGCATTTTGGGAACATGCCTGAAAACTCCCACAAGGACACGCCCATAAAAATTCCACGCGTCTCATTTATAGGCACGTCTACGATGTCAAGAAGTATACCAGGAAACATAATAGTCTTTGCGCTTGGCGAGTCCGAGTCACGAATGGAAGAAGTAGCCAGGCGCAGTACAGGACCGAATTAGTCGTAGCTGTACATCCTGAAGGCCCTCGAGGTCACTTCAATGGCATGAATCTAAGACCATAATGGGGATGAAGACTACCACAGTCCTGCGATGCAACTTGTAGCATCTGAAAAAGACGTTTCGCACCACTTTCAAAGGCCAGTTCTCCTCCGAAGCATTGTACACGTTCTGGCTCACGATTCCAGGGAAGCCAAGAGACTATGATACACAACAGAGTCCAGAACAGAAGCAGAGTACTGCTGGCCGCAAGGAGATCTCCTGGGCGGCACATCCTCGCCGATGAAATCGTCCGCTGGTCTTTGGCGTTCGTCCCGAATTTCACGCTGCAGTTTCTTCACGGTATTATTCACAAGCACAGAGCGACGGAGGAAGAGTTCGGGGTCCTCGATGCGTTTCATCTTGGACATGGAGATCTTGAGCACCCTCCTCCTTTCGTCCTTCCAGCGTAACCGCGGACTCCACAATGTTGGACCCTTGCGCCGAGGAACTTCTTCGGGGCACGGAGAAGGGCGCTTCGCTTCGCGGGGAACGTCAGCCGGTTCATCTTCCGCTTTACGTTTCAGGTCTGCAAAGGAGCAAAAAAGGACACAATTAAAAATTCTGAGGACAAGTGATATTCAAAATATCTCGACAAACAATAAATCATTCACGCTTATGGCACGAACTCTCGACATGTCCTCTGGCCCTGAAATTTGCTCCTCAGCACGGGAAAAGGTCCATAAATTTGCGCGCGTTTCGTTCCAAAATTGACCAACGGTTGTGGCGACCCGTCTACTCCAAAAAGGACTAAAGTTACTCCCCTTATCACAAAACGAATTACAAATAGGGCTTTTTTTGCAGCAAATGAAAAGTGTTCGTTACAAGGAATCTACTGAAGAATCATTACTTCTAAGAACATTTGCAGCAGCAGCAGCATTAGACGCGACAATAAGCATTTAAAGGAAACTGAACAAAGCAAGAAGCCTATATACACTCTTCAATGGAATGTGTGTCACTCTTTGAAGAACCCACGTCATTGTCATCATCTATTTGTTGTTGCAGACGCCACAAGGTATGGCATCTCGGCGTGTTACCTGGCGGTGCTAACGGATTTGCGCCACCTCGACATACGGTGCCATCAACGCATCCCCGCAACTCTGCGCGGACACACAACGCGAGAGTGGACATTATAAATGTTCGTAGAGAAAGACCTCCCTCGAGACCACCATGTTTCCTCCGAGAATTGTTTCCTCTTTCCTGTATACCCCTCCCTCTCCACCCATGTGAGTGATAGGTCGGCGACTTCAAGAAGGAAGTTTTTTTTTTTTTTTCTCTCGGACTCTATACCAAAAGTTAGCGAGAAGGAGCGCACGCTAGACATTTCCAGAGCAAAACGCTCGGTAGCGGGAAATGCAATCAGACGTCGCATTTACTGCTCTCTTCTGGAAACTGCGCAGAAGAATGAACAATTAAGTAGGACGAACTGGCGGGTGGCAGTGAAGATACAAATAAACTAGCCTCGACGTTTGACTTGTACGAGATGAAAGATGAACGTCCCTGAAAAGGTTAGCCAGCTGTAGGACTCGAACCCACATCTTCTTTTCAGTGACTTTCATCTTTCATCGTTAATTTCTTAGGCAACTTGAGGCCTTGTATGTGACTGTCCCTTCTGTGTTGTTCCAGCCTCAGAACATCAGTTCTCTCATGTTCAACATTTGCCGCTTGCGTCGAATCCCTGTCGTATGAATGTGTGTATGAATGTGCAAAAATGTAAGAGTGAAAGGAGGATGAGTGAGAGAGAGTGACTGGTTTGTCCCTTCAGATGACGCACCCTGGAAGTCGCTGAGAAGGCGTGTTAGCTTAGCTCAATTGGTAGAGCCCTGAACCGGTAATCCAGAAGATGCGGGTTCGAGTCCTACAGCTGGCTAACCTTTTCAGTGACTTTCATCTTTCATCGTTAATTTCTTAGGCAACTTGAGGCCTTGTATGTGATTGTCCCTTCTATGTTGTTCCAGCCTCAGAACATCAGTTCTCTCATGTTCAACATTTGCCGCTTGCGTCGATCCCTGTCGTATGGATGTGTGTATGAATGTGCAAAAATGTAAGAGTGAAAGGAGGATGAGTGAGAGAGAGTGACTCGTTTGTCCCTTCAGATGACGCACCCTGGAAGTCGCTGAGAAGGCGTGTTAGCTTAGCTCAATTCGTAGAGCCCTGAACCGGTAATCCAGAAGATGCGGGTTCGAGTCCTACAGCTGGCTAACCTTTTCAGTGACTTTCATCTTTCATCGTTAATTTCTTTGGCAACTTGAGGCCTTGTATGTGATTGTCCCTTCTATGTTGTTCCAGCCTCAGAACATCAGTTCTCTCTTGTACGAGATCACCTGCGAGAACTAATATCGTCGTTATATACCGGAGTCCACTGGGAATATTCCTCGTCCGCGACTTCCGATCTTTTCTCTGTCTCTCCCGACTTCGATCCCAAAAATAACGTCCTGCCCTTGAATGGAAGGAGCAGGAACGTTTGTCGGGTTCCATGCCCCTGCTATGTCCCACTTTTAGACCATACGGGAGAAATCCATGTGTCGGGAAAATTTCTGACAATTGTCCTTTATGGCTCGAGCTTGCAGGAGGTTCGTACCTCGCCATGTGCATCCGCCGTCGCACCAGAGACGGGGAATAATGCATTACATTTCGGTAAGGACTAGAGGTAATGCCATTACGTTATCGGGACGGGTAGTCCGTAATGACATTACTCGTTTCTTGGGTCGAAAATTTAGCCAATGCCTTAGGCCAGCATTTTCTACTTGGTACATGCAAGGAAAAACCACAAGCTGACTTCTTCCTCACACCTTTGTCATTGAGCAGGTCACCAAGGAGGAGAGGGTAGAGCCGTCTTTGAGGACCGACTCCTTCTACGCTGCAATCAATCTTGTCTATGGTTGCTCATTCAGATTAGGCATATCGTCACTCACCCGTAGAGATTTTGCAGAAACTCTAGTTACTATCACCGGTAATGTGTAACGAAGTAAAAGATTGTAATCACGCTTGTGTACTGTATGGGCGCTTCAAACACGTCATAGGACTCCGTTAAAGACTTTTGTGAGAATGTAATGAAAAAGTAATGTCATTACTGGGTGACACAACATCAAATAAATAAATCATGACTATGACATGAGGTGAGTCACCACTGAAGAGCAGTACTCTACACCCCATTACACGCGAAACATTAGGTGTGAGATATCAGAATGAAGTATGGTATGTACAAGTTGTTTCAGAGACAATTGAGCTGCCCTCTGCTGGTCCACTGTGGCAACCGTGCGACAGAAGGAAGGTGAAGGAGAAGAAAACGAAATAATTCACCGATGGTCATTGGAATACAGAGTATCATAGTACAGCGTCTGGAGCAAACCGGTAGACACCAGAGAGTCCACGAACAGAAGAAGACCTCGACGTCGTTGCACAAGGTTCTGACGTGGGCCTATAATTGAAGCCAGGCTGAATGTCTGCGCCTCCAAGCAGGAGTCAATTGAGCACGGAGTGGCCGCATCTCCGTTTCGTATACGTGAAAGTAACGACGTTACTACTACTCGTGAAAAAGAAATGAATAATGGTAATGCATTACAAAGTAAAAGTAATTTCCCCAACTCCGCGTCGCACGATGGCACGTGAAGACATGCAGACCGACGTAAACAAGTGACGCAACGCAGACGGCACGCGCGTCGCTTGCCCATATTTTGCGCACAATTCGCGCCTATTCTAAAGACGATGTCTCCTAGGTTTCGTTGAAAAGTAAAAACAAAAATAAAAGCGAAGATGTTGCCCCAAATCTATATTGGTCCGGCTGCTCTAGCACCGTGGCCACGCGTCGCAACCTGGTTTCTTGCACGATTAGTACTCCACGAGAGTCGTAACGAAGAATATCGTGGAGCGGAGCACAGCATGCTGACCGAGGGCTTGGCTAGTCACCGAATACTTTCGTGGTGTCGTGAGGATACCGTTGCTGTATCCATCCAGGGCACTGAATGGGAAGTAGCAGGATTCGTCGATTCTGACGAATAGTTCTCTCTTCATTTTTATTTTCCAATCGAAACCAAAGCAAGGACAACGGAAGAGGAGGTAAGTTCCATCGGCTGGAGCAACTCGCAACAATGTGCCATGATCTACGCTCAGATATAGGCGACGTGCTACCGGTCTGGGTATGCAGATCGCTCGTCTAGCCAAAGTCCCCCCCCCCCCCCCCCACTCTCCCAGGTGTCATGCACAACATGCTGGGAGCCGAAATCCAACCTACGTCATTAAAACTTTATAGATTATAGATAGCCTACATTTTCAATGAGCAGCGTAAAAGTGCAAATGAGGACCCAGAAACCGCAAGCAGGCGGGCATGAGAATCGACAACAGAGAGAGGGCGCAGACAAGTTGGTTCATGATGACAAGGATGCAACCCGAGGCAGGGAAATAAACAACAGACGCCTGCATGACGCACACCTTTGCGCCGGTGGTTAGGGAGAGATACTTTTGACATATCCAAAGTGAAGGCGTCGCCATGTAACTCATTCGTTAGATTGCAATCATATCGAGAAAAAAAAGAAAAAAGAAACTGGAGCAGGACCAGAGCAAGCGCGTTTATTCGCTTATTATTATTATTACTCTTCGGCTGCATCAAACACGGACATAGAAGGACTTATGGACAAAGAGTGCGTGCACCGTGATCCTCTATTAGCAAAATAAATATAGAAAGAAAAAAAAAGAAAGAAAACGAATCCTCGGCGCCTATAACCTCGGAACGCTGCCACGTCTTATTTTTTTCTTTCAGTACGAATTTGCGAAAACAAGAGCCTTCTTACAAGACGCCCAATCATTGGGAAATCGCGAAGCGCAGACAGAAGCGCGTTTGACCTCCTGTCCATAAGCACAGCCATATAGACTGCTATCACCTGCAGATTCCTCAGTCTCGTGGAATACCTGTCGCGCCCAGAGAATGATGACATGCGAAGAGAAACATAAAAGAAGTTAAGGCCTCCGAGAGCCGTCCTTCGACTCCCGGGAGGCGCAAGGCGAACGGGGCCGCGTGGACGACCCGTTCGCCTTGAACGCCTTTGTATGGGGGGCTCTTTCGACCGGAGCCCGACGTCGTCGAACGGGCGTTGGCATTCGCACGGCACACGGCAGACCTGACGCCTGGCAGTACCACATAGCCACCCTCTGTGGATCAAGGCGGCGACATCGAGAGACCTTAGAATGTAGAGCGTCAAGGAAGTGGCGCGGTTTCGCAAAGAGCGGCTTTTCGTGCTCATACTGTGGAACGTCACGAAATCGGCCCCCCGCTTATTTTACTACGTTGCGACTGATAGAGAATACCTTGACACTAGATAAAAAATAAATAAAAGAAAGAGTCGCTGGAATGGTTCGTGAATATCGATTCGCTCCGAGTTCCTGGAGAGAGGTGCGGGCAGAGAAGGTTGAGAGAGGACCGAAGAAAACTGGGCCATATATGTTTCGGTTGGAAATGAATCGCATAATGGTCGTTGTAGATAGCATGGTCGATAGATTTTGGCATTGCACTCCTATATTATAAATAGGTTGTTTAGCTCTTATTGAGACTACAGAAGATCGTATGCTTTCATTTGTTGCACTTTCATATATGCAGTGCAATCCCGAGCTGTCTACCCCTGTGGACGACACACGTGGACAAGGACCATAACGTGGACGAAGCACGTTATAACGACAATTAAATGATGAAAATGATGTCGTGGTGTGTTTCACCGCGTAGGCCGCTGCACCGTACTCCACCTCAGGCGGGTCGATATGATTTGGAGAGTCAAGGTTCAGAATGTCCTAACATACCTGTTTCTTTGCTAACAGTCCAGAAGACGAAAATCTGACCGCGCATGTCCGAAGACAATCCTCGCGTGGTGCATCAAAGTAAGAGCAACCATTAAAACGTGGAAACAGTGCGACACCCACCCAGAGGGATGCCTACACAACATCCTGATCGCTCGTCCACACACCACATCGCGTGTGATCCCCCTGACGGAAACGAAGCCAGACAAAACAGCGGCATCAACAGACAAGCGGTTCCTCTAACCGCCAACACAGTCCCGTTTACTTCCACGGAGAAAGAGTTGGTGGAACAGCAAACCAGTCCGACGATCACAAGAGCGCGGGGGCCACCAACCAACTCGGTATTTCGAAGAAGGCGGCGGCTACCATTAGTCAATCCACGAATCCATAACCGCTCGAGAGGTGAACGATCTCCAGGCAGAAGCAGCAGCGGCGGCGGCAGCGGATAGTCGCAGAGTCATTTTTTCGAAGAGACCCGTTCAGTGGCCCCCTGCCGGGAAAACATAAAAAAGAATCCGGAGGAAGGCGTCCGGAGTTCCCAGGGGAGGACGCGGTCGCCTGCTTCCTCTCCTGATGGATGGGGGACGTCGCCGTGTGTAGGGGCGAAGGATGATACAGTAGGGAGGCACCAGAGAGGACCTCGGAGCCCCCCCCAAAAAACTATACGGTCTTTCGACCTGCCCTCTCTTCCAAGTCCTGTTGCCTAAGAGGTCCAGCTGCAATCGAATTCCTGGGAACGTTGGAAGGGGGATATCGACAGAAGGATGGCGAGGTTGGTACGATCCAGTTTTAGGGCCAATAATCATTGTTTCTGATGAGGGAAGAGGAATGTATACATAAACAGATTATGCGCAGATGTTGGTCGCAAAATATGATTAGAGAGGAGATGCCAGTTCTGTGTCAGCAAGGAAATGCCCATGGACATCAACACATAAATGTTGATGTTTACGGGATATCCAAGATCGATTAATTAATTTATTTATTTATGACATGATTTTTCTAATGAGTTTCTTTATTTGTCCGTTCATACCGGTCGCGTGTAGACGCTGACGAAAACTGACTAAAATGTGACCTGTTTCTCAGACGTGTGCGTTGTTTTCCCTTCGTATTGGCGACATCCAAAGGTATTGACGAACTCGAGATCCATTACGGCTATATACGAAACGTGGACATGATATCTGGAACGACATAAGGGGGGACGCTGCACTGATGACAAATCTGAAAGAAGGGGACGGAGTCTGGTGGAATGGGAGAGATACTCCCCAATATCCTGCTGCGGCGCTGTAGAGGCAGGCGCTTATTTCTTTGTTCCCCACCGAATAAAAAAAGGGAAAGACCCAATAAAAAAAGTGACTGGGAACGAATGCTATATGGCTACGGTCTTTGCTATGGGACCAACCCGGCGAAGTGCTTCCCTTTCAGGACATGTGTTTCGGGCACTTGCTGTGCAGTTACACTTTGTGTATGACGTAAAGAATAAACGGCACCACAAAAGTGATCAGAAATGTCACGATATACGCAACTGACATGACAATCGTTAGAAATAATTTGGACTAGATTTACATTTAAGGCGAGTCTATACGAACAGGATGGCGCACCGAATAACCTTGGACGGAATCGATATAGAAGACTCTTTGATGTCAAATTCAAGTTTATTTCAGGATGTTAGAGAGTTAATATAATGTACACGAGGAGGAGACAGAGGAAGGAAGTTTAGGCTCCATGTCGTAGTATATAGCGTTGGGGAATATGGACTACTCTCCATCGGCAGACTGAACAACGTTCACTTACATTCTTTTCTTGCGAGGTCATAGAGGAGGAGTCGTTATTTTAAAACCTTTTTTACACATTTATTTTACATAATCGCTGTGGAGAAGCTATTCTCGTGCGGCTTACGTCTCCATCTTTTTCTTTCATAAAATCGGCATCATCATCATCACCATCAGGTGGGTCTGCCTAAACACACACGGTGACAAGCTGCACGTGCCGCAGGATAGGCCTGCGAATAATTTCGACTATCTGGGGTTTTTCAACGTGCGCCGTCGGAAACCTCCGACACACACGGTGCTGAAATAATCATCCGAATCCGTGGTGTCGTTTTTGTGTTTCTACTCCCGGTCTTTGTCTGTTGCTGCCCTTCATCACCAAGCACACGTACCAACTACTCCGACTTATTCCTACCTTCCGATAAATTTGTTATTTGCACGTGGTTCCCTGCGAGAACAAAAAAAAAAAAAAAGAGGTGGGTGATATGTAAACTCATTAAAATCCCATAAATTTGTTGTTATATGGTTCCACAAAAAATGCCAGTAACACAACCCTATGAAAGATGAAAGTCACTGAAAAGGTTAGCCAGCTGTAGGACTCGAACTCACATCTTCTGGATTGCCGGTCCAGGGCTCTACCAATTGAGCTAAGCTAACACGCCTTCTCAGCGACTTCCAGGGTGCGTCATCTGAAGGGACAAACCAGCCACTCTCTCTCTCACTCATCCTCCTTTCACTCTTACATTTTTGCTCACTCACACACACATTCATACGACGGGATCGACGCAGGCGGCAACTGATGAACATGAAAGAACTGATGTTCGAGAACATGATGATTGAGGCTTTGTATGTATTTGTCCCTTCTATGTTGTTCCAGCCTCAGAACATCAGTTCTTTCAAGCCTATAAGTTACCTATCTTTTTTTTTTTTTTTTTTTAACGCAGAACCACGCGAGAGGAAGACGCTCTATGTTCCAAACGACCTCGAGCAGGGCAAATATACAAGGCCAGCCAGCGTCCGACATACGCCTTATCTCCCCCTTGTCCAGTCGGATCACATTCGATCTCGTTTGCTTCCCCGACGTTTTGCATGTGCTCAGACACCGCCTCTAGCGACCCGGTCGGAAAGTCCACACACGAGTCTCAAAGAGAATTACTACTGTATAGTACACCGAAAGCCCCGTGGCAGCACTTTGCCGACTTAAGGATCAGCGTCAATTACGTATATAAAACGACGACCGGAGAGAGAGCCGACAATTATGTACGCCTTTAGAATAAGCGGGAGAGGAAGTGCGGTGTTGTGGACAGCTAACGAACTGTTTCGTCAGTTAGCACGGTATTCTGACGCAGCTCTGCGGGATTATGGAGAATACTTCTGTTCGTTGCGTCGTAATAAAACGTCCAATCCGGTAACTTAATAGGCGATTGGAATAGGCGTAACGGAAGAGATTCGCAATATCTTATTCAGGGTGATCGTCGTTGTCATCTACGACAGGTGTAAGATGGACGTTCCGGACGTTACAATTTCGATCCTCGCTGAAGTATGTTTGTCGAGTCATTTGTTCTTGTTGTTGTTGTTGAAAACGTGTCGGAACCAGGGCATCTCTTCTGCCAAGTGTCTTTTCGGCGAGTGCATACAGCTAATGGAGCTCAACATATCTACCCTAACAACCCCGAATATCCTCTGGATATACGAATAATGTCCTAAGGAACTCGTACGTCCGATGGATGTCCTCAGAATAGCCGTCGGATGTACGAATCCGTTAGGACATTATTCCTACATCGAAAGGATATTCGGTGTTGGGTAGGTATGTATATATTGCCGAATGAATGGAAATTTATTTTCAAAGCGGATACTAGTACGACTACACGAAAAAGCCACGAAAAAGCGCGTTTCGACCATCCACGCTCCGCAGAAGAGATAAAAGCAAAATTAAAAAAGAGTATACACTCGTTTGCTGCTAAATCTACTCCTGCAAAATGCATGCACGATGAGGGAATCTATGGATCCATTGCACAACATGCGCCTCTCGCATTCTCCCGCTGTCAGTGCAAGACTTGCACCACTTCTGGGAATACCGTATCACGGAGCACTTTTGCATCCAAAGCATGCAACTTTAGAGACCACCACTTTAACCTCATCTGCCAGAAAAAAATTTGTACGTTATAGAACGTGCAGTGGCACGTCCACTGAGGATTCTTCCTCATCTCAAGTACTCCCCGAAAAGCCCGAAAATGTATATAATCATTTCCGGCCACTTGAAACACACAGAAACTACGATAATCGCTGAAACTACATGATAAACAAAACCTTACTCTTAAAAATTTGAAATCCACAGTTTATCTAAAATGTACGCGAGAAGGCAGAATCATATACTGCCCGCCGCAAGACGCAAGACCCCAGGCTATATACAGGAAGTTAAGGGATAAAACATAACAACCAAGACCAAAAAAGGCGTATGCGTTACATCGGTTAACGCTTCTCAACGCCTGTAAGTTTGTCATCTCGATTTACCATATGGCGCCACCGTTTCCCCCGGCGATTTACGGCCGAGTAGCAGACGGAGGAGGAGAAATAAAAAGAAGGACGCACGCAACGGAATAAGACAGCCGGGCAATCGTTGTCTTGAGGTGTTGGAAGGAAGAACAACGGGAAAGGTCCGTTATCGGCAACTGTGCTCCAGCGATGGAATGATAAAGTGGTTTTGCCAATAGTACACGGACTGCGGGAAAAATATTTCTAGCGTTGGCGCTTTTGATGTGAGGGAAAGTGGCTGGCTTTAAGTTGTTCCGCGGCTTTTTCATTGACGTGCAACGGATAATGCGAAGCGCTAATGTGATGTTGTGAGACCGGAAAGAAACACAACGTTCAACTTCGTTTTTTTGATTCCGTGTCAGCGCCGCGAAGCAACTGTTGCTATGAGCGGCGTACAGACGTGGACGGATGGAGAGAGGACAGCAGGAAGGTGTGGGGGACAGGGGGAGTATGCGTTGTGAAACCGGAAAGAAAGATAAGATTCAACGTGCAGGAGTGTCTTGCAGTGCTCGTAAAAGTCTCTCTCCTAATTCTGCTCGACCACCTAAAACCTTTCCAACGAGTTCGATGAATCGAAAACAAGAATGGCCCTTTTCGCTTAAAAGCAATATCGAATATGTTTCGGCTATTCTACGACGACCTTTGGACACAATGACACGCTTCCACAGCGCGCATCTGCGTAACTGCAATATATTCCCGCATCCTTTTGGAGCTTCTCTTCAGAGACAGGAGTGCCGGTGAATGGTAAAAAGGGGGACCCACAACGCAGTCCAAATCGATGAGAGAGAGAGAGAGAAAGAAAAAAAAAAGAGATAGACAAATGTGAGAGAAAAGTTGTCGCTGTCGCTCATCGCAAAAGATGAAAGACGCAAATTCCTTTCGAATACAGACCGTTCTCTTTCGGGAGTTCTCAGCCCCAAAACACCAGTTTTGAACGCTGCAGTGTGTCGTCCTTGTCCCTGTGCGTTCTCCACCATGTTCAGTTTTTCTTTTTCTGTTATCAACTGCACTGATTCGCCAGCTATAGTAGTACTCAACCGAAGTACGGCATCCCCGCGGTGCTGAATTATAACTTTATAATATATATATATATATATATATTTACTATTATGAAAATAACATTTGAAGAAAAAAAATATATGGCCCGAAGAAATTCCACATTCAATGTTCCAAACACAAAGTTTGCTTCGGGTCGTTAAATAGGGCAGAAAAAGTGGCTCCAGCATTGCCGTTCCTATAGCTTCAGTTCGAATGTAGTCAACTTTTCATCCTTATTCCAGGTTGCAATCTTTCGGACAACGACTCCGCGAAGAAACTTTCTGCGCACGAATTTACGACATCTTCTAAATTCCACCAGCTGTTTCAACACATGAAACTTTCACCTCCCCCTACGACAAGCATGTACGTCTCGTGCGATAGTCAACATACGTAACATGAACCGGGACAGCGCTCGGCAGCGCAATCACACAGAGGAATTATACAAAGACTGAAAGACGATGCTCTCCAATGTCTGCGGGCAAAAGCTGGAGCGGCGGCGGCGGCTCGCTTTTTCTTGGTGTGCCCAACTACTGCGATACATGCAGGGAGCCAAGCGAGTGGTATTGGGTTCCGTAGTCCTTGCCCCCCCCCCCCCCCCCCCTCCTCCCACGCAAACAAATCACGGATCGTCGCCGGGCAAGGAACGCTCCTTCATTCCAATATGCCTTCGTTGCCTCCTCCGTTGAACGACCCGACTATTTGGCGTGGCGTCATGAAAGATCGCCATCCCCCTCCCTCCACCGTCGTAAAAGAAGAAAATACTTCTCCACAGCGTGCTAAAGGCAACCACCTTCCTTCCTCTATTTTCGTCCGATCGCGAGCAGTTTGTATTTCTCGAGAAGAGAGAAACAAAAAAAAGTTTTCCCGGCGTCCTGTTCTGACGTCGTACATAATTCATCATGAAATGAACAAAGAAAGGCCGTACCACAAATGCGCTCTCTGGTGTTACTGAGTGACAAAAACACGACATGAACTAGGCTACATCTGCACATAAAGCTCCCTTTCTGCAAATACATTTTCTTTCGGGGATATAAATAGAGGACCAGCATTTTTCCATTTTGTTTTTCACGTCGATTCGAGGACAAAATAAATATTGTACGGCGAAGAGTCAGAACCTTCACACATTCCGAGCTTTCGTGGACCAGCGCCTGCGCCAGTGGCGACTTTTCTCTTTTTAGCGCGTCCGCGGGAAGTGTGACGTCCTTGACATTAAGGACACCTTTCTCGCTGTACCAGTTCGCCTATACGAAGCCAGATCATATTGATCAAATAACTCTGCCTTCCAAAGAGCCAATCATCGAAGACAGCACAAAGTCTACGTTACACAACCGATCCCCCACCGACAGAGAGCAATGGCAAACGGCCGATGCCTGCCGATGATACACGGACTTGGAACATGATGAGACGATATTGTCCGCGGAAGAAATATATGGGGGACCATGAGCGGCGTCTGATTCGCGAAGCGGAGGAGGGGGGAGGGGGACAGTCGGCACGTGATCTGGGTCACCGAAAGCAGGTCGGCAACCAGTCACTGCATCTGCACCACAGCCAGCCCGAAAGGATGCCACATCGGATGTTTTTCAATGCCGAACAGTCCTGTCCTACGATTGCATTTTTTTCTTTCTTTAAAAAAAAAAAATAATAATGAGAAAAACAGCTGCAACTAGGCAATCTAAGGCAAAGTAGGCCTTACGTTGTCTAGTGGTTACCTGGAGACGTGTTCCAGTTAAATGGCACCATGCGCCTTGTACCATATGCACCATCTACCTTCCTTCCAGGCAGACTTAGACTGTGTGATGGAGTCGTTTATTTTGCTTCAAGGTTTGCCCAGTATATAACAGTCCAGGCACATCCAGGGCATGGCATGTACTATGCATTGTGTACATTATATGAAAGAAAAAGAGAGAGAGAGAGAGCAAACGAGGATAAATTAAAGCTTCTACTCTCCTAGATCGCAATTACCCCCCATTTTAGTATCCCGAGCCCGATCCCAAACACTCCAAATAGTCCCAAAACTTGGCATAAAATTATGGACGTTTAGTCCCGAAAGGGACTAATGGTTACGGCAATGCCTCGTATCTCCAGAGGGATTACATTTACTCCTTTTTTTCTTCTTCTTCTTTGAGTGTAGGTTATATCATTCAATGCGTATCATAGATCCGGCACGAACGTAATGATTGAGAAAGGCTCGCGTTCATCGTAGCTCTTGGTCATCTGAGAAGTATCAAAATATCCGACAAAAAGGAGCAAATCAACAGGAGCAGAGTATTCACACAAACGGGACTCAATTCCTCCTTTAAACGGCGATAAAAGGAACAGAAGGGGAGAAATGGGAGAAGAAAGGTCAAGGAAGAGAGTAGGACAGCAATAAACGAATGACTCTTTAATGAAATGTAGTCCTTCCGTCGTTATCGCTTTTTTTCTCTTTGCGTCTTCTTCAGAAGAACTACAGTTTGATTTAATTATCGCAAGCTCCGCAAAGCAGCAGCTCGCCATAATGACGCTGATCCCTGATTAAATGCGACGCTCTAAAAATGCATGTATGTATTCTGGAAACAAATAAATATATGTGATATATAAATATTCCTCTATTAAAGCCTAAGTTTGCGTTTACTGAGCGTGAAATTTCGATCCATGAATAATTCCTCGTGTCACGATCATCATGTATATCTTCTTGTTGTTGTTGTTGTTTCGATTCATGATTGATGACGCTTTTATCGATTGACGCTTTTCCTCTATTTTCTCGTCCACGGAAAATTAATGAATGAAATTAAGAAAGTAATGAAGAAGCTAACGAAACCAAGACGGTACGTGAAGAAGAAATAAAGACGCTTCATTTCATACGAGTAACAAAAATCATTACGGTATAGCTATAAAATGCGCGCGTCAAATTTGTATTTTGACCAAAAAGCGTTAAAAAAAAAAGACAGAAAATGCTGCCTGCATCCAGCATTTGCGAAAGCAAACTTCTCAACGTTAAACTGTGTGTGAAATAAGGTTTCGCCAAAAGATATGCACTCTTAGAAAAAAGGTTGGAGCAGTTACACCTTTTAGGAGGTAATAGTTGTCGCATATATTGTGCCTAAAAGGTTGCAAAGTTCTGCCTGCTCTCAAAACAGAACTTCACCGCACTACACGTTGTCCGCCAACTATTGCCACAAATCATAGGGTTATCGCTTCTGATTCCGTGAGCGAGGGGGGCGTACGCCATTTTGTAGCAATTTGGATATATGATAACTGTCTTTACCCCCCTTTTACACCCTTTACCATACGTATGTTGACCTAGGTGGTAACTACCTTTACCACCTTTACGTTACCACCTTTTCACACCCTTTTTTTCTTAGAGTGTGGACTCGTTCGTTACAATCAAACCTTTCTGCGACTTGCATCTCAACAGAGCCAAGATACAAAAGGGACCGCGCCATGAAACGATTTACCTTGGCATCATTTGCGCAACTGAACTACCTCTGGCCCTTTTGCTCGCTTGCAAGCGCCACTTTATTGACGTTTTGCGCTGCACGGAGCATTTTCGCCATGCATAGCAAACAGTGCCCGCACGCGCCGGACACAAATGAGCACCATCTCCTCCCTGCGAGAAATTCCACTAGGAGAAGCGACGAGCGCGGCGGTGTCTTTTCCAAACCGTGTACGGAGGGGCCACGTCTCGATAAAAGATCTTCCTTCTTCTTTCTATACTCCTTGTTGGGAAGACAACCGGCAGTCGTCTCTGCCCACACAGTTTGAAGCTTGTCGACGTCTGACTTTGCAGAACATGACGCACGTCCTTACGCGTTTCCGCGTCGAATAGAATTAGTGCACGGCGTGTATATTATAAATAGGGTTCCGCGTTTTCGTTTTTTATTTTTGGGCGGATTCGGCGTGTGTTTTTCGGTGTTTATTGATTTTCGCGAAATCGGCATTTTTCGATGTTTTTCCTGGCGTGTACATGGTTTACCCGACAGTTATCGGCGAATAGTAATCCCAATGTAATTTCCGCATGACGCTCATTCAACATGGCGTTGTTCGCTGCGGAGGCAATTTACGGGTAAGGAAAAAGTAAACGGAAATTTTTCACAACCGTCGATATTTCTGTGTGGTTTCCTAGATCTGCATCAACAACTTGCTGGGCATGTGCAGCAATTTACCTCTGTCATCGTTCCTGGAATGTCCTTCTGTATTCGGTGTTTTTCGATTAAAACCGAATGAGGGTAAATTTACCCGGCGTAAGTTTTTCGGTGTTGTTCGATTAAAAATCGGAAACGCGGAACCCTAATTATAAACGAAATGTCCGGGTTCCGAAGTCGCAGTTTGAGGAGATCGGATGATTTCGCGTGACAGTGATGAAGAATGGGTTTTTGTGTACCGATCTGACGATAGCTTGTGGCGCAGCTCTGTTTTCGACGCCTGCAGCTGCAGCTGTATCTGACTTGAACTGCACTTGTGATATGGCAAACAGCTTGTCTTCACAGTTCGTCTCATTAAGCCTGACATTCAACTATCAAGCTGTTCTCGTTTATTTCACGTATGTTTCAGCACATGCAGATGCCATTTACGATGTGCCTCATACATATTTTGCAAGAAAATGTCCGCTAATGTCCCTACTACAGACAACCTCCTTTATAGCGAACACCTTTTTAACGAAAATACCACTACAGCAAATTTTTTTGCGGTCCCGCTGGAGCCCTATAGGTCCAATAATGGACATCCTTTTTAACGAAAATACCTTTACTGTATTTTTTTTTTTTTTTGCTGTCCCCTGAGTTTCGTTGTAAAGGAGTTTCACTGTACTACATTTCAAGAACTAAACACACCTTAATTAGAGCTAACTGAATTCAATGTCACGTAGTTTCCGTACCAATGAATGCGTATGAATTAGAATGTAACCGCCCAGCGACAACGATTTGAAATGGACGGCGAAGCATTTGATAATCCATCGAGGACCCTTCAACCGGGATTTCTTTCCCGTGGCTCCTCCTCATGTTTATTATATTAACGTCGTAACAACCTAAATAAAACTTGAATTTGAATAAGTCTGTCAGGTTAATCATGCCGAGTCATCTTATCATGTCCGTGGCGCATCTTTATCTATCTGATAGTGTCCCCATCACCGCTACAGGTATAATAGGCAGTTCTAGGAAAGCGTTGGCAAGGTTATCGTGCCTAATGGAACCTATCCCAGTCGTGTGACTCAGAATCTTATCCACCGAATGGTTCCGGCTGATACGGTTCGACGCAAGTCACGTATCTACGGTTTGCTAAAACTCTCTAATGTACGGATTGGCAAAAATAAAATAAAACAATATAGTAAAATAAAATACATACAAGCTTGCTGTTTCGGAATAAATCTTCGCCGGTTGAGAGTTAGCAGTTGAGGTGTCTACCTGTCTGTCAGTGTTCGTTTTTTTCTCTCTCTGCTGCATATATTTAGTGAGATCATGCACCAACTACCCCGCACCGCTACTGGCGCCGAGAAGTTTGGTACTCGCCCCCCCCCCCCCCCCCCCGGCATGTTCACTGAACGAACCGTGTCGTGTGTGGGTGGGTGGGTGGGGATATTCCCGGGCAGTGTTCACACATTACATTGCGTATCAAGGCATTGAACGCGTACAAGAGATGTCCAGATTTTATCTTTCCTGATAATGCATGACGAAAACGACATATGTGTTCCAAGTAAGTCGCATTTTCATTCCAACATGGCAATTTTTACTGTAAGTAACGCAAACGAACCCGAAACAAGGATCCCCACCAGGCGGCACAGTGGCGCCCCTAGTGAGGGTCTCGCCGGTCTTTCCAAACAGACGCCAGAGCAATACGAGCGAAAGCTACCGTGCCGGTAGTCAGACCATCAACTCTTTTGTATTGAGCGTCCAATCAGGCGTTGCGAAACCAAAACGAACAACAGGAGCGAGCGCGCACACATATCGAGCTCGCATATCGTACCAGCGGAGGCTTGCACGACTGCAGCAGCAGCCGTCGCTAGCTGACGTCGGGTTGCTCAACGAGAGCAACGCATGACGTCATAGTGACGTCGAGGCGGAAGGTAGACGGCCGCAAGAATACAAAACGGACGGCATCCCGTGCATTGCTAAATGGCAATACAGGAAGATCACGAAATCTGGTTGATGCCCCGTGTGGTAGAAGGTGCGGTTACGATGTAAAAGCAAAGCTCGAGCAGCCGTCTAGGTCTCCAGGCATCGCATTGAAAATGAAAAGAAAACGGCTGCATTCAGGGGGTAATAATACTCGTATTATATAAAAATCCATAGTACTTGTCAGAAGTCCGTATTATAATACTTTGGTTTTGAAGTCATAACGCCAGTGCTTCTCTCTGTACTGCGTGAGAAAAATGTAGTATTCTGATACTCAACCCGCGAGTTATCAAGGAAGAAAATGGTGAAATATACACGGTGGTGAATCAACTACTTGCCAGACAGCACAGCCTGCGCCAGGGTTCGAACCTGGGTCACCTCCCAGTCTCCGCGTGGAATGCCTCATCAAAATACAAATGCAATACACAAATATATATACACACACAAAAGTACTTCAGGCAGTCATTCTATAATCACGTTTTATTTTAGGCGAATAGTAGTAGTTCCCCTGTTTGTCGCCAAACTTCAAATGTGCGTATTATAATAGCAATACCAATATATTCAGAGAATGAGTATTATAATGCTTAAATACAAATACTCCAAAGTATTATAGAAACAGCGTTATATAGCACAAAGTATTAATATTACTGCCCACGCATACTGCAATCCAAACTGGACGGTATATACTGCCCATGGAAGACAATTAATCAAGCCGAGGTACTTCCGGCCATCTCGCATATGCAAGGTAGAAAAATGAACGATGGCGTTAAAGAAGCGTATCAGTCGCCATAAAATATATGTGAAGCAAAATAATAAGGTATGTGCCGGAGTTATTGACCTGCAAATAATCTGCGTGCTTGTAGGCAGCTCCGACCAATACAATACCTCGCCCGCGCATATGTAAGGAGGTACTATGTAATGGAGTATCTTCGTTGTGCTTGCACCGTGTAACTCCATCGTTGACACATCGTAACAGAACAGGCCTAATCTGCTCTTATAACGAACTACTGGGCGCTGAAGATTAGACAGGTTATCTAACCTTCTTACTCTAAAGAAGAAACACCTCAGCCTTTTTGAAACTGCAAGCAATCCAGCGCAGTAAATGTGGTAAAAAGGAACTGCATCGAAATTGCACAACCAAGTTCGCGCACGTTTGAACAACGCTTCTCTCGGTGAAGGGCAGAAAAGAGCTATGCTTTACAAAAGAGCGCTGTTTAACAGTGCTTCACGCAAACGTTGCAAGAGCACCGAAGCGCATAAAATGGAGAAAATCGTGGCAGTAATAAATCTGCGTCGTCAAGGTCTCCGCGTCACATCCTTGTCAGTTCACACCTGCACTCTCTACGGAGCCGTTATAATACATAGCGAAACAAGTGTGCAGCTCCTGTTCAGCCAAAGAAATACAGCACGGTATATTATGCAACACGAACGTTCGATCAGAATAAATAGCTGGAACCATCTGTGTCAGTTATTCCTTGTATCAAAGTATACAGTCTCAATGTGATACTTTACTTTGTACATGTAGTGTTCACGTAGCATGTACGACAATTGAACAACAAGAACTACATGTCGCGACGAATAGTGAAGAAATCTGCCGTTTTTTTTTTCTATTATTTTATTAATTTGTGGTTTACTACCCAGGGTACGTTGGATAGCATGAGATATGAAAGGATAAGGCGAGGTGATGCGTGTTGAGTGGATAAGGATATTGCAGGTGGTGTGAGATAAAGTCCCAGAAAATGTCAGTGTACAAAGGCATAAAAGCCGCAGAGTCCGGTCCTTTCTGCGACTGCGGCTTACCGCGACTCTATAGTTGTATAGTTTTCTGTGTTTGTTTGTTTTTTCTTTTGTTTGCTTGATAGCTTTTGGGAATAGCAAGCCTACACCGTGGCTAACCTTTCCCTTCCTTTTTTTGTTACTTTGCATTAAACATATTCCTCCTTGTTTTTTTAAATAGCAAGCCTCTTATATGGCTAACCTTTCCCTTTTTTTTTTTCGGCCGTTGCTTTCCGCCGACCAGTGTCCTTTAGAAATTCCGTGAAGAAATAAAGCGGTGCGTGATGCTGCAAGACGATATTAGGTCAGAGACCTAGAGCCGATGAGAAACTTGAACGGTGAAAAATACGTTGTTTGCTTTCTCGCAATATTTGACAACAGTGCCCTATAGGACAAATCTGGCTCACTAATCTTTTCGTTTCTTCCTTTTTTTTTTTTCCAGCATTTTAGAGAGGAAATGAAATCCGTTACAGGTATTGCTCAGGCAAGGCACCGGAGTACTATTGTGCATTGGACAACATCGCCAGAGTGATACTCTGCGACCATGATGCAATTATTTCGTTTCGACAACGGTGGATAACTGGAAGAACGCGGTGCGCTACACAACGTGAAAAAGAAACCCCGAATCCTCCCAAACAATCGCGTGATCGAATGCCAGCTGCAGGGACGCGGTATTTAACCGGCATGAAAGGCGATATGGCATTCAACCCGACACTGTACATGTCCTCTGTACAAGAGTCCGACACCGCGTTCGCTACACGACGAGCCAGAAACGCCATCCAAGTGAAGCGCTTTATTTGCAGCTCTACACTACGTGCTCTACAAGGTCGACAAATCGCGAGGAGGTTTTCAAGGGGGAATGTTAATCGATAGGACACGACTCATATGGGAATGACTATACGGGCGTTAATACGTCGCACGTTGAGACTGAGTATCGGATTGCGACGAGATGCCAAGAAGTTAGAATATGCCACCTTGTTGCAATTGTGAGATTGTCATTTGCAGTATTCCCCGAAATTTAGTCCAATTATCGGCAAAAACGCATCTTGCACGACGAACCGTGAATTATTTGCGAGCCATAAGCTCAGTTCAGTCCAGTTCCACTTATACCTGTAATGTAACGTTCCGTGATAGAGGTACTATAGGCACAATGATAGCAAAGTCCGACCCTGAATTGGCGGCAGACACTGTGTTGTCAGAGTGATTGCACCACAGGGAGTGACATTAGTGAAACCTGTCTGGATTTTCTTTATTTCGCACCTCATCTTTCGCAAGGGCGTGGCAGATTCTTGGGTGCAATATGTGGATTGGATTGGATTGGATTGTAAAAGAAAGAAAAAATATGGAGAGGTTAGTCCCGACCCAATCAGGACTGGCTACTCCAAAACGCGTTTGTGGGTGAAAAAATAGAGCCAGAAAAAAGAGAACAAACAAACAAAAACAGGAAAGGGGTAGAGTGGGTGTAGCAGGAAAAAGCATAAAGGAAAACGGGGGAAAGGAGAAAGGAGGGTCGTTAGGCACAGAGAAACACTCACTAGTGCATAATGTCATAATGCAATATGTCCTCGATACACTATGGGACAGCGCATGAAACCCAGTTGAACCGCTTGCTGTGAGTGAGAGGGATGCTTTTTTTCTCTCTTTTTTTTCCTTTTTAATCCTAAACAAACTGCGGCTACGCCCTTTCTCTCCAGGTGCGCGTTAGTTTCGAGCAGGCTGTTGCAGCTGCTTTAATGAAGTTCGACCCAATGGGTGCTGGCGTAGAGGATCAAACCCTGTACGGTTTGTCTTCCCACTTCGTTTCATCTAAGCAGCACAAACATTGGACACACACCACCGTAAGGTTTGGCTCCTGCTGACAACACTTCACAGCCAGTACACTGTGACAAAAACAGAACGATGACCGCACAACACTGCACGGAATCAAACGACATTCAGAGTTTTGTCGTTTCAGAGGCACTTCCGACATTCAGAGTTCAAAGAATAGGGGGTTTCCACGTCATGTCGTTTTAGAGATCAGGCTTCGCTTCTAGGTGGTGGTGGTGGTGATGATGTTGAAAGGGCTTGCCGTTGTCGGCCTCACGTATGTGGGCAACGTCACGACTGACGCCCTGGGGAAATGTGCGTCCTGGGCCGACTTCTAGGGGAACTGTGCCGACATATGTCTGAAAGCGTCTGAGGAAAACCCAGGAAAAACCCCAGACAGCACAGCCGGCACCGGGATTCGAACCCGGGTACCTCCCAGTCTCGACGTGACTTCGCTTCTAGGTGGTGTTCGTCCATCCAGAGTTTCAACAAATCTGAAGAGATTATTATGATGATGATGATGATGGTAGAAGAAAAAAATATGGAGATGCGAGCCGGCTCACCGCGAGACAAGGATGCGTTTGGAATGATTGTTGGCTGGGAGCGCGTTATGTGGTGAAACTCCGTTTTAAAACGGCAAGCCCTATCACCACCACCACCACCGTTTTAAAAGAACTGCTTGGGGCGCGGGACAACCATCGGTCCTGCTCACTTCACACCCTCAGCTTCCGTTACCGTCATCCCCCCATTTACCAAGTATAGTCGTGACGATAGCCACAGCTGCCAAGAAAGGTGAGCTGCTCACTACATCACCGCCACCTCTGTTTTAACAGTGCGCTCAACGGTTGAACCTCTTGGTAGCAATGAACAACATCCTTCAGCGTAAACAAACCTTCACCCGATACGCTCACTACCATCAAAATAAGACGCCGACTTTGAAGAACCACTTTAACGCATACACCTCACACAGCGTGCATGCCTAACGACGACGGTGCATACTGGGGGCGGGGGGGGGGGGGGGGGGGGGGGACAAAAAAAAAGAAACAAATAAAAATGTCAGTGGCAGCAACGGCGTCTTTTTCTCTCTCCAGTTGGTAGCAATCATCACAAAGGGATCACAGACAAAAGCCCTGGACGACAAGAGGAGTGGGAGAGGAGGATCCCCTCTCCCGAGGAATGCTCCATCGCTCGGGGCTGCTCTCGCAGGGCGGAACTCAGGTGGACGGCTCAAAATATCGACACCACCGAAAAGCACTGTGCCGAGAACACATTTACCGGAGTAATCGACCCCCATAAACCTGGAGCATTGTTTGTTTGTTTGTTTGTTTGTTGTTAGTGCGGTGTCAACAAGCGGGGGGCATTCAATTTCGATGGGGGGGATGAAATTGTTCCCACATCAGAATGAGCTCTTAATGGACCCTATTCTCTTTCTTTCTTTTAGTTTTCGAATTCTCTAGATGCTAAACATGCTAATAGCATTCTCGTCCAACCATGGAATGCAAAAGCACGAGTTGGAAAACCGCGCAGCATGTATGAAATGAAAAAATATACCTCACACCTAGGCGTCAAGGAAACGTCTCCTGTCATCAGACGTTTGTTGTTGTTTCAGCCAGAAATTATGTGGCTAACGACAGGCATCACACATTTCCCTTTGCACGGGATAGTTTGATTATTGATTGTTTTCGTCGTTAGGATTGATTTGCACTTTGATTTAGCGCCTCTCCATGAAGGAAAATGTAGTTCAATTTCCCCTCCCTCTTCAGCGCATCAGAAGTGCTTCTATGGATTATAAAAAGCAGGCGTACCGTAATCCGCAGGACCTATAACAGCAGGCCAGCACTGGCGGATATACTTACAGATAATACTTACTGACAGATATGCTAATTCAGTAACTCCACACAAATAAAATAAAGTAATAAGATTTGGGAGTAATGACGGCTTCTAGTCCCATATAGATTGCGCTTACTCCCCCATACCAGTTCACGGAACCTGAAATGTACCTCCAGCACTGCAAGTAGTCCATAAACTTCGCAAATGGTTCCCCGGATGCAATAGTGTACGTATGTATGTGCTCTGCGCGAATCTGATGGGACAACGCAATATGTTTTAGCAATTTCTTGCATACAGTGCAAGTAATAGTGCTGTAAATTCCTGACAAAAGTGTGTCGCACGCGTGTAACAACGTTTTACAACTAGGACGCACCCGTTTAATTAAGCGCATAGATTATGAACACAGGACAGCGTGGACAAGGCGTGAAACGTTGTCTACACGCTGTGACATTCACTTTGCCTATTCGCCAATCAGGGCAAACCTATCGCCTCCATAGTGGTGACCAAGGACAAAGAGGTCACACGACGCGCTACAACAGCAGCACCAAGAGAAAGGGGGTATCCCCCTTCCCCATAAAAATCTTTCCGTCAAACCTGTGGTGGCACCCATGTCCATCACGTGACGGTGCTCAACAAAGAAACCTCGTCCCCTCCAACGGGTTTTTTTCTTCTTCGCAAAGGGTTGCCTTCCCGAAAAACGAACCACCTCTACTTCCACTATAATATAGACCTGTTACTGCCACACAACGAGCGGCAGCGGTGAACTGTTTCCACGGCCTCCGTGTCATATTCGGAGGCCATCAACTGTTGTTGTATCTCGCGTCATTTATTGTCGTGTGTCGCTGCTGAGAGGAAGGTCGGCCAGATAGAAGGCTCTGTGTGTCGCCGATGTGTTTCGTGTAAGCCTCGGTAACTTTTTTTCAGACCTCGCACGTTTCTAGCGTTACAAACAGCCCCGAACAACGACTGACAGAATAAACCGGAGTTATGCCACACTCTACCGAGTGTGGCATAAAGAAGGTGCGTGGCTGCGTGTGTGAGGAAGAAGAAATCACAGCTTCTAGACCTCTAGACTGCGGTTACTCTATGTATTATTCAATTGACCCTGAAGTTTATTCCCCAACATTGCAAAATATAGTCCCCAAATAGCTTCGTTGTCGCACACACTTCAGTGCTGGTTGTGGCAACGCATTCAGCTCCCGAGACTGCCAAAATTTCTCAATCTTTTTATTTTCTCCCCTTCAAATCTTTTAGCATTCTTTCTTCGGAGTATGCTGTCGGAAAGCTACGCTTGCTGCTCATTATAACGCTGGAAGGTTACTTCATCGTCGCCGACAATTTTTTACAATTCACTCAAGGCCTCTCTACCTGCACTCCACCTTACTTTCAACGATTTAGTATTGTTGTAAACGTTCCGCCTTGTTACCTTCGCCGCAATGGTCAAGCGAAGCAAAGGAGCCTAATCTCACTCAAGTCCCGGCAAGAAAGAGGCGTCTGATTAATCACGGTCAATATATGATAATAAAATGTGCCATTTCATACGACATGCTAGGAGCTGCGCACATTCATGTCAGATATACAGCTTTCGGCATCTATGCTCTCATTTTAAATGTCCACGTATCTAGGCATCGAACAAAGTTATCCTTCATTCAAAAGGAGAAAAAAAAAAACCGAGTGCCATTTTCCAGTAGAAGTTCCCGTCGAACATGAATGTCGACCAAGGACATATACACGACGACGTCTCCTCCTTGTTCCCCTCTCAACTGTGGCGGAACACACGGCCTCAATTGCTTCGCGGTGCTGAAATTGTTAGAGATGCGTTGCACGTCTCTATATGTATTAGGATGCGGCCCTGCGCGCGACCCCATTTCCATATTTAAAAGGCGGTTGCCGTGGACGCCCCGACAACAATTAGGGGAAGGAATAAAGCTCGGTCCGTCGTGATAATGTCATTCAATCGACTTATTTGATATTATGTCGTTGGTAAAGTAAACAAGCGTAAACGAGCAACATCTACTCGATATGTTCCAGGTGGAGCTTCAGCGATACAGTATAACAGTAAATAAATAGATAAAACAAACAGTAAGTAAACAGCAAAAGTAAAGAAAAACTAATTAATAAAATGCACGATAAGTAAATTATAACAGCAGTACATTTGTACGAAAGTGTTACAATAAACCAAATAAATAAACAACAACAAATGCAATGATCAATAACAACAGGTACATACTTTTAAATAAACACCTTGTGGTGGCTTTTTAATCGGCGCACCCGCCATCTTCGTAGACGGAAACGGAAATCAAAAAAAAGTAATAACAACAAATAAACAAAACGGGAAGAATTGAACACTGCAGAATATGTTCGGACACGCTGTTAGAAATCAGAAACACGACTTCACAGCGTCAACCTTCCTAAGCGCGACGGTTTCCTCAAAATCCACCAAATTATAATGCGGCGACCCTAAATAATAACAAGGTGCAACGCGAGCCGGGCCACACGTCTTCATTGTCACCCACGCAGCCGATGCACACACAACACTCTCCCCCCCCCTTCGAGAGCTGTTGAACGAGAGTACCTCCCACAGGTGCGCCCCATATTCACCGCTGAGAGAATCGAGCTGCGACATTTCGAAGCAGCAGACAACACTGCGCTGTCGTCTGCCGCCCACACACGAACCTCGAAGCGAGCCGGCGAAAGTGTTGCTCGAATATTGGAGAGCTCCTCTGCCATCACAACGCGAAGAGTTGGACGCGGGAAGCCCTAAAAAAAAAAAGAGGGTCGCTGCCCCCCACCGAGAGAACCGTCCTCGTACCGCCCACAGAAACGAGGCCCCTGTCAGGCACAAAGACCCACCAAGCTCTCCTTCGATCAAAAACAAAGCAGAAACAAAACGAGTTTCATATCCCGTGTGCGCCGCTGAATCTATTAAGTGAGTCACACTGGACATATCCGTTCCGAAGTGTCAAACAGTCTAAAATAGCGTGAGACAATTGGAATGGACGGAGAAGCGATCGGTAAGGGAATGTCGAAACCATCACATTGCCGCGTTCATTGTAACGCTCAGATGATCGCTTGCAGAGCAGAACAAAATTACTTTCCGCAGGGAAGGAATGTCTCTTTACGGGCGAACTCGAAAAAAGCGAATCTCGTCGGGGAGGTCATCGATTCGTTCAGGTCCAGCTGAGTATCCAATCTGGTTTCCCTTTTGCACGTTTCCAACCCGCCCTTCTTGCACAAACACGAAATGCAGAGCGCGGCGGTGCGGTACATATAGAAAGCACCTTTTCCGGTCTTTCAACACGTCATAGACTTTGGATGCTCTTGGCATGCACATAGAAGAGGATCTCTCAAGAAGAGGAACCTCTCTTTTGTTGGTCCTTGGTCCACCACATTTTCCTTCCGGATAGTACCAGTTCACACCTTCTTTCCATATACCCGTCTTATTATTCCGTAATGCTGAGTGAACAGAAGATGGCCAAAGTAACGCATCAGTCACAGATAGGCTGCATACTGCAGGACGTGCAGAGACAAAAAAAAAAAAAAAAAAGCCAGCGGAAACCGAAACCAACACAAAATGAGCTACCACTAACATCATGCATCGAGAATAAGCCAACGAGTGCGTCATTCAGAGTCGCAGTTCTGTGGGCCCGAAAGTGACCTCATCGGATACAATGTCCCACTGAAGAATGACCACCACAGATAACAGAAACTGACAAGTTTACACAAATAGTGAGTTCAAGGCATCCTGGATAACAGCCATCGATACGGTTGAGCAGAACAAAATATGCGAAGAAAAATTAGCGAGTCACGTACGCGGATTTCAAGGAGGTCGAGAGATTTGTAAGAAACGGAGAATGTCCCGAGACACAGAGGAGAGTCAATTTTTTTTTCAAGTATCTGGGACGTGTGCCTCGCCCGCTTCCTCTGACACGTACACACCAGCATCAAAGCCAAGGACATCGCTCCATTACAAACAATGGCACGTTAACAGACACCTCACTTTTGACGGCTATATGAGCACAAGGCCGTTTCGAGCTCGATAACACAAAACGGTATTTTCCGCGGGTCGCATACATTTAGAGTCATGGTTGCTGAAGATATTCGTAAAAGTTACAGAGCTCTCGGAAAAGAACTCCTTTTCAGACAAACAGTTTTTTCTCTTTTTTTTTCTGACGCCACAAAAGACTTCGACGAGGTAATGAACCGGGGAGATAAATACTGTCCGATAAGTAACTCAGGCGGGTCCGATAAACTTGCCCAGGCAAAGTCTCTTTTATGAATACGTACCATGCTCGAAAAATACTTCACGCGCTCTTTAACTAAGTCAATCAAATTGTCATTAATATACGAAACGTGCCTGGCAGCCGGATATCCCACGTACTACGTCATTCAATAACAATTAGTTGTTATCAGTCAGCAGAACAGCTGGTAAACAACTGTTCCACACTGACATTGTGCTCCTTGGCATGGAATACACTTTGGAAGTGAGGTTATAACATTTTCGACAACTATACTAGGCACAAATAAAAGGGCGGGGGGGGAGGGCGAAAGCAATTAGAGATGCGAGTTCCTACCTACGACATTAAGAAAAACAACCTCAAAAAGAAGTGCTGAATAGGTATTTTCTATTATCACCTTCAGTAAACTGACAGATGTAGCGCTACAGTATATAAATGCGACAAGGGAGACATAATCGCGACACACGACGAGCTCTGTCCGACCATTTTCAGTGCTTACTTATCGCGCAGGACGGATGAGATATTGACTCACTCTCAGCTCGCTGGGAGTGTTTTGTGTCGTTCGGGAAATGTCGGAAGAAATGCACTCTCTACGGTGCAGACGAGTGAGCCAGAAAAGTCAACGCGGGGTCTTACTGGCTTTAAATGCCCTTCGGAAATTCGGAGATTGAAAATCGAGCACTATTTCGCTTGTGCTCTGCAGTTTTGGGGAACAACCAAAAATGCCCGTCCGGGTCTTATAGACTTCCAGGTTTTTGGTCACTACGTGAGAAGACCGCACCTATACGATGCTGATTTAGTGCCATGGAGTTTTAAAGTCAAAAAGTAGTTACAAAGAAAAGATAGCCTGCAACCCCACCTCGACGGCAATCAAATCCGGCTGGTACACATCTAGGGGTGCAAACATTTCCCGCTGCAGTTAAAGACTGCAACCTAGTGTTATGAGGAGAAGTGCTCAGTTAGGATGTCGGAGGTCCCGATACATTTGGTGGACACAGGGTGTGCAATTAGGTGATCCACCTTTTTATATTTCTATAATTATTCTGCGTTCTATTATCGCTATTATCATTGCTAATATGTTGGCAGTACAAATATATATATATATATATATTGTGTCTTAGATAGGAACTCACAGCAGGAAATCAAGTTGATGATAAAGTTAATACAACAAAGCGGAACGTAAGAAACACGTAAGAAAAAAGAGAGAGAGTGTGTAACTTGTGAAGGAAGCTCAATTATCTTTCACAGACACGACAGTCCCATCAATAACGGTCAACAGAGAGCAAGTAAAGAAGCAACAACCGTGCCCCCTCACCGTTGTTCGTGGCGAAGTTTTGTGCCACATCTAACCAATCGGCTCCGAGGAGGGCAGATTCCAGGTCCAAAACATCCCCTTCACTACACGGCATGGCCGCCTCGTGGAACATGGGCGACAGCACCAGCGTCATCACAGAGTCATCCCAACAGCTGTCCGACACCGAGCGTTAAATCCAATACGTCCTACCGCAACAAACTCCAGCGTGCGACTGACGCGAGCGTTCGTTCGCTCCCCCTGGCGGTAGGTTGCTTCTCCTCAACAACCGGATTGCCCTTCCCCTTACTACAGTGCTTCTTTGTGGCAGCTCTCACCTCGCAAGTATAACTGTGCAGCGTAATCGCTGTAACTGACCCTCAGAGGTTGAGTTCGTGATACGGACGGCGGGCGGAACTAAGGGCGGGGGACAAACAAGAAGAGTTGGGTTAAAGGCCCGCTTTAGGGAGATGTGTGCATCACAAAAGGGGGAACGGTAATCAAGGCCGTGGCCACAGGAAGTGCGGTATGAAATCTCTCTGGCAGGGAGGCATGATTGTGAAAGAAAGAACAAACCAATCAGGTGGATGCACAAACACGGACAGCAACGAGAAAAGTAATTGAATTGAATTGAGAGAAGAAAAAGAACGCGTCGCCCGACGAACACCACTTATTTTCTTCCTTGTATGATCCAGCTTTCCAGGTATCGATTGCCGTTTTTACGGGAGCAGTTCATAAATTTCAGTCAGTCTTCCAGAAAATCAACTTCCCGAAACTGAAGAGAGAGAGAGAGAGAGAGACGGAGAACAAGAAAACAGACACACGTAGGATTGGGGGTAATTCACCTCGCATAAAACACAAAGAGGAGGCAGAAGAACTAATGCGTGGGCGTATCGAAAGCCATGATGGGCATGACCACTGCATGCGTGATGGTTGTCGTGTTGGAAAGACCCGGGAGTTGTCTCCGCCAGAAGAGGACGGTGGCAAGTTGCCAAGGCGAAAGGATAAACAGGTGAAGGATGACGACGACGTCGGTGACGGATATCGCTAGCTCGACGCGAGCTGTTTGCGTAAGGAAAGAGAGAGAGAGAGAGGCCGATACACAAGACTGCTGTGGGTAACGCGTTTGTGCGTGCATCTTGATTGCGTTTAAGGAAGTGGTTTCGTTAACTTCCACTGGATCTACCTTATATATACGGACTATGAGCTGGTCACTTTCTTGTCCGTGTTTTCACACGAGGGGCATACCCACGGCATATTACAGTGGAAGAAAGAAAAGAAGAAAAAAAAAAGAAGAAGAGAAGAAGAAAAAGAAGTCTGCGCACAAGACGGAAGGCTTCACTGCGTCTTATGTTGAGCTTTCATACGTCGCCAGAATACCCGGAGTTTCGTGCTGCGCAACATTGCAGACGACACCTTCGACGCTGTCGTCTGCTACAAAATATCTTGCGGCTGAGCTTCGGAAATGTTACGGAGTCGTTCCACATTGACGATTCACCCGATTTATTTTTCTGAGGACGCGCATATTGAAGCGTTTATTTGTGTAGCGATAAAAATTTTGGACGCGGAAAAAGAATACCGCGTTACGGCGCGGTCTGGCGACGGTAATTATGAAATATCGTGCGACGTGTGCGGGGTACTTCTCCATCGATTGAGAGAGAGAGAGGGGGCAGGAGGAGGGGAGATTGGCGTAGTAAGATGATTGAGCTGCATTATGTAGCGAGAGTATTAGTAGCTTCTATGCGAGTACGGTCAACTCTCGTTGTTCGTCGCCTAATAGCACTTTCTTCCGAGGTGTGATCCGTCTGTTACAGTGATGACGATTGGTGTTATTTGATGTTGATGTGTACGGTGTGTACGATGTGTTATTCGATGTGTCCGTCTGTGCGGTGGTGCTGTGACTAGTAGACTAAGCGTAAAGAAGTAATGGAGTATCGTTGGTGTCTTGTGTTCTTTCTTATCTTGTTTCAGAAATGACGTAATATGTTTTGAAGCAAAAGCGCTTTTAATTGTCGTTTCGTCATTCATCGTCGGCATCATTTGTTGTTGTCCCCGTCCGCACTGCGTGTTGAAGTTGTTGCATCTGAGACTTTTAGAGATTTTATAGAGATTTTAGTTTTCCGAAATGCGCAACTATTTGGCCTGCAACATGAAGCAGACTTGTTGCGGAATTGCTTTTTTTTTTTTTACTCTGATGATAAACAAAGTTTAATCGATTGTGTGTATCGCAGATAACAAGAACATAAACGAATGAGTCGAAGTGTTATAAATAAAACATAAAAAAGTAAACCCGTCTCCTATCGTAGGCCATTCCGGCAACAATACTGTGTTGTATTTGGACTGTGTTTACAAATACTCGAATACCATTAACATTGCTGTTGCCATGCGGGACAGCTGCACGTTACACCTGGAACACCAGCGCAAGCATATTGGATGTGCAGGTGCTGTGGCAACATTTCGAGGCGAGCGAGCTCATATCTCCATCTTTTTTCCCCTATCACCATCATCAATAACAACAACATTTCGAGGACAATGTAACCGGATGACTAATGAATGGAAAATTGTGTCGCAAATTTTTAGTTCACTTCCGAAAATCTCTAGGAAATAGACGAGATAGCTACACGAGATGGGCACTGTGAATGTCGCTGTCTTAGTCGCGAGTTTTTTTTTTTATTCCTTATTGTTAGCGCCGCGTAGCAACTGTGGCTATGAGCGGCGTGCAGACGTGAACAGATGGAGAAGGGACAACAGGGGGGAGGGGGTCAGTGTGCGTCCTGGGCCGACTTCAGGAGGAACTATGTCGAGATCCGTCTGGACAGCCTGTCGGAAAATTTAGGGAAACCCTCAGACGGCACAGGCAGTCGTAGGATTCGAACCTGCAGCCTCCCAGTCTATACAGTGCGACCTTGAAGCCACCACCGATGGGATAGGATGCTTTTGTTCATTCGGACATGTGCCGCTGGTAGTTGCGCTGTTATGGCTAATAATTATCGTTACCCTGTATTCACACGAGCGACATTCCCCCAGACGCGGAAGATGCGAAAAGCGTCATAGCTTTCTGCTGTCACGTGAGCGCGAGCGCTCAACGTTGTGTCTTCACGTACACTGCTAACCGTGGGGAATATCCTGCTACACAGCCACAAGACATCCCGTAGCAGACGACAGGAAGACACGCTGACGGTGTCGTCTGCTAAATGCGCAGTACGCCACTCCCGATATTCCGCACCGTTTGAATCCTCAACATAACACGGGACGGAACTTCGGCTGTGTGAGCAGTGTTTTCGCTTCTTCTTCCACTAGAATATTCCGTGAGTATGTCGCTCCTGTGAATACACGGTTAATATGCGCCACGATATTGTCCCGGATTAAAATTGCCACGCTTTGCGAAACGGTGCTGCAATGGATACGCTATAACACCAACAAGCAGGAAGATGCACTGCATACGTAGCGCATTGTCTGCATGCAGGTTGTCTTCCGATAACAAGGTATATGCACAATCTATTTGTACGTGGCATGCTGCCAAGGTAGAAACAGCTGAGTCGATTGCGGCAACCAAGAATCATCCCGTCCTATTAACAGCTCTGAGATAACAAAGCGTGCATATGGACACCTTTCAGCCCCGTAAAGGCGTTTTTGTTGTCAAAGACCACTCTCTTTATTCGTCTGAACACATCTGGAAGGTTTAATATCGGTATGGAAAATCCATCAGGAACAGCATTCTGAGCGGAATACGACCCCCTGGAATAATATTCTCTTCAGAATATGCATTTTAAAATTGTGCTTTTTTTTTGCAGAACACACCGTTTGGAAAGGTATTTTATAAAACACCCTCGTGACTTCACGCCTTTTTACACTGTAACAGTGCGAAACTTCCACCACAAAGGGCAAGACCCAAAACACCTGAAAGGTGTAGAAGGTACTGTGTACCGGGGGTTTAGACAGATCTTAGTTCCATTGTGTATACGGGAGTGTACCAGTGAGTAACGTCGAGTTTTGTTTAGGTGTTACGGCTACGCCTGGCCTGGCCTGGCAACGACGGCCCGATATTGGAAGAGGACGACAAATATTCACGCACTCTAAGCCCTAAAGTGCTTAAGTCCTTCGAACTTAAGACGTTTCTTGAAAGCCGCAGTGATAGTACGCTGTAAAAACAACGAATATATATATATATATATATATATATATATCACTCAACTCGTCGCTGCTCCTCCGCTGAACAAACCGCGATTGAAAATATTTGCTAACGAGCGCAGGAGCTGTATATGCAAGATTCCTACAGCTGCACCACTTTCACATATTCATTAGAATACACGCGCGTTCAATCAAATTTCTTATTTGTAGCGAGCAACACCACAGTGGTCAGTCTGTCGATTAATTTTGCCCACCTGGCGGTTCTTTAACATGGGCCGAGATCGCAGTGCAAGGTATATACGCCCTATTTAACGTCCTTCGCGGAAGACGACGCGTCTAATTAGCAGCTTGTACCATGCCACCAAGTTGCTGGCATGCTCGGGATCTCACCCGCAACCTTGGGATCATAAGGTGGACATGTTTAAAGCTGTACTCGAAACTGCGTTAACATTTTTGTGATTATGGAAAAGCGCATTGCATAGTGTGAGAGACATAGGCGCTCGTATTGGCAACATTCAGACAGGCTTTCTTTCTTTTTTTTTCCCCTATCGCTGCTAGTTCAGCATATTTCGTACTTCTGCTTTCGACTTCTTTGTATGTATGTGATTATCAGTTACTCTTCTTAAAAACATTCATTAATTAATTGATAACAAAATCGAGACACTTTATGCAGTTGTGACTGTCCATCTATCGCAGGACGTGATCTTCCACTCCATCCGTTTCCACTATCATTCTAGTCAGTGTTCGCAGCATCTGTTTACACGTATCCTCGTGGAAAAAACAGCCCCTTTTTGTTCCGCCGGCTCAAATGAGAGGTATAATAAGAGCGCTGAAAAAGCCGTTTGCAAAACGTCCATCGGAAACAGTCTTTTAAACGCAATACATCCCCTTGAAAACTGAAATGGTGTTTTAAATGGAGTACAGCCTTCTGATAATGTGCCCTGTGAAATGGTGCTGTTTGCAAATACGCGATTTAAAAGGGTGTTTTCAAGAACATGATAAGTTGATAAGTAAATTCTAAAAATATATGGAGTAATTGAATTCGGCACCCGACCAATTCTGCAACTCAAAAAAAAAAAAAAAGGAAGTGAAACTTACATCGCAAAGATGAGTGACATAGGACAATACATTTACGCCGTAACGGTGTCAAATATTTACTGTGTAAATACTGCGGTGACACACCTCATGTCATCAATTCATCGTCTGTTGTTGCGTAAATATACCGGGGGCAGACGAAAGTGCATAATATGTGGCAGCATTAGCTAAAAGCTTGAAGTATACGCTACCTCCAGATGTGTTCCCATCTTCACTCTTCAAAATGAACTTCACTGCATAGCACGCACCTATAGCCAACTATCATCCCGAGTGACACCGTTTGTTCCCCTGATTTGCTGAAAACGGGGGGGCGTACGCTTTTTTTGTGGCATTATGACGCCCCCCCCCCCCCCCGTTTTCATCAAATCAAGGGCGTGCACGTTTTCATTGGGGATGATGGTTGGCTAGGAGCGTGCTATGCAGTGGAGCTCTGTTTTTAGAGTGATAGTGTGCTCCCCACATGCTTCCAATGTGTTCCCAAGTGTGCTTGCATAGCACTCACCTAAACTATAAAGACAGAACTTAACCGCATAGCACGCTGTGCGCCAACCATTGCCGCGAATGATATGGTTATCGCTTCTGACTCGAAGAGAGAGGGGGGCGTACGCCTTTGTGTGGCAATTTGGATATATGAAAATTGCCACAAAAGGGCGTACGCCTCCCTCTCTCCTCGAATCAAAAACGATAACCCTATCATTCATGGTAATGGTTGGAGCACAGCATGCTATGCGGTGAAGTTCTGTTTTTAGAGTGTATATGTCGCACGTCTGTTGCCCAGCATGTTCGTAGTGGCTTTCTTGCACTCTGAAAACAGAGCTTCACCGCACAGCGCGCAGTACGCCAACCATTGCCACGAATGACAGGGTTATCGCATCTAATTCGAAGAGAGAGAGGGGGTGTACGCCTTTTTGTGTCAATTTGGATATACATATGATAATTGACACGAAAAGGCGTACGCCCCCTCTCTTCGAATCAGAAGCGATAGCCCTATCATTCGTGACAGTGTCACACAGCGTGCTATGCAGTGAACTTTTGTGTTGTGCTTTTTCCTAGGTTTTCCTCAGACGCTTTAAGGCAAATGTCGGCACAGTTCCCTGTGAAGTCGGCCCAGGACGCATGATCACCCCCTGCGATATAGTCGTGACGTTGCCCACCTGAGCGTGGCCGACTACACACTTAAAAACATAACTTCACCACATAGCCATGCAACCACTATCCCGAATGACATCGTTATGCCCCCTGATTGGTTAAAAACGGGAGGGGTACGCCTTTCTTTTTCTTTTCTTTTTCTTTTTTTGGACACTTATGCAGTTCCAAAAAAGGCGTACGCCCAGCGCTTTCTCCAAATCGGGGGTGATAAAGGTATCATTTTGTGCAATGGTTGGCCTTCACCGTGCTATGTGGTGAAGTTGTGTTTTTAGAGTGTATACAACGAGATAGAGAGGGTAATAGAGAGACAAACCGGCAGCCATATTTGAAGCCACCCTGGATGGCGCCATGTTGACCTCACCTTGCCTTGTTTGCAAATGGCGGACATTCGGGACTCATGCGGTGAACGTCTTTGCGCGCGTATACGCTTCGAAATTCCGTGGCATTTATTGGTTCCGTAATGCCGCCAACAATTTTTCCCAAGCCTACGGAAAAGATATACTATCACAGTCACATAAGCAAACAGTGTGATAGCGAGATGTACGAATAAGACCATCAGAGAAATCATTGAGGCCGAAAAGATGGCGAAATTTGGAACGTCGTGTGTCACCACCCCGTCTTTGGCACTCTCTGATAAGGAACCGGCTTTATAGCGAATTCAGCTGTGGCTCGAGCGTGCATGTTCCACGGCCGCTTCAACCCAACTCGTGTTTCATTGGTCCTTCGGAATTCGTTCTTCGTTCGTTTTTGCCTTGACAGAAGGAGTGCGAGAGAGAAAGGAAAGGGTCGCCTACAGGAATCAAAGCTTGGAGCCTCGCCAAGGCGGTTGCGCGCTCTATTCCCTCCTTTTAAAAAAAAAAAATTATATGTTAGCGCCGCGAAGCAACTGTGGCTATGAGCGGCGTACAGACGTGGACAAATGGAGAGAGGACAGCAGGAAGGAGTGGGGGACAGGGGGGTTATATGCGTCCTGGGCCGACTTCAGGGGGAACTGTGCCGACGTTCGTCTGGAAAGCCTTCGGAAAACCCAGGGAAAACCTCAGACAGCACAGCCGGTGACAGGATTCAAACCCCTGTCACCTCCCGGTCTCGGCGTGGAAAGCGATCATCCTAACCACTACCACGGGAGCTGATCTATTCCCTCTCTATTTCGCTGAGTGTATACGGCAAACAGTTCCATCATGACTGCCATCTGCTTTTCGAGTGTAACATGTTCCAAAGTGCTTGGATAGAACTAAACCACCGCAAACCTGTTCCCAAGCCCCGTGGATATAATATTTAAACATTTACTTCCAAAGCAGACGCGGACAACGATGTCATCCGTGCGTCCTCTTCGCGGAGCGTGTTGAATACGCTCAAAAGCGTGAGAAATATTGTCACAGAGTACATAATTACGCATCCGAACAATTAAGAAAATCCTTTTCCGTAACGCAACTCGCCGGATACAGCACGTTTCCGCGCAGATGGAGCTTGCGAAAGAACACATGCCAATCGATTGGCTCCGCAGAAGCGTTCCGCGGGAAGCCACTTTGAGGAGCAGCCTGTTCGGCATTTACCCAGGAGTAGCTACAGACTCAAATTCGCATTTTGCACAATCCCGCACTTTTTTATATACGCGCGGGGCCTCGAAGCACAGGAGCTTATTCTGATCACGACTGCCGGAAATAATGTATTCATTGAACGTTGTGGGGCTAAAGTAGCGCATTTTTGTCGGGCTACAAATGAAGAAGGCTGAAGCTGAAATGAGACTGGATATACTTCACAATTTAACGGAGACCGCGCTTATTAGAACAGTACTGTATATGGCTTCACCCACTACATCATAATTACTTATTTGTTATTGTTGTTGTATATGGCTTCACAGATGCGATAAGTAATTATGTTTGGCGTATATAGGAGGTAAATGAAGTCTCATTCCCGTCTCATTGTGCTTCGTTCTTTTTTCTTTGTACACCGTGGCTGCAAATAGAATGTAGAGCATGACAGGTCGAAAAGGCAAGTATAGCTGTACGCTTTGAATGAGTGATATAATCATGAGGGTAAGGCAGCTTGATCTATTTGATTTTCATTTAATTTTTTCCTTTCCATTTTTTCCAATTTTTTTTATAGAATGCCCATTAACAGCACAAAGGCCTACTTAAATTGCGCAATAACAATTCCATAAACGCACTATATACAGGACTCATAACAGATAAAAATCTCATTGTGAATTAGATTATGTAACATTAATCTAAAATTCCTGAAAGCAGAAAAAAAATATCAATTTCTACGTCTGCAGCACTATTGCGCGTTTTCTGTATAGACGATCAACCGGTCTAAGACGAGCATACTTCGAAGACGGAAGGGTGTCGAAAGCGCCTCATATGGGAGTATTAAAACTGAGCGATTCAACAAAATTTTGGGCAATTCAAAATTTCGTGCACAGGTTCATACAAAAATATGAGATCGCATTTCTTGCGTCTGAGTTCCAAAGGATCCAAGTTGCATACTATTTGATTGATTGAGCTTTTATTTTTGCACTGGTGCCTGCCAACGGCTAAGATAATACATATATATACTATAGACTATACGTCTATACAGGTCGTGTACACTATAGTAGGATTACAATACGGAATAATTGATGAGGAACGCACTGTACAGAGGACTTATAACATATAAAGATCTCATAGTGAATTAGATTATGTAACATTAATCTAAAATTCTTGAAAGTAGAAAAAAATATCAATTTCTACGTCTGCAGCACTATTGCACCTTATTTCAATTGCCTTGATTTCAATGTTCTCACACGTTAAAGGTAAATTACTAACTCGATAAATTAGATTAAAAGTCTTCAAAGTATATTTTCAAGAGGTCGTTGTTGTTTGACGAGGAGGGATTGAAAAAAAAAAAAAGAAGAAAAACTCACTGTGAAACTCAAAAAGAAGAACGCAAGAAATTTGCAATAACAGTTCATTTATAGTTTGTCCAAAAATTATTACCCAATGGTACGATATCACCACGACGGATTGAGCGTCGAAGGATTCGCTTTTAGCAGAACTCTAAAGAGCTTTCTCATTGATGAACAATACTGGCGCCCTAAATCTGCGTATAAACTATATTTCATAGCGACGTGCGACAGAAGAGCCATACTTCAACAAGCTGTTTCCGCGTATAAAATACCGTCGAAGATGGCAGTTCGGTGTAATATGCTCCTATAGGTGACAAAACCGGTGATATTCGTTCGAGTTCTATATAGTACGAAATGTTCGGTCTCTGCGTTACGATGAGAAGCAAGAACACACACGCATACAAGTTAGTTTTCTCCAACAACGATGGCTGATACGCGTGTCGTCATAAGGTGAAGAGAACTTAGCGCGACAGTTGAATTATTAGCAGTACTCGAAACACTGGAAATCCATTATAGCACAATAGCGGTAGCATAAAGCTTGGAGCATACAAAATGCCAGTAATGAGTAAGCTAATAAAAACAAAATGTAACTAAGTTACAGTTAGCCTGCAAAAATAGTGACAGTTACTTTTTTGAAATGCATCTATAATCTCGTCCGTCAACTACATGCGCCGTTGGAGATAATGAGACGGGCCAGGAGAAATACTGCAGCTCCACCATGCGCCATCAATAGGGGAGCGCACTTTCTGCCGCAGCGGCCAGTCGTATAACAGCCAATACGGAAGCAGCGTGAGTGTGGCGGAAGTACATTGTCTAGCGCAGGAGGGAGCGCGACCTTCCTGTGTCCAGCCATCCTATGATGCGGCGCAGTAATATTTTTTAGAGCTGACGGACTAGATTTCTTGTTTAGTTATACAGCCACGGTTACCGCGAAAAAGAGAAAGAAAGGCCGACTATGCGTAACTCTTAAAAAAGTTGTTTTCACACTTCACTGTTCCAGCATACCGTGTTATAAACAGAGAATTTTCCATGGGCGCTAACAGCACGGTGGGAATTAGTCTCTAAGGCCGTCCTGGCTGCATGCGTATGAGATGACAAAATTCGTGGAATTCCTGGATGGGAAAAGCGGCAAGGTATTTGAAGCCTCCACAAAGCGACGCTGGGGGCCGGCGCGTGGAAAATGGGTGTACCTCGAAATAAAGTGATCGAAATCCCCGTTGCAGCAAATGAATGCGGAGTATATAACTGCGGAGTCGTCATAACTGCGACCAGCCTATCTCCGCGTATTTTAACCTTACATGTGGCTTTACATTTTAACTTTACAGACGCTAAAATGTGACTCCGACGACTTCGACAGAAATCGAAAACTCGTGAGGCTGAGAGGTTAAAAGGTGATATCGGATTTTTAAACAACGGCATATCATCTTACACGAAGCAATCGAGCATTTTCTTTGTTTCGAGGCCGTGAATTTCGGGATCAGGAATTTCGCAACTGGGGAAAATCGAGGCCCTCCCTTTGGAAAATATTGCGGTACCTGAGTAGCTTGGTTACACTTTACAGTTATTTTAACCAAAAGCGGTAACTAGTTGCCGTTATAAGTTACTTGTAAGTTACTGCTAAATGCTGACGTTCTTATTGGTTGGGGATTCGCTGCCGTGGAGTCGGTCCGTGTATACCTTCTCCAACATGAACCTTAACGATGAACCCGATAAGCTACATTCTAAACAATCACTTTTGGGGGAATCCGTGCAGTCGGCCTTACACTCTTAAAAATGAACTTCACCGCATAGCACGCTCTTAGCCAACTATAATCTCAAATGATATCGTTATCTGCTCCGATTTGTTGAAAACGGGAGGCGTACGCCTTTTCTGTGACAATTATGAGCAGCATAAGTGTCACAAAAAAGGCGTACGCCTCCCGTTTTCAACAGATCGGGGCAGATAACGATATCACTCGAGATGATGGTTGGCTAAGAGCGTGCTATGCGGTGAAGTTCATTTTTAAGAGTGTAGAACTGCCTTCATTATTTACTCACTTCATCATTCCCCACACTCTTAGAAAAAAGGGTGGAGCAATTACACCCTTTAGGAGGTAATAGTTGTCGCATATGTTGTGCCTAAAAGATTGCAAAGTTCTACCTACTACCTCATTCTCAAAACAGAACTTCACCGCATAGCACGTTGTCCGCCAACAATTGCCACGAATGATAGGGTTCTTCGATGAGCGAGGGGGCGTACGCCTTTCTGTAGCAATTTGGATATATGATAATTTCTTTTACCACCCTTTTACATCCTTTATCAGACCCTAGGTGGTAAGTATAGAAATTACCACCTTTTTCACACATTTTTTTTTCCTTAGAGTGCAGTGTGCCCCGGGATAGCGAGCCACAAATTAAATGGATAATTTCCAACTCATGGTCACTACATTACTTTGTTGTTGTTAGAACTGCCATCTAAGCATCATTTCAGTTCATACGGAACACTAAGATACATCGCGTGAGCAGCGGACGTTCGATATACCCGGGGGAAAACCACCTTTGCAATTAAAATGTTATTTTTTCCTTTTGTCTTTGCCTTTACAGAGCGGCGCACTTAGTGACTCCCGCGGGACGATTTCATCGGGAACTGTGCCGATGGTTGCTTAGAAGGACCCGCGGAAAGGCCTGTACGAAAAACCGTAAACATCGTAGCTTTTTAACGATCTTTAAGCAAGCGCATAATGTTATGGGCTAAATAAATATACTAGCCGTTCCTGGCTGACCTTTGCTTTTTTTTTTTCTATTCTTAATAAACATATCCCTTCCCCCTTTCTTCGCTTCAAAAAAAAAAAAGAAAGAAAAAGCGCGCTTCCTTCACGGTGCTGGACAGATATTGTATGATACGACAGATATATCTTGCGGATATTTGATAACATCAGTTTTCCCACAAGGATCAGTGCCTTGATCTCAATGTTCTCACATGTTATAGTTAACTGCCTAAAAGTAACTGGCTAGATTTAAAGTCTTCAAAGTAAATTCTACGCTCATAACGACGTGGACTTCTCCAACGCAAAGAACCCTCGTCATTTTCTAAATTTCATTTTTATACTTTACTAAGCACGCAGCGTTCGCCTATGCAAACTGAACAGCCCTCCCCTCCCCCCCTTCTTTACAGCAGCCACCGTACGCAACGTGCAGTGCCAACGCCACCTAGATACACAAGGCCTGCTTACACCTCCTCTCCCTGCCTCTCCGTGCCTCCTCTCCCTCCTTCGCTACGCAGACGTATAAAGTCAGAATTCGTCTGCTACTGCGTGTCGCCGTTCTGCGAATTCAACAACTCGCAAATGATCGCAGCTAACTTGGAACCCGTAGACCTGAATCTGTAGACAAAAAGTGCGACACGCTTTCCAGAAAATCACTCTGGAGAAATATATGCGACTGTTTTCCGCTTTATTTTATAGATTTCCCATTTAGTAAGCGGGGACCTTCAATCACAACCCGCAGGCGACGTTGGTTCGTCTCCATGGCTACGACCGCTGAAAGCACGTTCGTGATTGGCTACCGCCATTGAAAACACGATCCCGATTGGCTGACTCTTAGTTGTTACGTCACTTCGACGAGCAAGCAGGCTATCTAGGTGGTGTTGGCAGTGCCCTTCTAACGAGCAATCTCCGCGTAGTCGGTGCATGAAGGAAATATGAGTTTATGCCGACTGGTCGACCCATAAAACTACTTTCCTTTCCGGACCGCCGATATAGGCGGAAATAGTTGTTGCCGGACGAGTCGCCGGACGCGTGGGTCACCTGGAAGCTTCGCTGCACGAAGACGCCAGGGACCAAACAGAAAGTGGCTATGATCTGCTCACCTCACAAGTTGATCACGAGTGGAAGCGTTTTCTCTCCTGGCTTCGTCCGAGATACTACTGACCACTAATAGTTGATTGCAGACACCATATCATTCGTAGACGCGTTCTAAATAAACTATTTAAAAACTAATAATAGTTGATTGATTGATCGGAGGAGAAATAATAATAATAATAAACTTTATTCACCACTCTCGTGGATGGGAGTTGGGACAAAATCTTCGACGCACTACGAAATATAACGGTACATAAAAGAGAAAAAGGAGTAAATAGGGGGGGGGGGGCAATTACTCCCCGTTTTAACTGCCTGACCACGAATTTTACTCCCCCAGCAATGCGAACTGTCCCCTAAACTTCGCATAAACGCCAGTGCATTTAGTCCCTAGCGGGACTAATTATTGGAGCAGAAGATATAGTAAAATCTTTTTTTTTTTCGCGAGCCCTTAATTTTCGCGAGCTTTATCGGCACGCGAAAATTTCAAAACAGACAAGGATGAGCACTGCGCAGACAAACCTTACGCGTAACATCACGGTACCATTATTATTAAGGATGAGCTCGAGCGGATTGAAGATTTCGCGAAATTTAGTGGTCGCGAATATATCCCTGTTACTCGATTCGCGAAAATTTAGGGCCGCGAAATTAATGAGTTTTACAGTAGTCTCCAAAAAGGAATAAAATTTGTACTTCCCTTTTTCTTAGAGTATATAGGTATACGTACTTATATGACGCGCGAAAAATCTACAACCTTATTCTCCTCGCCTTCATGCGTCACATATGCATGGTGTCCGCCCTAACTATGCCCAGAATTTTTTTAAAATAAGGAATTGCTTTTTTTTTGTTGTTGTTGCAATAAATGACAATATATCCTAGGTCAAGTGGGCCACGATGTGGCCACACTTGCAAACCTCTTGGGGCGTTGTCCCGTTAACTTGGACTTTTCTTAATCATGAAAGATAAAACTTTGGTGCAATGACAACATCTGTTCCTTGTGGTGCGCTGACGGCGTTGCCGTTTTCAAACACGGCGGGTTTGGATGTCATTTATGCCGTTTCTGCCGCTCCGCCAGAAACCCGCTTTCTCTCTTACCCACAAATGAGAGGGAGAAAGCAATGCATAACAGCATGCTGGAGCGATAAAAACGAGCTCCAAATCTGCCGTTCTTTTCTCTCTTTCTCTCTCTCTCTCTTTCGGAGGCAATTTCGTCGGCCTGGACCGTTTTTCCGAAAACGGACGGCGGCGGCATCAGCGCCAAAAGGAACAGACGTTTTCGAAAAGCCGAACTTCCCTCTTGCATACTTAAAAAGTTCACGAGTCAAAATTAATGAGGAGAGCGCCGCATCATCGTCTGCGTATATACGCGTGCTTTGGCTCAATCACATTTCCCTTCGCTTCACAACGTAAATTGCAGTGCCTGAATGAACAATTATAGGAAGAACGCGACATTTAAATGAGTTGTGACGCTTTGATACACGTGGTTCGTTACGTCATCCGCGCATTGCACTACCTATACACGCCGGAGTATTGAGGAAAACGATAATTATTTTTCTATGCGTCGTACTTTGCGAGATACAAACTATCCAACACGCGCGCGCGTCAAGCTCCGCGACTTCAGAGGAGCGATGGCTCCGCCGCTATTCCCATTGGTACTCGTAAACACGTGACCTCTTCCGCGCTGTCTCCTTAGCGGAGACGGCTGCAATGCTGTCAGAGCTATAGGTTAGTTTCGGTACTCACGGTGCCGATTTTCTAGGTGTCCGTTACTCCCTCTGTGCTGGAATGTAAGTTCCCATCGATGTCAACACTTGTCTTTGACGCCTATCTTGCGTAACTTTAATAATGTGAACTACACTCTTAAAAATGAGGGGGGGGGGGATAATGGCAGGATAGGCTCGCCGTTGTTGGCCTCACAGAAGTGGGCGTCGTCACGACTATAGCAAAAAACTAAAAATAAAAATAACACAAAACACAAAGAAAGGACAGACACTTAAAATTGAACTTCACCATATAGCACGCTCCTAGCCAACCATCATCCCGAGAGACATCGTTCTTTCCCCCATTTACTGAAAACGGGGAGGGGGGGGGGGGCGTACGCCACTTTCGTGGCATTATGCAGTTCATAGTAGCCACAAAAGTAGCGCACGCCTCCCGTTTTCATCAAATCAAGGTATAGAACGTGGTCATTCGAGAATCGGGATGATGGTGCTACAGGTGGGTGAAGCTCTGTCTTTAGAGTGTACTACTACTGCTACTTGCTGGGAGATTCAAACAAAAAAAGCCTCTACCAAAAGCAGCTTGACCTCGAACTTGGGACGAAATGTCTTAGGACCACCCCCTTTAATCGTCACCAACACCCAAGCAATGATCGAAGTCGACGAAAATCCAACTTTCTTATCAACTGCGGTCCTTGAGTTCCCCTTCACTTTCTTTCTCTATCCTATATTTGCTCTAAATTATCTTCCGCAAGCACGCGTATATATTCCGCAGCCACACTTACCCCTCATATTAGGAATAAACAGCAGGACAAACTAATTACGCAGCCGCTCATCGTCAGGCGTACAGATGCGACAGAGTACAAGGGTAGCCCCCACGGACTTGACGGACGTCGCGAAACACCTGAGCGGTTCTCGAAGTAGATCAGCGACCTCGGCAGAGAAGTCGTCCGCGGCACAACCTGCTCCCGCGCCGGTGTCATTGACACGGCCATGCATGCTGCTGGCCTAACGGAACGGCGCCTTGTTGGTGCTCTCGGTCACTTTCTTTTGGGGAGTGCGGCCGAACAATAATAGTGTAGGCCTCGTTGTTGACGGGCGCAGGAAAGGATGCGGTAGCCCCCTATCGCAGGAAGGCCGCAGCGTCCGTTCTGCTGTTCAATGGGATGTGGCCGAACAGCCATCTGGTTATCTTGTGGCCTACAAAACTGCTCGCACTTTTTTTGTATTCGCGAGCTTTTGCTAGGCGCAAGTCCACTTGTGGGTTTTCCTCAACCGACAGTTTTATTTTTTCTCTTGTCTAACTACGTGAAAGCGCGTTAATTTTGCGAGTGTAACGGCGGTCGTCGCTCACAGTGATGATATTGGCTTGCTGCTTGACGTTACGAGTTCAATCGTGTGACATTCTGAACGGTGCGAATTTTGTTCACCCGAGGGTTCCTTTTTAAGATGCGCTAAAAACTCATTATACGATACACGGTATTCTCGACGTCCTTCACAGAAGACGACGCCTCTAACAGACTTTTACCACGCTTCCAAGTTACTGGTGTCCTAGTGCAGGTTCGACCCCGCTACCGTAGGATCAGAACACGTGGGGTGGGAAACATTACCAAATGATCCACCGAGGCCGGTCCAACGTGCTCTACACTGTCAAGATAATGGTAAGGAGAAAAAATAAAAAATAAAAAAAACTGTTCACAGCGGAGGGGAAGAAAGCAATAGAACGCGCGTTTCCTCAAATCTTAAAACCGTCGTTTTTAGTCCACGTTTATCTGATTGGTGCATATCATAAAAAAAAAAAAAAAAAACATGTATGTGAAAACTAAAAAAAAAAAAAAAAAACTGTCAACGAAACAAAAGCAAAAAGGTATACCCGCGAGATGCGCTTCCCACTCAACACGTATAGCGGATCGTAGTTCCAGCTCCGAAATCCGCGCCTGTTGTGTAGCTGCGGAGGAATTCAGAGGAGAACCTTGTCAAAGGAAGGAAGAACAGAAACCACGTGATTCGCGAAGGAAAAATTAATTAGTTGCGCGTCGCAGATCGATGGCGGCCGCCATCTTGGCCGCGTTGCGCCCTCTATACTACACGTCAGGACATCGATTCCGGCCCCTTGACGCCGACAGAGAGAGAGAGAGGGAGGGAGGAAGAAGACGGTAGTCGGTTACCAACATCTCTTTCTCCACAAACAGTACTAATCTCGTTCCGCGTGCGCGCATTAAATGTCAGTGTTGCAGAAAGACGAGCCTATAATACAGTGATCGGAGTCGAATTACCTATATCTTACCTTATCGTTAGTCTAAGTGCGCGCAGTGTGTTTTACCTGTTGCCAATATTGTTTAAGTATTGTCTTTGATGGATATTGTCAAATTTCGCGTAACTGCCTCAGTATCAACAAAAATACCGCTTGCCATCTTGCACGCGCTGATTTTGCTCCATCCGACTTGCGTGACCACCTCCGTGGCAAACCGTGCATAACGCAATATCGTCTGGATGTAGGAATAATGTCCTAACAAATTCGTACGTCCGATGGATGTTCTGAGGATATCCATCGGACGTATGAATTCCTTAGGACATTATTCGTACATCCAGAGGATGTTCGGTGTTGTTGGAGTAATATTGGTATACCGAGCTTGAGGGTTTCCGACTCGCACTGAATCTTGCAACCGCTATAGTTGTGATATAAAATGTTTCTTACTTACTTTTTATTAATAATTTTTATTAACTTAGGTAAGGCTATTTTTGACGGATGGTATAAGGGGAAGACGAAAGAGTCGCCTTTTCACTTTGTATTTCTCTCTTCTTAAAATAAAGCAATGTCACCGTACGTTGCATATGTTTGTAATGATTATCTAATCAACACGCCGGCTTATGCCCCTCGCCACGCATGGCGCGCGGCTCGTCACGCGCAGCTATTTAAAAAGATGATCCATGTACGATTATGCTCGGTCGTAAACGGACAGGTGGACGGAATAAAAGCGCGCTTGTCTACCCCACGTTTGACTGTATATGTGTGTTACAAAATATGTATAACGCAATAGCAGACACATCGTACGCATCTCTGCTGCCGAACAATGCAAAGAGGGCGGCAGCGAAGTCAGTGCTCCAAGCCATTGACAGACAGAAGCATCGAACCCCCGCGGGCAAGATATCGTACAGTTAAGATGTCTTGGGGGCGGTGTCGATTTCATGCGGTGATAAAAGGCCACCCCCAGGATGTGACATGAGTACGGTGATAGTTTTAAGGGCACAGTTGTCTCTTTTACAGTTGATAATTTTGAAAGAGAAGGGAAGAGATGGAGAACGTAATTGAGGCAGGGAGTTCTCTAAATCGATCCCGTGCTCAATTTCTTCGGTGGAAATTTACTGAAGTCTCTCTCTCTCTCTCTCGTAGCTCAACTTATTTGATACGGCTCTCATCTATACGCTGCTATTACTTCCTACGATCGTTTTATATAATGTACATATATATATTTCTTTCTTTCGGCGTACGTTATCAACGAATTACCTGGCGAATAAAGGAGCCGTTGAAGATGCCGTATAGGAGACAAATTATAAGACAACAGACCGACCACTGTGATATCGCTCATGGCCATATTTGTCTCGCGACCAGATTATCAATTACTAATTGTCCTATACGTATGTGACTCCATTAGCTACACATTTTTTGCCCGGTATAGCCGCATTAATTAAGCAGTTTTACCCGATATAACGCTACATGTATTACTGGTCCATCATATCACGCACCACATATATAAAGTCAGTAATGTGCAACCGCACATGTGTTTTCGTCTACGTACAGGTGTGCACAGCACCTGGTTACATTCAAGTGGAGTACATGTGCCTGACACAGCCTAAACGGGCTTGAGGGAAGTAAACTCCGTCATGTTCGCTGCTTCCTATTCAATGGCCATTGTTTGCCTACCAAAGAGCTATTTTGATCCTTGGGTGGAAGAAGCGTGCTTGCACCCGAAAAAAACAACAACAACAACATATATATAGTATATATATAATCGATGGTAGCATCAGATGAGATGATATTTAGGGTATACTCTGCACACTGTGCGCTCCATTTTACTGTTATAACACAAACGGAAATTCTGAGGGGGTACATATCACATTACACTAAGATGGAGAGCCTAGCTTTAATGGAGGTTAATGTCTCGTGTTCTACTGGATGCATCAAGGGGGATCTGGCTGTTACAGCGACAAACCAGCGGGATAGTGCACTTGGTGACTTTCCAGACGAATATCGGCACAGTTTCCCCTGAAGTCGGCCCAGGACACGTATTAACCCCCTGTCCGCTACTCCTTCCTACTGTCCTCTCTCCATCTGTCCACATCTGTACGCCGCTCATAGCCACAGTTGCTTCGCGGCGCTAGCACGGCGGAATAAAAAAAAGGTGCACTTGAATTGCATCAAAAACACGACATGCCCTCTCTTTTTGGGGCGTGCAGGTCCGTGAAGTGTTCAAAGGCTTTGCAGTTCAAAGGCACGCCCTCGATTTAAAGGGACAGTGAAGTGAAAAAAAAAATTCTCATCGCAAAATAAAACATGCCGTTACTTTGACGCCAACACGAAAGGAACGGGATTTAACCGTTCGTGATTTCTGATCGACGAAAAAAACGAAAAAACTCAATTGAAGGTTTCCCTCTCCCTCTCATTCTCAAGAGGGCCGATATTGTGGAGAGGCATCTGATTGGTCTCTGCAAACGATTTATCCAATCGTCGCGGGAGATCGTTTGAGCAGACCAGTCAGATGCCTCTCCTCATTGTCGCGCTTCTTGAGAAGGAGAGGGAGAGGGAAAGCACTTTAGTGTCCCTTGAAATACACATATCGTTGGGGTGAGTCCCGCATAGTTTGATGGGCAGCCAGATAATGCGTAGAGCAAGTTGTAGGAGCGCAGACTATAGCTGCCGAGAAAAGTTTCGAGATTGTTGCCTACGTCACAATATGAAAAAAAAAAAAAAAAAAGGAGGAACCCAAATCGGTAGTACTGATTAACAGTCAGCATATTTCGTAGTCTTTCACCGACCTATATTTCCTACTGACAACATTCGCAAAGCGTGATATCGACATCGCATAGGTTAGAGGAGCTTACGTGTCTCACTGGATAATGTTATATGATTTTACCACACGGTCCCGCCTGCGTCAGTTTCGAAGTCATTCTCAGCATCAGGTTACACATTGGCACAGACGTTTGCATGGAGGCAGGTAGGCCGTGCGTAGTGATGACACAAATAAACTTGGCACACAAACGGATGGTGAACCCGGCAAGCCGAACCTTCAACGGAGGTACCTCCTCCTAACAAAAGTTGGGGAAACTAAATGTGTTTTGTAACCTATTACCATAACTCATTATAGTTTTGAAAAGCCGTGCATCACATTACTCATAGAATAGAATAGAATATAGAATAGAATAGAATAGAAATAGAAAAAAAAATGGAAACGTTGGTCGCACTGGTGCGACCAGCTGTTCCAGGACAGTGATGATGATGGTGATGTGATAAAGAAAAAAAAGGGGGGGATGTGTTCCATGACGCTTGATGTGTGAAAGCACTGAATGATTTTAAAATATTATTTAAAGATTACTTTTCCTGCTTCGTAATGTACTATCAATGCCGCTACTTTCTTCCAGTGATGGCATTAGTTTGGCATTACATATTCCTGGCGTGCTCTAAAGAGGCGCGCGCAGTTAATCATACTTCGTTACGAATACCGGTAATGGTAATTAGGGTTTCTTAAATACATAGATAAGATTAATTGCAGCATAGAGGGGCTCGGTGTTCAAAGGCACCACTTGGGCTCTCTCCTCTTTCGTGGTGGGTGACAAAAATGGTTGAAAAAAAAAAGGGGGGGGGGATCTTCCTTGTTTGTACCACAGGCACCATTCGTAACTGCTGGCTATAGACACCACCTGGATTTTCAACCAAAGTAATGAGTAATGTCTTTACTACGTATTATCCGGACAAAACGTAATGACATTACATTACTCCTCTATAAAATGTGATACGTTAGCGTTACTCATTAGCATGATGTAATGCACTGTTCCCGATCTCTGCTCCTAACGCCGATATCTAATCATAATAATAGCGGTGGAAGTCGGTGTTGCTCTGTAGCAATGTAAAAAGAAAGACCACTGCAAATAAACAAACCATGATGGTCTGACTATATACCGTTCGAACTAAAGAACGTGCGAGAGATTGGATAAATTCGGGAATGCCGGAATCGGAGCTTGGCATGCTTCCCTGTCTTCCTGAACATGGCCACTCCCTTGAGACAATCAGCCTATTTTTAGGACAACAGTTCTGTTTTTTTTGATCGTTTAAAAAGACAACACCGTCCTAAAAGTGGATAGAAGGTAGATATTGCCGCAGTCACTATCTAGCATTCTATGTGCGACACTCAGGGGCAATCATGCTAAACACGAGCAAAAGTGAGCCCGTTCTTTAAAAATACGCACGTTCTTTCTTTGTTTTTTATAAGATCATAAGGACTTCCACAAAAAAGAAAAACAAGAAAAGAAAAAAAAAACACTCCACACCACACACACACATAAATAGGATGATGATGTGGTGGGGTGGGGTGGGTCACCACACTCCAGAAACACTCCACTCCAGAAGTTAATCGAGCTGCGCAAAAAACGGGATAGATGATATTAGCAACGCACAATGCTACATTTTATTTATGCGCGTTTATCACACACATAGCAACGCTATGTGTGAGTGGTAAACGCGCATTTTTACGAGGAGGGCGCCCTCAACCCCTAAAGCTACTGAGGTTGTGCTCGGAAAGGGTCATCATTCGTTTGCATAGTGTCGCCAGTATTGCCGTATCGCAGTATGCCCTTCTACAAATAGAGAGTGAAGTCAGGCAAAGCGTGTGTCCGTTGTGCAGTGTCACGTGATGAGCTCGCTTCGTTCCTTCTCTCTCTCTTTTTCTCCCTTCGGAGCACGTGGTGAGGAACACCCATGCGCGCTGGCTTCGTCCTTCTTGACCGACATCGCATGTGCAGTACGGTAAAATACACTTATGACCCTTGTGTTTTCGGGTTTTAGTTGTTTTTTTTTAAATCGGGTTTTATTTCAGGCGCTGTAAAGTAGGGTAAAATCGGGTGATATCGGACGGAAAAGAAAAAAGAAAAACACCGTTTCTCGCGGTTCGGGTGAACACGAGATGGCAGCAGGTCTGGTCTAGTCCAGCGCATATATTAGTGGCTGAATCTGCAGTTTGGCAAGCAAGTTTTCGGTGTTTTTCGGGTTTTACTTAATACGCTCTACTGGCACGACCAAATGACTACTGCAAATCCTAGCTTTCTCGCGGCTGGATAAAAAAAATCACACGCATTTGCGTATCGAATAACGAATTACCGTACACGAACAAAAATGAAAGTGAGAAAAAACAACAACAACAACAACAAGAACTGAGAGTCTGGATTTAAGTAGCCCGGGAGTGCTAGGCGGCATTTTTGTTCAACTTGTTCGAATACTGGTTCGTCCGTTGCACACCGAGTGAAATAAATATCAAACCGCTATCTTTTACCGCGGACCAGACGAAAAACAAAAGCGAAAGCATTCAGCCCACATTGTTCCGCAGTTTTCGGTAGCCGGAATCTTCCCAATCCATATACGAAAGAGCCCGTGATTTCTGCTTTGCCTGATGCTTGGCCTAGGCCAGACTTCATGCGGATTTTATGAGATGGCGAAAACCGAGGAAATAGAAAGAGATAATCAGCATTGGGCACGCACTCAGTATATTCTCCCCTCAGGGCTTACGAGCGAGCCTGCGGTACTTTTATTTATTCACGAACAGATTAGAGGGGGCATCACGGGCTATGCCATGACTTCGAGGAGTGCACGTATAAAGTTGTCTGGAGAACAATGTTGTGACAGAAAGCTATGCGGCGGTAGCCGGTCCAGAAAAGACGCAAGAGGTCACGGTTTTGCTGAGTGGGAGGGATGTTTGGGTTAGTCTGCGGTTAGTCTGCTCAGCAAGGGGAGGGGGAAACGGAAGGGTGACGAGGGAGAGGAAAGGTGACTTACAGGAGAGGAACAGTCTTCTCTTGCTGTGAGGTTTGGTTAGTTCCGCGGAACTACCTAACTGGGAAAACGTGCGAGCGTCCCTCGAAGTTACTCATGTGGTTTTGCTGAGGACCCCCCCCCCATAACAGCTTCCATGATGACGATAATTGCGTTCAGAATATTTCGGGTATGCGACGCGTAACAAGTAAGTGTTGTTTAAAAAAAAAGGGAATGAGCTTAAGAACGCACAGCTCTATCGACCTTTCAAGACCACACAGTGTCTCTAAATTAGCTCTAGACTCTCTCCCTCTGACTACGACAAAATTACTTGATCCATGGGTCGACTCCAGCCCACCCGCAGCGCATCTGCCCCGAAAGCCACTACTAACCTATCTGGACATCATTAGATTTTTACCAAATTATTTATTATTTGTTTTATTATTTTTATTTGTTTGTTATTGTTATTGTATTGTTTGTTTATTATTGTTTATTGCCAAATTATTTATTATTTTTTTAAATGTTGAAACGGCTAGGAAACAGCTAGAGTTCAGGTATAGTGTCGTTGTTATAGGACAAGGGCGAGCGCGCTCAAAATAAATCGGTATCGAAATTAATGACGTATGTTTGTATAGGACGCCAAATAGGTGGCAATGAAAAAGAGCAGGGAATGTAAAACTCCCCAATCATCCCAGCGGTATGACCGAGTGAATAATAAAAAAAAAAAACATCTGCTTGCTGGAGGTTACACTAAGGGCAGCGCTGAAGACTGGAAGGTGGTGGGTTTGAATCGCGTACAGTTGGCTATATACTGTCAGAGGTTTCCCGGCTGACGGGTATCGGCACAGCTCCCACTGAAGTAGGCCCAGGAAGCATACTCTCCCCCTTGTCCAGCACTCGTTCCTGCTGCCATCTGTCCATGTCTCGACGCCGCTTATGGCCACACTTGCTTCGCGGCGCTTACACGGAATAAACAAAATAAGTTGAAAACCGCAACAGAACCGTACGCGTGTAAACTTGTACCGGCTCACGCGATACGCCCGGACCCCCCGTCCATTTCGACGAATGGCACCGAAGGAGCCTCGTAGACGGACAGTGGTGACTCGCGGATTGACGAGGTTCTCGTTTGACAAACTGATAGGAATTGCCGGAGCGCGATTAACGGATCAGATAAAGAGAGCTCGCCACAAGAGGTGTCCCTTCCTCCTCCCCTGCCTGCTATTTTTATCTCACCCAAAACAAGAGTGCATGTGGAAAATTCTCTGGATGTGTGCCGTCAGGCGTGGTGTTTCCGTGCTTGTTGGTACAAGCCAACCTATACCTCGGTATCTTTCAGTCGTACGCAATATGCTACGCCCCATTTAGGCACCCCGTCAACACTGACGTTCAGTCCTTCCAATCAACCAATCCAATCTTCCAATTAACTGTCGCTGCCCTGTCCTACGCGAGAGTTTAAAAAAGAAAAAGAAAAAAGCGAGGAATATTGCACGTCTGATTTTAATTTCATTTTCTTTTTATTTCGCGTTCGCGCCGCGAAGCAACTGTGCCTGTGCGCGGCATAAGGCCTGGATAGACGGAGAGAAGGCCGCAGGAGGCAGTCGGGAACAAAGGAATTAGTGTGCATCCTGGGCCGACTTCAGCGGGAAGTGTGCCGGAAAACCCAGGGAAAACCTCAGGCAGCACAGCCGGTAGCATTATTTTTTAGATTGGGCTCTGATGTGTCAAAAATATACAGGGTGTCCGGCGAGAAAGGGTTGTTTAACTCTTAACAATAAGCTGAATGACAAAAATTCGCAACCTCTTAGGTGATGCTCATAAATGTATTTGCCACGCATTATGGTAGTTTTGCAGTCGCGTCACGCGTTAATTAAGCTAATTTTCTCAATTGAAATTGATAATTAGCCGGGCAATGGTAGCATTTTTCTTCGTGAATCTGGAAGGCTGCGGCTATAGCACGCGGCATCCGAGAGGCGCACGTTCGATTCCTGCCGGTCTTTGGCTGGACGACCGCCATATTCTAATCTTAAGCGTGTCACCCAAGAGGTTGCGAATTTTTAATGTCACGCAGCCTATTTTTTAGAGAAAAACATAACTTTCTCGCTGAACTCCATGTTTTTATATATGCCTGTCAAAATCTGCTTTTGGTTTATAATTTTGTATGTTTCCGAAAAGCGAGCAAGAGAAACTGGCGTGAAATATCAGCGAAGCACAGCGTATTTATATCTGGTGGGCTTGCGAAATAATCCGGATGACACGCTTAACTATGTCCCGAAGACAAAGCAAAGTGATGCAACAACTTGAAGGACCATCCGACTGGAAGAAAGACCGGTGCAGTCATCTGAGCCAATAGGTGGCGTCCCTCGGCGGCCGAGGTTGTTGGAAGGTCGTTCCGCAAGGCCGTGCGTTCCTTCTCTCCCTCTCTCCACAAGAGCTCAGTGATCACGTACATCATCGCCTCCCCCTCCCCCAACATCTCTCGATGGTCGATTTTCCTGACGCTAAATAAAGTGAGTACCAGTTGTGCAGGTAATATGTATGTAAATACGCAAACCGTGAATGCAGTGCATAACAAGGACAAGTAAAAAAAAAAAAAAGATAGAGAGAGATATAGAGAGATCCACAGGAAAATGGGGCATGTGAAGGATATGATAGCATCATTCAAGGGGAAAAGATGCTGGTCGCCAGTGGGCTGTCACATCCTACCGGGCCTTTATACCCAACTTAGTACTTCGCATTAAACGTTGCGTATATGTCTGTACCTTCCAGCCCATCTCTGCTTCGCATGTGTACATTTGATTGTCCGTTTCAGGGTGGTACAGAAAGAAATTGAAGACAGCCACACCTTCTCCGCTCGAGCTCGCTCAAGGCTCGCCTCCGAAGTGCATACTGCTGTTGCTGATTATTTATCTAGGATCTTGACTCTCCTACAGCACCTTTACAGTGCAATTAAAAAAAAAAACACATTGCGTTTTATAAACCATCATCTAAATATATCGAACGAAGGATGAAGCACTTCAGAAATCAACTATTCCCAGCTACATGCATTGCAACTTTCACGACCCTTCTCGTCACAACATAACATGGCTTCGGGACCATGAACGCAGTTATCGCGACAACAACAAGTCCCCTCTTCAGTTCCCTTTCCACTTTTACCTCGAACGTCCCAAAACGAGCATGCTTCCATCGGAAAGGTAGCGTGGGGAGGGGAGGGGGGGGGGCATTTAAAGAGCGAGCGACGACAAAGCTGCCCGCCGTCGTCTGCTGGTGGACGCAGGAGAAGCGGGCACTGCACGTGCGGCCCACGCGAGAACACCTGCGCCATCTGCCCTCTGGGTCTAGTCTAACCTTGCTCCGTCGTCTGCTTCCACTGTGGGGCCGGTGCGGCGGCGGGGACTTCAGGCGGGGATAGATGAAAAACAAAACACAAACAGGCTTTGGGCCTGACCAGAAAGAGACGAGCTGGTTCAACATTTGGCTGTTCAAAAAAAGAAAAAGAAGAAAATAGAGAAAAATAGTTGTGTGTCGGTTCGGTTCGAAAGAAGGGTTTTTTGCGAAGACCGCGCTGGATGTGTTTTACATATATCACCCTACTGGAAGCCACGTGAGGAAAATTATATGTGTGACCTGAGTTTGTCATGAGATGTTACGTAATCGACATTAGCGTCAGTTGACTATGGTGCTGAGTGCTATATCAAACATGAAAGCATACCTTCAGTACGTTAATTTCGAGTGGTATATACATGCCGGTGCAGTAGTTGTGTTACAGTGCCATTGTGTCCCTGTTCTGTCCGCTGCCTTCAAATTTCATTTTCTACAAGTTCGTGAATTTGACGGTCCCATTCCATGGTGTGACACTAAATATTTTTTTAGAAACACTGCCGATTGCCAGGTGCCGTTCTTCGTGATGATTTATTCCTTCGTTTCAGGGAAAACTTGTAGAGAGAAGGACATTATGCGAAGGGGACAGAGACCGGTTGGGAGATCGACATCCTCTCCCTCCTCTCTCTCTTCCGCTCACGTGGGACAAAAACAAAGAGGAATACGAGTCACTCAACTCAAAACGCTCTCCAATCGGCAAAGAACTACTTATTCCGCAACTTTCTTCTTGCTCCTGTTCTTCTTGTGATTATTTTGTGCAGACATTCTGCGACATCTGTTTGCCTACCTCTCGTTAATCTTCGATAATTAGGTACCATTCACGTGATGGCTTTGTGATACAGTGTCACCAACGTTAGGCTATCACGTTCTGCAAATGTAATATTTACATGCTATATTGACACCCATATACTTACCTAGACTCTTGTGTGTTTTAGTGTGCGCCCCACTCCACTACAAAAGTCGCTAATAATGGCAGTGGCTCTCCTCTACCAGAAAAATTGCGCGTGCTTTAATACCCCAACCACACGGCAAACATAGTGCATTAAAAGGAACGACATTTACTTTACCTCCTAACCCACCATAATCTCGAATGACATCGTTATCTCCCCTGATTTGATGAAAACAGGAGGCGTACGCCGTTTTTGTAAAAAAATATGCAGAACATAATTTTAACAGAAAAGGCGTACGTGATGGCGTTCAAGATGATGGTTGGATGCCCTTCCGTTCCCTAAACTAGGAATGTCCCTTCATAAATAGCGTAACAATCTCCTTTGTGAAAGTAACATTTTGCTCAAAGGGTAATCATGCAGAAACGATATGCGCCATGCGAACGCACATCACAAAGCTACAAATGACCAACGACGAAAAAAAAAAAAAAAAAAAAGAAAGAACCCTACTTGACCGCCGTTTTGCCTCTACGCAAAAGGCTTCAATAGACACGAATGACATCTTCCATTGGAATCGAATCTCCGATTGCCCCAGATAAAGGAAATTAGAAGGACGACCGACGTCGCGGCTTCCGGTGACCAACTTCCGGCGCCGCGTTCCCGACTTCCGGTGCCCACGCTCACGAAGTCAGCGCCCTCTCTAGCTGGGCATCGAGGTGACTCGAAAAGGAGCTGTTCGCTGTTCCGTCGTCCGCAAAAGGCCACTGTCGAACCGGCTCTGCGAACGAGCAATGCACCAACACCCCTCCCTACGCGTACGGCGAAAAGAAGGGGGCCACCACGTACTGTGACGGAAATGATCACGCGCTATGGAAGGAAAACTGGTCGTGAGGGAGATTTCGTCATTGTGTTGCCACAAGCTGTCCTTTACACATCCTCTGTACAGGGTTTCCCAAGTAGCACGTACCGGGATTTTAAACGGAGAGCTCTGTGCAAATGGAGCCGACTGGACGTTGTTACCAGTCGTGTTTCGTAGTCAACAGTACTTTGTCTTCATCGTCCCTAATTAATTAATTGATAAGACGAAATCTAATTTTGAAACTTTGTTCAATTGCAAAGTTGTTGTCGACCAAAGTGTTTCGAATAAGGTGCTTTGTGCGGCTTTTTTTAGCCTAAAAACAGCCACGGAAAACGCACTTTCCAATCGCAGTATGATAGGAAACTTCGGAAGTTCCTGACTTCCTGGAGAGGCCGGTTACCATATTAGTACCTGTTTATCGCCTCAGTTTTCTGACCAGTTTTGTTATAGAACTGAATAGAATTAGAGAGAGTGAGAGAAAAAAAAATGAGCTTTTTTTAAAGTTTATATCAAATATGGTAAATTATGGTTGTTATGGTTAATTAATATATCGTTAAGCATCCTGTATCCGCGTCTCTCAACACGTTCAATTTTCATTATCAACGTCACTTTACGATAACCAGCACCGTAAAATACAACTTATTGCATTCACTAATGTTCACTATAATGATATGCGTACTAAGCCGGACTGAAACATTCAAAGTGACGCTGTGATCGTAGGCCCTAGCGGAGGTATTCCACAGTGTCCCTCGTGTGAGACTAAATAGTTTGCTTAACCTTGACACTAACATTCTTTCTCGACTTATCCGATCTCAGCATCCATAGCTGTATGCAACAGCCTTTTCCACCGTTGCCATACTTCTTGCCCATTCGCGTGCTCCTAGAAAATGCTCCATATCCAGGATCCAGACGCCCACTTTGGGGGAGGGGGGTTCTTTCTCCAAGCGCGTAGCGGGGGACGGGAACCTAATGCTTTGAGGGAGGGAGGGGCAACCCCCCCCCCCCCCACCGGTTGTTTTGGGATGAGTGGCAATTAAATGATGTTTTTTTTTAGTGATGACATATGTTTCACCGCGCCATTAACAGCAGTGTCACCATAATAACGCATATTCAAGTGTGACGTACAATAGATAAACACATATCAAATTAAAGAGGCCTTTGAGGCCTTGTATGTATTTGTCCTTCTGTGTGTTCCAGCCTCAGAACATCGATTGTCTCACATAGCAAATGTATCGTACATTCGGCGTAACAGAACAAGAGCACGATGCGAAATGTGCATGTCACAAGGTGGATTCTCGTCCCCCCTCCCCTTTTTCGCTTTATCTGAAACCACGCGATTTTGTGGACGGGCTGTCTGTGCGCGATAGCTACAACCTACTCTATCGATATTTTCTAACGCTGTACTACATTTTTTCTTTCTGAACATCTGGCTCTTCAGTGCAGAGGCGCAGGAGAGGTGCCATCTCTGAGCGGCGGCGTGAACCTGTACGAATCTGCTCAGGTTTGCTAAAATGCACCGCAAAGGTCGAGTGGAAACGTCAAGTACATGTCGACGGACACGAAAAATTCACGAACACGCTAATAGATTCCATGAACACAGCAACCAATTGCAAACAAAATCGCTTTTCTTGCGAAAGCAGGGTTTTGAATCAACTTTGGGCTTCCAGAAGGTACCGACGGTGATCTATAAGCATGCACGATCACGGACCTTTGACACTCTGTTTCCTTTCGGCGTGTAGCGTATAGAGCCGATTCTCATGGCCAGGCTACATAATACAAAATATACGAGACAGAGTTCTGCTCTCCGATCCCGAAATAAAGGTCGCCTTTCCACGAAGACCGCAAAGCAAGTTCAGTCACCACCATTTTCATTCATTACGTAAATTGCATTGTTACAGAAACTATAGGTGGTGGGCAGATAGTGCGGACTTCGCCGATTACCTTGTTGCGGCTGCTTTCGTGAATAGACTAAACACACATTGAGGAAAACATATTTTTAATGTGTTTCCATCCACGATGAACTTGGACTTTCTCATTTCATTGCCAAATGTTTGTTTGCAAAACACTCGCCGTCTTTCTGCGGCCCACCCCATGTATAGCCCTGCCTTCCCCACACACTTTACACAGTCGTCGAAAGAGAAACGCCATAGTGGTCGACAGGGGGGGGCGATGGACTTTTCTTCTTTGTGGTTTTGTCTCGCTCTACTTGTGGGTGAATCCCTGCCGGGAGAAAGCGAGGTTCCGTCGCTGCGACGGACAGCAAACCGGTTGGTTGCCTTTCGACTTTCGTCGCCTCCACCGACCGGCCTCCACCACCACAACACGGGGTGTATTTAGAGGTTAAATGTCTCAAATGTTGACTGACACGTGCACTGCGGCATGCAGACTGCAGACGCAGAAACCAGCGGCTCGGTAAAGTGCATACAGCACGATAGTTGCCATTCGTGCGCGTTTGTACGCACCTATACAGCCACAGTTGCTTCGTGGTGAAAACACGGAATCAAAAGAAAGAAAAAGCCCTGGAAGATATGGAGAATGGCGCACCCCACTGACCTATCACATCCATAAGCGAGAATCATCTTGCTTTCTTGTCCACGGCTAAGAATCCTCGATTGGATTCCAATCCGCAAAGCAAGTTGGGCGTATAGGAGGAGAACCACCCCGACCATTACCTTCTTCCCGCAAGTACGTAGTCGGACCTCGAGGCAAAATCAGCCCGCTGACATGGCCTATAAAGCTTTGCGAAATCTTCCCCCGTGCGGTTCCTAGCTCCTTCTGGAGTAGAAAAACGAGGCATGGACATTACGCAACGTCCCTGAAGAGTGGCGCCATAGAGCTAATTCCCATTCTAAAAAAGGCGCAAACCAGTCAACGACGTAGGATATTATCGACCCGTCTTCCTAACAGTGTCTTGTCAAGCACACAGCGCATGTTGCTCAGATGACTCGACTTGCAGGATACCTGGAAGTCAATGTTATATCCTTCCGGAGCAAACGCCAGATTCGTGTACAAAAAGAGGACCTCAGCAGTGTCCTTAGACATCGAATGCGTCTTTGACACAACTAACCATCGATGCAGGCCTTCCTTGAACTTAGCCAACACTGGAGCGAGGTCCGCCACTTTCATCCACTGTTTCCTCAATGACTGTACTACTGTGTCTTCATGGTGCGTCTGGGAACGACACTCCGTTTGCCCAGGAGACAGAACCTGGGGTTGCGTCATCAGCCCCCTTCTTTCTCACCTGACACGGCCCGCTCGTTCACCCATGTCACTCTTCCACAAAGCGCAAAGACGCCAATGATCATAGTTGTGTGGCGGCGAATACCCACGAATTATCAGCAAGACGCCCTTGGAAGCCATGTGTCAACAGGAGGAATGGTTTGTTATTTGTTTTCTACTCTAAAATCGCTGTCGAGTGCGCTTCCAAAATCTGGCTTGCTTATGTCAAAGCATTAGCAATACGACATCTTGACGTCCTCGGCCTTCCTAAATAAGACTGCTACGGTGTGTTTGAACGCATTTTTGTTGATCACCGAAGGAAATGATGAATTAGCGTAAAATGACGAAGCAGTCTTGTATCCTTCTGACGCTCTATGTAAAGGTGTCTCCCATACTAATCTTCATCATGTTACTGAAATGCAACACTCTCAGATGCAACCGCCTTTTCTTCTTCTTTTTTGCTAGCGTGTGTCTGTAGATAACTCATAGTTATCATCCGAATTTACACGAAGCTCTTTAACCTAGAATGCATTCAATGACTGAATAGTGGGAGACATGTAAAGATGAAGCCCTTCGTTGGACAGTGTGTGCGTGCGTGCGTGTGTGTGTGCATAGTTCAAGTGTCCCTCCCCCTTTCACTTAGTTTCTGCTTTGGGAGTTCGGTAAAGAGAAAGAAAGAAAGGACGACCCACATTCAACCACCAGGAAGCGGCCCACTTTCGGGCTTTTTTTTACCCCTCCTCCATGGTTGACGGGATGCCATACAATGTATAGTCTGCCACACTCACATGTATACCGATATCAACCAAACTATATACATAATTGCGATCAAGCCACGATCTATGCAGATCCACCGCAGTGCAGTTTAAGTATATTGTGTATCGCACATTTGTTGTTAGAAATGACAGGAACTATAAGTATCTGAACAGCAAGACCGTGTTTTGCAGAGTATTACCTAGTTATTCTCAAACTCGTGGGAAAATTCCGGGAGTGTCCTCTATTTCTGGAGTTGCTCTGACTGATCAACCATACCACCAACCAGGTAAGATCATAGAGAGACTGGCTTTGGATCTAAAGTGGTCGCACTTTGGAGAGCGCTGATAAAGGCCGCACCTGGGCATGTAACGAATCATGTACTAGACAAACGAGGATCGAGGAACGCATCTCACGAAGCTATGCGTTGAACAGCAAAGGGCCTCTGATGGATATGACATCCTTTCAGAATTACAATGGGAAAATTATGACGCTATGGTTAATATACATGTCACTAGACAATGGTTGTCAGGGGTTGGGACTTGTAGCCGCCCGCGAGCAGTCCTTCTGCAACACTATAGCTTCTCAGATATTCTCAAGAACACATCGACCACCGTCCATGATGTCCACAAGTGCATTCGTTATACAGACTAGGTGTACCTGTACAGCGGTCGGATAATTTCGCAACGGATATCGCCTACGGTCGTGGAACGTGCCATTGATATGCCCACGTTTGGGTTTCAGGATTTTTCTGAAGTGAGTGTTTGGTTCAGGACAGTGCTTACGCAGACTATTGGGGTGGAGGTGGGGGGTCGGAAAGGCCGGACCCACCACTCGGATCCGCCCCTGGACTGAACCATACGTAGCCAATGCAGAAGACGACATCAGTCACTCTGTTCTTCATCACGGAAGAATTCATTTGCCTCGTAGCGCGCGACACTGCAGTGCCACCTGGGTACGAGGGTACTGTGGCACTGACAAGGAACAAGCAGTGGAGCAGTTCGACGTGCACATTCGGGTACACAAGTGCTGCGAAATTACTGCGTGATTGCAGACGCCAAAGGAACCCTCAGGGCGATGACGCAGCGGCTGTGTAAGACAGAATGAGAAAGTTACACCCCATGACAGGACCCTCTACACTATACAAGCCGCATTCATTGCTCTTCCGAAATACATACCGTACAGTGCACATAAAGCTTTTAAGACAGCCGCAGAGTATAAAGCGGGGACTCCGAAAGACGCAGTTCATGACAAAATCAAAAAGGCTGATATTCGAGGCTGATATATATTGAATCAAAAGCCAGTATATATTTCCCTACAGTTTCGTTTCGTAATGAAGAGGAGAAGTTGGTGTGAAATACCAGAGTGGTTTGGCAACGGCTTTCGACGACCCTGAGTTTATTTCCATCGATCAATTGAGTGTCGGCCGCTCGCTCCACGGCAAATAGGTCGCAGGGAGAAATCAATAGGAGCACAAACCTTGCTTCTGAGTATATTTCTTCCCCCATTCTAAGAAAGGAGAGATAAATGTTCCACGCGCTAAGGAGACGAAAGAAGTTTCTTATATTGATTGTTGTGACTCTAGGATAGATCAGCGCTCGACAGGGGAAACTCCACGGTATGAGATGTGTTTGGCAATTTGCTGAAATCAACGTAGCTTATCGAATGGATTATTTTAAAAAGATGTACGCGCCACCAAGCGCACGGCGCAAAGCAGCATGGGAACTTTGAGGGACACTGCTCTGTCGTCTGCTTCGGTTATGGTTTACCGCGGCTGACGCTGCTGCTGTGCACACCAGGAATGTTGTTGTTGTTCTTCTACCTCCGCCTCTGGCCGTCTCTTAATGCTGAGAGTTCCCATGAGCCCTTGCTTCGTTTCTAGGGCGAGAGCAGTACGAGCATTACTTTCCTTCGTGCCGTTATCCCGTACGCAACTCTCCGCAGTCTTGGCCTGTTGCATGGCGACGACAAGCACGAACAGCAATCCTTAACGTGACGTGATTTCAAAAGCAGGAGTTGGCATTGCACTAGTTCTAGTTTTACTCCTAGCTTGTTGAGATAGTTATATGAGAGCCAGTCCTTGTGATTGGTCTTCCGCATTGATGCCGATACACACGCGGTACTATTTTTGAAGTATGATGTGGGCAAGTTTTCGCTTCTCCAATCCTATACAGTCGGCAATACAAGGTCTATTAAGCGCTTTTTGTCATTCCTTATTATCCAGATGTCTGTCAGTCCTCAGTTTCTGGCAGCTTACGCTCGTCCAATCCTACAGTTGGCAATACAAGGGATCGGAACCGTTCGGTTCGGGTTCGGCTCCGCAGCAGCGCGAAATATCGGTTCCAACCGGTTCATCGGGAAGGTGATATTTGAGATTCCGCCCGGTTATTCCCCCCGAACTGACCTCCGACCAATTCGGGTTAAGTCCGATTTCTCCCCGAATTCCAATCACTATGAAATCCTCAACTGACGTCTCCACTGAAGACGAACAAAGGTCGCCACGTGTAACACATGTAAGAATCGGTCACTTACGTTCCCAGCAATACACCCATGTGTGTCAACACTGTCTATGCCTTCGGGGAGTACCTCTGGAAGGTCACGATCCCGCAAAAAAAAAAAAAAGAAAAAAAAAGAGAGAGAGACTAGGAAATGACGTAATAGACAAGAGGAGAAACAAAAACACCCGATAACACCCGAAGGCACAATTATCGCCCGATTTCTCCCCGAGTTACAGATTTAAAAATAGCGCCCGATTTTTACCCCCCGAATCTGAGAAAGGCATTTAACCCGAAAAAGTCACTCCCTATAGTTAAAAGCAAGCACATCCTTACGATTCTCAAATAACACAAATGCACTTTTGTTGTTGCCGATCGACGATATCATCTCATATGGCCCGAGTGTGCATAAGGCCCAAGTGATCAGAACGCCCAAATGTTCATAAGACCCGAAAAAAAATTGGGCTTTTTGAACATTCGGGTCAAATGAGCAGGGCAGGGTAAGCTGTCCAGAAAGCCGAAATGCCCAGAAGGCCAAAATAGTCATATGGCCCGAAAACCAGGAGGGAAGATTAGGAGTGTCCTAGATATTTTTCTTTGCTCCTATGCACAATATTAAATGAATGCGACAGAGGAGAAAAAGGTAACTGAACTAAAGATATTAATAAATGTGCTGAAATGAGGAAACGATTTTTCAAGCAAATAAGATATAGATGTGGCAAAAACTAAATACAAATAAATATGAATCCTTACAGCGTTCAATATTTCGTTCAGTACATTCGGTAGGCTCTGTGCCTAATATTTTTATTGAATAACTTATCCGTTTGCCACATTAAAAGCTTCTCAACCTTCTCTGGAATACTGCTATGACGCACAATGAGTACCGCTTTTTCTGCGAAGGTAACCAAGCAGGGCACGGCAGTAGCGTAGCCAGAAAATATATTTCTGGAGGGGTTCAGGAGGAAATTTGCATAGGAAAGAAGGGTTTACCTATCCCAAACGAGCTACCAAATGTACGATTTCGGGAGGGGTTTGAACGTAGCAAACCATGCCTACGCATGGGACCATTTTTTCCGCTCTAACCCCTCGGGAACCATTTTTTCCGAGATCGTTTGTTCCGTCACCAAATTTTCGGGGGCCATTTTTTCGGGGCCGTTCGACCAAATGGGTTCCATCAAATGGGCGAACACCATAGATTCTGTAACTGAACTCTTTGGAGACTACATTTCACACGGCGGAAGAAGCGCATCCGCATTGTTTGTGTTCACGTCAGATGCGCGCTGCAGAAGGAGCATATTCCGAGGATTCACCGAGTGCAATTGTCCAAAATGGGTGCAACTTGATTAACATAATAAATATCAGCCCCGAGTAGAATACCAAGCCGTAGGGCTTCTCGGAAAAGTGTGGAATTCGCGCTGTCACACCTGAAAGGCGATTTTACAGAACAATATTTGTTGCATATAACTCGCACTGATAAAAGTACCGTACTTTTCTGTGTATAAGCGCCGTTATATATTAAAAAAAGTTATCTGAAGAAGTCCTGCGCAGGATGATGACGCGCATATGATGACATTAGATGACGCGCAGGACTTCTTCAGATAATTTTTTTTAAATGTATAACGGCGCTTATACACAGAAAAATACGGTACTTTTATCAGTGCAAGTTTTGGGACCCTGAGGCAACAGAAGCCTTTCTTTAAGGTGAGGGAAGGTTGAGGCTGGCCTAGTTGAATGGGGAAATACGCTTCTGTTGTTTGCGGTTCCATGTCCTCACAGGTCAATCTGATGCCTTCCTGGTTTTCGGGCCATATGACCATTTGGGCCTTCTGGGCATTAGGGCCTTCTGGACACCTTATCCTGCCCTGCTCATTTGACCCAAATGCTCAAAATGCCCAATTTATTTTCGGGTCTTATGAACATTTGGGCGTTCTGGTCACTTGTGCCTTATGCACACTCGGGCCATATGAGATATAATCCCGATCGACACAGCGGTGGTTCACAGCAACACTGCGTGTTACAGATCTGCATTTCAGGTGCAACGTTACGGGAGCATATACTGTACACTCTTTGTTCACTCATCGTAAACACCTTATTACATTCTGCTCAGGGACTGGCCGTTATTAACACAGCCCAAAATGAAAACTTGGGGTTGCTGGACGACAAAAATCGCGTACACGGAAGTCTATACAACTGCCAAAAGGACGGCCTCAAAATTAACGCAACTGAACGAACGCAATAGCTGCGAAGAGAAAATACCTCCCGCACTTGGGCTGCAGTTTTGTTTTGTTCAGTTTCGGTTTTGAAATTGTTAGGCAACGTGGCTCAATCCGCTGTGTACACCGTCGTTCCGATCTCTCACAACGCACATTAACTAAACCTGAACCGTTTCGCGAACCGCTAACCGCTAAATTTATTTCAGTTCAACGCGAAAAAAACAACAACAAATATATATATATATATATATATATATATATATATATATATTGGTCCCGTTCAGTTACGGTTCAGCGAAAAATACGGGTTTTTAGCGGTTTTCGGTTAGGGTTCACTTTCGGTACCGGTCCCTGGTTTCTGGCGAGTACGCCTTTGCAAATGAAGCCAAATTTAACTTGTCGCAAAGAAAGAAGTGTTGTACGGATACCCGTGCTCAGAAACAAAGAAGAAGAAGAAGAATTAGATAGCAGTATCTCGGAATATTCTGCTTTACACGAAAACTGGCCTACTGAATACTGAGTTATATGCACCCGAAAAACGAATAAATGAAGCATAAAATAATGTAAAGTAAGTAGTCAGAGCAGATATACGCTATATATAGTCTGCATTGTTGATTGCGGAACATAGAAGCGTACATATCGATGGTTGCCACACTATAAAGCACAGACCGGATCTCCTTTTTCTTTTCTGCCTTTGTTTTCTCACCACTTTATCGGAAAATAATGCCCGTATGAACGAGGTATGATTGTTGATATGCGGGACTTCATAAGCTACGAAGTCAATCTATTCTTTTGTTGGCACTCGTCCCAAGACCTATATTCGTCGCCGTACAAAACTCCGAACTAGCATGTGGAGGAAATAAAGACGAAACTTGAACCACTCACTCCCAATCTCAGGGTCCTAATAATAAATATCGTCTGCTGCCCTGTCTCCGAAAAAGTGTGTTCCCGTCTGCCTTTATAGGCAGACATGGGTGGATTCGATTCGACAACTGGATACGACACGTGTCGTATCCAGTTGTCGAATCGAATCCACCCATGTAAACGCGTCAATTCGCTAGGAGAGCGTATCGTATTCAATTCGCTAAACAGAGGTGGATCGAGACGGTGGATGCGCATTCAAACTGTGCATGTAAACAGACGATGCGCATCAAGTACAGTGTAGCATCAAGGCAAGAAGAGAGGATTATGGGAAGCGGCGTTCGGCTGCGGGCTAGTTGCGTCGTCTGCTACTCCTAGTCGGGATCACAAAATGATGATATTAGGGAGTTCGCAGCCACGCTTCGTTTTGGATATGTAGCTTATAGTCTACACTAACAGAAGCATCTGGGCTTGCAGCCGTAGAGCAGATATCATTCTGAAGTACGCTAGAAAATGGGGCGTAGATGCTACGTTTTCGACGTTTCAGCGTTCGGTGCGAAGGTAGCGGGACACCGGAAACGGCAGTATTTGCGGAAGTGCGCCTCTAACTTAGTTAGTTCCAGTACCTAAACCCTTTTAAGACAGGGTGGGCGCTTGTATCAAGCGCCTCAGGAGTAACTTGGCTGTTGGCTTTCCGATATGACACGACGTGGCGCCACCTCCGGTCTGGGCTCGATGCGCATTCATGTAAACAGTGGCATATCGTCTTCTCTCCGGTTTCGACTCGATTCGATACGCTTGTGTCCTATTCATGTAAACACGGCTTGTTTAGCGAATCGAACACGATACGCTCTCCTAGCGAATTGACGCGTTTACATGGGTGGATTCGATTCGACAACTGGATACTATATGCTAGTGTCGTATTCATGTAAACGCGGCTATATAGTGTTGTGGCCCGTCTATTGCTGCTTTCTGGGTGGACGTGACGCTTTGTCACGTGCCTTCTCCAACCTTTTCTTTCTTTCACGCGCAGAGACGTACTGTCGTAGCGTATATAAATTGAGAAGTATCATTGCACTTTCAAAACGAAATTATTTCGCGCCGTACCGCCTCATCGTCGCAAATAGGAGCAGACACAGAACACGTGCCCGTAAGGACATAATGGGTGCCTAATTGTTCGTCTTGTGGAAAGCGTCGGCTGTTGCGTGCTTGTAAAGGGGAAGCCATCGATCGAGCTATACGATGCCGGTTGCTGGCACCTCTGCATCGAAAGGGAAGGCGGCCACTCCACTTATCGGAATGGAACCCCCGCCAGAACTGCGGTGCGCGACACGGATCGTTTTTCGCTCATTCGTTGTGACGCAGGCTTTTAAATAATACGATAACGGATAAGTAATTATAATCTCGTTGTAGAGGGCGAAAGAGCGGTTCTGGACGTGAACTGATTGGCTTTCTAAGTACATACTTAAATGCTTCGAAGTAAATATTTAGTACTTTTGTACTTTGAACGAGTACTAAGAATTTAGCACGGAATACTACAATACTATTAAAAGTGTTTAGTCCGAAAATTAAATTCCTTTGCTCTATAGTACTAAGTACCAATGTAAAGGATATAACTAAGAACCTTAGTAAACTCTGAGCAGTCCATCATCAGGGATTTCCCTAACCCCTCACCTGGTCTTTTGTAGCATCCCCCCACCCCTGAAATACTTGACATTGCACAACACAGCTTTGCTAGCAATACATATACCCATAAACATATACTCCCCCCCTCCCCTCCCAGAGGTCGATTTCTGGACAAATTACTGCGCGAACCGCTAAGGACAAATTACTTTAGTACTAGTACCAAGTACTAATTTGCTTTCCTATTTTTTTCTTCTTACAGGCATACAAACTCTAGTACCAAAGTAAAGCACGGGGTAAACTTTGAAAGGGTACTCCATTTGGCTCCTCTCCTCGCAGACGGTGAACAGGAGGACCGGAACGCGGTTTATTAATCATTCGTCTCGTAACTGCAGAAACATCAGCGCGCCGTCATTGCACAACGAAACACGCGAGAAAGCGTCTGAATACGGGAAGACAGCTGACGAGGTCGTGACCATGACTGACGGTTTCAGCATAGGCGATGCTTGGACGGTGACGATGTCGCCCAGTCCTTCACCTCGGCAACAAATGGGGAGGTGCTCGGCTCCGTTCCATTAGCCTAGTAACCGACTTGGCGTCCGTCCGTGCGCCCGCGCTGCCGTCATAGGATGACAGCTCCACCAAGTATCGAGGGGTATTAACAGAAATTCGCAGCGATATCCGCATCATAGCGCCGCGCTCCTCTTCACCCAAAATGTTGCTTCTCTGTTTGACGTATCACAAAATTAATTTACATGCGTCTCGCAATCGATTACATGCGTCTCGAAGGTCGACTTCCGTCTCTTCACTGCAACTGCTGGCAGTCTTCTTACGTGGGGTGGAGAGCAGAGACTAGAAAGGTACGCGCGCTGCCATTAGGGGACAGACGCGAGAGATGGAGGCGACGTCGCCAGAGCGCGCGGCCTAACCACCTGTCATCTCAGGGAAACCCAAACTATGAAGTTTTGCGGATTCTTTCGAAAATTCGTGGAACCGCGTATTGTTCATCGACGACATTTAAATCTTTGAGCAAGGCCGACTTATCATTTACTAAATAAAATATATTTTTCGCCCCCTGCCTACAGTTGACACACTGTCCAGTTCAGATACTGAAGACACTTGCAAGTGTTACCTCAAAGCAAGAAGAGTAACATTAGATTACCCGCTCTCATACATTTCAGTCCCGAGCAAGTTCCAAAGAAAGAAACGACGAATCGAACTATTTCTGACTACTATTTTTGTGTACCCCTTATGTCCAACTCAAGCGTTTTAGGGGAATGTGCCAACACCACCTAGATAGAGAAACTCTTCGCACTGTATCCTCTCCCCTGAATTCGTCTGCTACTGCGATTCACCGTTCTGCGAATTCAAGAACCTGCAAATGATTGCAGCTCACTTGCAACCTGCAGACTTAAATATTTAGACAAAAAGTGCAAGACGCTTTAAAGAAAATTAGTTTTGAGAAAGATTGAGACCGTTTTGTGCTTTATTTCCAAGTTTTCCCATTTAGTACGCGTGGACGTTCAATCACAACTTGCAGACGACGGTGGTTCTTCTCCATGGCCACGACCGCTGAAAGCACGTTCGTGATTGGCTACGGCCGTTGAAAACACGATCCTGATTGGCTCACGTAATGGTTACGTCACGTCGACGAGCGCGCAGGCTTTCTGTCCATCCCAATGTACATGGCACTTTGTCTAACAATCAATAAACTGCATCATCAGCATACGGTTTCTAGCGATGGAGATCTTAGGATTTGTTTGCCGATTCAAAAAAGTGGCCTCTATCCAGACTTGTACTCAAGTTACTCTATATGTGAAGGGAGCAATAAGTCCCTATTTCATTCGTAAAGCTGTCCACCAGGAGTCACCATGCAAAATATTTTCGCTCTGCGGGGTGTTATAACTGCGCAATCAAATTTACAAAAACACTGAGAAAGCGGCCACGTACGGCCTACGTCACGAGTCACGTGCGCAGGGGACCACGTGACGTCACGACGTTCCCTTATTCTCCGACACACTCTTTTCACGAGTGGAGGATTCTTTTGAAGGGGTGCAGAACAGAGGTCTCGCGCTCGCCTGCACTCGTCGTTCTTTCGTGGGAGCTCATTTTATTCGTTGCAAAACACGCCGCAGCGGAAAAGAATAAAAAAGGAAATGCTAGGGGTCACCTCCAGTTCCCCTTACTTTTCAGAGAAAGCTGGCATCTTTCAAATACTGTTAAAAGACAGTATTTAGTATCCTTTCTGACAGTAACTTGTACTCATTTCCAAAGATACTCTTTACTGCCAGCATCTCTCTCTCTCTCTTTTTTTTTTTTTTTCGGGCGACAGGAAGATTGAGAAAAAGCTCAACTGAGAGCTCAAGCTATCTGAGATAGTCCAAGCACTCCTGTCATTCCGCGGCGCAGCCTGCAAAAGCGGGCGGTCCCTTAGGGTTTTTTTCCCTCTTATTACTGCGTGTTAGCGCCGCGAAGCACCTGTGGCTATGAGCGGCGTACAGAAGTGGACAGGTGAAAAGAGACCAGCAGGAAGGAGTGGGGGACAGGGGGCTAGTATGCGTCCTGGGCCTGTGCCGACATTCGTCTGGAAAGTCAGGATTTGTACCCACCGCCCACCAATCTTCAACACGACCTTGGCTACCAGCACCGAGCGAATGCTTTTAACCCGCTCGGCCATGTGGCATCTGTTCTTGACTTCGCTTTGCTGCATTTGTTTGAGGGTAAATTTCGCAAATTGTAACTTGATAGTATCTTGAAAGTATATCCAGTTACTGTTGTGGATATTTATAGTATTCTACTCAAATACTTTTCAAATGGTATTTAGTACTCTATACTCAGTTACCCTTTACTGCGTCATATGAGTATACGACCTTCAGGAACCGTCACGCAAAACATTTCCTTTGAGAAGTGCGAATTTGTGAGAAAATTGCCTCGCAAGAAAGCGCGCAGCCGGCTCCTCGCGTCGTGTGACGTCAGGTGGCAGAGCACTTTTTATTGGCCACCGAGAATCGTCTGCTAGCGAGAGCGATCAGTCGAGACGCGGGACGGGCGGCGCGAAATGAAACTGCAATAAGAAAGAAAAAAGACGGCGCTCGCCTCAGGAACCTGACGCTCCAGATTGACAGCCGAGGAGAGCAGGTTTTCTGACCCGCGAGATTGGAAGCTCTATTGCGCTCCAGGTTACGCGCTGCATTCGTAGTTTTTGTGCGAATGCGCATCGCAGAGCTTGTAACCCCAATTTCTAGTTCTCCCGACATATTCGTTCTCGAGTCCTTTCAGCTTTCATGCTCCTGGTCGCACCGTTCCAGTCGATTTCGAAAATTTAGTGTCATTTTGTTCTTCGTGCACCACTGATCACTGGATCGAAAATCCCACTCGAAACAGTGGCGTAGTTTGACTGTTATCAGATGGAATACATGGCAAAAGCAGACGCCGGATGTTGAGAGTAAGACGGAATTCCCTCTCTGGAAATACGAGAAAACGTAAATCTCTCAGAACCAATGAAGGCGCGACCTTGAGAAGAGGAATGCCGCGGCCACCTCACAGAGTAGGAGTCTGGGCGGCGCCTTTCTCCTCGGAGCGCCGCCATCTCACTCCTGCGCTTAGGGAGTGACGTCACGCCTCGGAGCCTCTGCTGCGCCTCGAAGCAGCGCTGATCTTTAAAATTCGTTTATTTAATATCTCAGCACTTTTTGGACGAAAAAATTGGTCAGGTAGATTTTCAGCCGATGTCGAACATCGTGGTATTTGTTTCATAGATGGGTTTCCGGATGAGACCGTCCCTTTAAACTCTTCGCTGCCCCCCAGACATCACGTATAGAGCCTACCACACTACTTTCAAACAGGTATCACTGCTCCATCAGAAACACTCAAATATCCACAGACTCCGTAGAGTGCTACTTTTGACTTAACCACTTACCCATTTCTCCCGCATTTTAATTCCTGGCAACACTGCACACCGCCATCAATTTTTGTACGGTGCAAATCCGCTGACCACATTTGAACGGTAGCGCAGTACTGAACAGAACTAGCGATGAACCTGGAATCAAGATGTCGGTACTGTAACAAACATTTATTCATCATTTGTATATAGCTCCAAACTTCCAGAAAATCCTGATGCTGATTGCATCGAGCATTCTATTCTCTGTGTTCCCGTTCTTCCTTATCAGCCGTTTCTAAACAGAAGGTAAAACATGTGGTATGGATGGCCTTTGATATATTAGGTTGCGCTTCTCACTTCAGTAACAATACACGAAGCGGGTGAGTATGTGACACCGTGGCCTCTGCCACGAGGAGAATAAACGAGACTAGCATAAATAAGGACTATATTACCAGTAAATAATTGCAGCATGCACACTGCCAAAAGACGTGCAATCACACGTCTACAACTACAGTACATGGCTCAAATGTGGTACCAGGAGATAGACCACATACAAAATCACAGTCGAAATGGGACCTCCTCCCGATACTTGAGGACCTTCTGCTGTAGGTAATACTCTCAGATGCTTCATTTTAACAGTAGTACAATATAGGTATCTCATATTAAATGCTCTGGGCTTTGAATGCGATGCATCCAATATCTGCTATAAGGACTTCATAAAGCGTGTATCACTTGCTGCACATTCTGTTAATCAGTCAGGTTGGCAATCCCCACATATCCCACCCAATACAGGGATAGGGGCTTGATAAAGACGGAGACATTCAAGATACACATATCCTGTAGGTTATCTCTTAAATGTCATAATGTTATTACTTCGTAAAATAAAATTCTAGAGGATGTACAGAGGATTCTACACAACCTTGACCGCATAGCTTCTAATATCTTAGTTAATAAACCATCAGAATACAACCATATGTTATATGCGGGATAAAAATCTCAAAATTTGACTGAAGGCCCTCTGTTTTACAATACATGTGAACACCTGAAACTGTAACAGTAGCTTAACTCCTGGACATGAGTTGGAAGGAGCGCTAATTTAAACGTGTAGAAAAGTTACAAACATGAGGATTAATGAGACACCTGTATAACGTGGGATGAGCAATGTGTACAAAGCACAATATAGTAGGTAGTTAAATGCAAGATAAAGGCTGTGGTTGGCAACAACCCAGTATTAGGTGCACCAATCAGAAAACCCTCCAATCACATGCCACAAAAACTGTCTAGCAGTCACTGTGTTCCCTTGCAACTAATATAGTACTGTATCATATATACACTTTTGCACACAGTAAATACATTATCTACAATTACCGTTCGCACAAAAGCCCTGTTGCTATTTCCATCACATGCATATTGTAGCTTGTAGATCTGTCTGTACCCAGCTCGCAAATTGTGCTATGTTTCCCCATTTGAACACGGGAGTTATTCATAGCCCTGGTGACCGAACTTCCAAAATACATAAATTACTGGAGTACATATATGTACAAAGGCCTCTGCAGTACAAGGCAAATAATTTCCAGAAGTGTGGGTCATGCTCTAGAGATGTTGACAACTGGCACGGCTGCGACAAATGGACTTGGGTTTATGCTACATGCTGATGCAAAACAAGTACCGTGATGATCCATTTACTATTCTCTGCCAGAGTTAGATACCTATGTATCACAGTGAGAGTATTTTGCACTGCAATGCATCAGATTTATACACAAAATTCCTTTTTAAAATAGAAACCCTAAAAACATGGTCAGATGTTGCGTTATGCATGTACATAGTAGCCTCTCAAAGTGAGATATAAGAAGTCAAAATAATACCTTGAACTTCAGGAATGCATATGTCTAACAGCAGCCCTGATAAAATCTCATTTAAAATTATACATTATACAATGAAAGGAAGAAAGTATCTCATTTAATTATCCACATCCAGTCAATTTGTCCAATGGAACAGTAGTTGCAACAAAGTTGCAATATAGGTCTACCCTTGCCAGATGTCTGATCTGTACTAGGAGACTGATTGGAGACCAATGCCTAAGGCATGTAACACTGAGCATGATAATGCACACGCACTATGCATGGGGTTCTTAGTTTTCGAGTTAAACCCAATTTTTCACGATAGTTCCCCCCCAAGAATTCGGGTAAAACCCGATATCTAACCGAAATCCTTGCGGTCCTTCAACTTGTCGTTCTAGGCAAACCGTCGGAAAAGTGAGTCATAATATCAGCAAAGAGAGCTATTTCTGACAACCTATTTGTCCTCCTTTTTTAATCCCGTCCTGCAGGAGTCAAAGACGAGCTTTTGTGGAGCTTGGGCAAGTGTTCGAATACCGCGGCCATTCACTGGCCCAGTCTCAAGCGGAAATATAAAGACTGTTGTTTCTCATCCTAGAGTTACAGCAGTGGCTTGTATCATATGCCTTTCGTTCCACCCGAAAATTCCCCGATGACATAACAAACAGAGATCGTAGCGCCCGATTTCTCCCCGAATTCTCGTGTGTAAATAGCACTCGATCCCCCCCCCCCCCCCCCCCCCCCCGAATTTGAAAAATCATAAAACCCGAAAACGAGGAACCCTAGTTATGCAGTATCAGCAGTACTACAAATCAGAGCTTGAGCTTGGCAGCTCCAAACATGGTATACTAATGATCGATCAGTTCTGCTTAGTTTCTAGTGCTCTCTTAATTTTTACAGACATACAGCTGAAATTTCTGACTGTTCAAAAGGTCTAGCGCATAGGGATACTATGTGATTAGGGCCTGACTTTCTCTGGTTCACCTGATTCCTTCCTATTATTTTCCCCAAATGAGTTTTGGATCAGTTAGGGATAAGTGACCAATTCGCGAGGAATGCATTTTTGACCAGTATGTACGTGTCGCTTGCGGAGCATGAAGGAGGAAACAGACCGATAACAACCGCATGTATCAACAGCACCAGATTTCGGCCTGAACCCCAGATTTTTGAAATGGCACACAATCCCCACCCCCCGCAAATCTGGTGATGGCATTTGACCTGAAACATCTGGGTGTATATATAATATATGAATGATCTTTCCTGTCCCCCTCAATATGCTGTGGTGTGTAGTACAATGATCACAGGATGCCATGAACCATGCCCATCAAGGTGTCAAAACCTATTTCAGTTTCCATCTCTATAGTGTTCCTTTTTTTTAAAACCAAGGTGCTGTCTTTAAAATCACCATCTGCTCGTACATTATATAATAGCAAAGGTAACATAGAACCCGAAATACTTGTAATGTCAAATTTTCAGAAAAGTAATAGCATATATAACCATGAATCGTACAAGGGGATTTATGCACACTGCTTTCTATCAGGCAAAAAATTATGTCTCCCTATGCTGTATACCACAATTAACAAAATCAGCTGGGCTCCTGCACTTGTGTGGAAGGTTTCGATGGCAAAGTGACCTTTGACTGCAATCGGGGAGGTAAAAGATTCTCAAATACTACTAATTCATGATGCGAGACATTGATTGCCTTCCGCCAGGTAAAGAGTGTCACAAGGACGGCTCCGGTGGTGAGGAACCCCAGCACTAGGGCAAGGTAGCCGTAGGCCAGGACAAACATGCCAGCCCACAGTGTTTGTGCCACGACGACAACAATCATGCAGCATCCTGGGCACGTTCTGCCACTGGGCTTATCATACAGGCAGCTCTGTCTCCGTTGCCACAGCAAAGATGCCAGAGACAGCACAAAGGGGAGGTACCCGATGAGCATCTGAAAATGCAACAAATGGTCACCTGAGAATGGGGTGTAGGAAAAATCGGCCCCGGAGAAATCGTCCCCGCAAGAAAAGTATCAAGAGAAGTAGTGTTCGTAGCGCGCATGCCCAGCTGTGGGCAGCCCCTCTCAAACGCACGGTGAACTGTCAAAAACAAGCCTAAACTAACCTAACCTCTGAAAACTAACCTAGGACCCGATTCTAACCTAGGTTCCCACCGGGGACGATTTTTCCGGGGGACGTTTTCTCCGGGGACGATTTTTCCGGATCCCCCCCCGAGAGTGGGAGTGGTGCAGATATGCTTGCAATACAGCTTGGGGTGGAATAAATGTTGCTTTTCAACATGGTAGATGGTAGAGGGATAAGACCAACATTCCCTGTGCAAGAGCAGTGTCCCATAAATTTGCCCGTTAGCCCCAGGGGAGGATGCGGTGCAACGACCGGGTCGCACCCCGGAGGTAAGGTCAGGCCCCACCGTTCGCTTGCCATCTATCTTGCAATCAACTTCTTGCATTTCCTGGGTGTTAGTCACTCCAGCCTACGTGGATGCGAAAGAACCTTGTGGATGCAATGCAATTCTCTCTTGCTCAGGGTCGACGCTCAAGAATCATGGCACAAACATGCCACGCAAAAACTCTTCCAGATGCTGTGCGCTAATTTATCGTATATCCACTTTACAGCAGCGAGCAAAAAATAAGGATGAAGGAACACACAGGACAACTGTGTAAAGGGAAACTCCTTACTGTTACCAACTACCGCCTGCTACCAACTCCCTACGCTAGCCTATATGCACCACGTCCATATTCGCACCTCCTAGACTCTTACTAATGGTTAATCGAATGATCTCCCACACATTACTGCATACTGAAAGCTGGAAGATATCTGAAGCCCCGCTATTCTTTTAACATCCTGCATATGGCATAGATTCCGGAACTGCTGACAAAGGCCACCTTTTGAAACTTGGGCTGGAGTTGGACGCGGACGGCACGCATGTGGGTGTGGGATCAACCAAGACCTAATATCAGCAACAAAGTGGTTTGCTGCATAGGAGAATGGGGGGCCAGTTCCACTTCCGGGCATATCGTACCGCCAAAAATATGGAACATTTGAAAATGTACCACACAAAATTGCACCAACGAGGGTTTGTGGAAAAAGTGGCTTTTGAATAGACGGCTTCGTGGAAAATCAAGACAACCTCCTTGCCTTGAAGACGGACATGCTAAAGATACCAACGTGATTAAACTGGTGGCTGCTTTGCCTCGTGGCTTTCAAGAAGAAGGATGTCAGTGACATCTCAACCCAGCACTTTCATAATGCTCGGTCAACAAAAATGGCTACCAAGATGTGACATCCACTGGTCCTGTAATGCCCCTGCACAGCCATATCGTAATTAAAGCCCCTAGCATTGGTGGAAACTTAATTTGTCCGCAAAGTGAGACCTGCAAATCTGCGGGATTCCGCGGGCAAAAGAAAACATAAAAAAAATGAAGTTGCAGCATTCTCCCAGGATGGCATAAATGCATAGGGTACAAGTGAATCTCAATAAAAAGATATAGAAAGAAATGCGAATGGTACAGGGAACACGCATTGCCAGGCAGCTGTTTTGATTTTCGGGCTGCACATCTTTTCCAGCTGAATACGTTGCTGGAGATCACGTTAAGGTCTCCCATCACAACGTCGGTTCTGACTTCCTGGGCATTAGTGGGCAGTGGTCTTCACGAAATTCCAGCTGCTAAATGAGGTATGACGGCCGAACATATCAGTGACTCGTTCCGTGCACTTTTCTAGCCTTTCGTAACTCTTCAGTGCGCAAAGAAAATTCTCAGAAGATTCCTTTCTGCATGTCGCTGTCGCTAAATTCTCTTTCACTGTGGCACGCGCAGCCACCAGCAGCATCAGTGGTATCATGTATTGCAGTTGTGATTGATCCGAGACACACGGTATGGAATCCCAGAAAGTTACGGGCTCCAATCATGATATCAGCATCAAAGCAATTCCATAATTTGATAATGCAGCAGAACAGTGCGTAACCTTCATGACCCATCTCTGACAAGTCTGCTCTCAGAACAGTCCGGCGTCAATGATTTTTGCAAGCTCCCTGTAACCCACCACCCTCACACCCTTTGCCAATGCACTACATTTATGAGACCGCATGCACACCAAGTTGTGCATTCTGAGTGCAATACACCTTAGGACATATGAAGTGAAGGCGATGATGTATTTGCAAGCGTTCAGAAGCTTGTTTTCTCAATCTTGACCATGGTAGCACATTGGAAAACTGTTCTCTGTGTACAACGCTGGAATTATTTTATGACCACTGCACAACAGTTGCTCGTCCCAAAATGAGAAATGCTTCTTGTGATGACAGCTGGTGTGCAGCTGTTACTTGCTCTGGGCTCTAAGCACGCTATTATATATATATTATGGTGGGTACTTACAAAAAGACTCGCAAATACATAGGTGAAACCACTGGGAACAACAAATCCATTGATGTAGAGACCCCAGATGAAGCACACACCTGTGTGACCATCCACCAGCTCTCCAACAAACCATGGCCCTGAAAGACAACAGACGCACCCCTCAACCTCAATTCTCGTTCAGCAGAAGGAACAAATAAAATGTAACCACGGAGGCAAGTAACCCAACTTTGCGGGGTTGACAGTACTCACCCCCACAAGCATATAAGGGCAGCAAGATGACCGGCCAGAATAACCGGTTTATAGACACCAGAAGGTTCAGTTTCAATAGCAGGCGTGAACAGAAGAACTGTCTTGACGGCAGGTGGCCCACTAAAGAAAAAAAAGCTCGATTATGTAAGTGAGAAGAAGTGAATGGCTGCAATAATTAGTTAATTACCCACCCTTGCCGGTCACTTGCATTATTTTGAGGTAAATCAGAGGAAGCACAACAAGGCACACCATAAATGCAAATATTCCTTGGAACTGAAAAAGAAGTGAAACATGCTGGTGTGACACAGGAATCCTGCAGATGCCACTGAAAGAACATCACATTATATCTGCGGTTCTGGCATTTCAGCGTTTTCATTTGGCCAAACTTGTGGTGTGTTTACTGGAGTTTTCAATTTCTGAAAAATTTGATGTTCTCCTGAGGTTTCAATGAATGGAAACTTAGAATAACTACAAATTTTTCCAGAAATTGAAAACACTGAAAGTCTGGACCCTAATTATAACAGTTTGCTTGCACTTGTTTGCTAAGATGACCAGTTACCACAGAAATACAACTAGAACTCTCATAATAACTAGAAACCTAGCTGGTGAAGAGGGACATAGCAGTAACTGAGCTGCCACGATAGATATGGTAGCCCTAACAGGTTATGAACAATATTTCACAGTCTCCTACAAGCTCTATACACTGTTTTTATATATGTCGCAGTAGAAGGAGGTTTACATGGTGCAATACTCCTTCCTCGTCGAACAGGAAGCAGCACAACCACATCTGACAATAGCAGACAAGACAAACACACTTCACAAACAGAGCCAAGAGGAAAGACGTGAGCTGGATTGGATCGGATACCAGGAATGCGGCGGCGCAGTGGGCACTCTCGCATTGAAGGGCCATAGTCGTACCTATCATGGCAGCTGCCAAACTTGGCATTCCCCCCTTTTCTCTCTCTCCCAGCACTTCTTCTAGCCTCTCCCCTCATGATTTTTGTGTTACGACTATACCACGTGCCGCTTTACTTGTGGCACTGGCCCAGTAACTTACCATATAGATGTGTTGCATAAGAATGAAACGTGCCCCCAGTGGGAAAGACGGCCGTGATCCGTCAATCGAAAAGGGCTGCGTCTGCTCTTTGAACCCACTGTTGTGGCTTGCACGAACCACGATATTGTGAAGCCCATGTTCATACAGCTCTGGCTGCCAAGGAGCCACCCACAGGCTGCTGTTGTCCACCCTGCGGAGTGTGATCCAGTCTCCTCCGTCAATACTGTAGGTAACTCCCACAACTGCCTTTGGTGAGTACACAAGCACCCTGCGCAAGAACAAGAGTGAAATATGTTGGCCGTCAAGGTGGAGAAATCCAGCAACCTTTGCAAGTGAGAAGCATCGTACCTGACGTGGGAGGAACTTCTGATGCGGAACACTGGCTCAGCCCCTGGCATGGTTAGCAGAGCATTCTTGGGATTTGTTATCAAAATTACGGGCCAATCGTTGTGACGAACATCAATAAAACTGAAGAGACCGTGGTCAATGGCTGCTACTCTGTACCTGAAAATCAAAGCAAAGCAAATCCTATCATTAAGCTTGAAGAAGAAATTGTCAGATCACCAATAAAGAATCGTGCTAATGTGCTCTCAGCAAATAGTAGAACCTTACATTCGGTTATGTTTCCAATCTGCCAACTCCAGTTCCAGAAAGTCTGTGGAATGCATTGTATAGAGATGCCAGAAGAGGCCTCCAATAGTGTGATAATGTCCACACAGGTATGGCCCATCACCGCTGCAAATAAAAAGTGTTACGGTCGCTGTGGCACTGCGCTACACCGGGACAACACCGAACTCTGTGCCGTCTGAACGTCATTTCCTTGATGCTATCGCCACATGGGCCTCACTTGCACATTGTTGCCTCATCGTTTCCATGCACATCTTAACTCCATATCCACGGGACATTTAAGCATATAATAGGACAAGAACACCATTCCCCAGGTCTTTCACTGCGACCTTTCTTGACACCAACCTTGCTGTACATCACCATGGTGGTGCTGACCAGCCCCTCCCTTATCTGTGAAACACTCTGTAATGTGTTCTTAACATAGTTTGGCTGCTCCACTCCATGGCCAAAGTATCAGTACAGCCTTCACTCCTAACCTCATGAGTACTCGGAGTCCAGGTGAGGCAGAATCAACCGATGATGTGGGATGATGTCCAAACCAGATAGTCATGTTGCTTCCTCGGCTGTCCTCCTTCATTTGCTGCAGCAATTTATAGTTGTCCTGCATATTTTCAAGAACACATATCACACAGTGCCATTCATATTTGCATACTAACAGACTCTGTAGGCCTGTTCAAGGAGCTATACCTTATTCACAGACCCTATGAAATTGAATGGTCTTTTCACTCCTGGGTCTGTGCATGTATCGATGCCAATAAAAGTATAGGACTCAGCGCCATCCTTGTAGGTGTACAGGTACGAGTGAGGATGAATCGGCCCTTGAACAGAGTAATGCCTGTAGATAACGTAAAAGAACACTACAATTATGCCACAAATCAACAAAAAAATGTGCGTGTGTATTTTTACGTACCTGTAGAAATTTTTATCGCTGTTGGGATCTGCCAAGTTTAAGTTATCTGGAGAAATTCAAAATTTAAAAATTATTAAAATTTGCAATATACGAAAATCATTGTACATCGCGTCAGTTTTATGGAACAATTGTAACTGGAAAAGTCAGGCACGCAGATATACACACAGAAAAACAAGCAAATCTATCTGTCTGCAGTCCACAGACTGATAAATTAGCAGGTACAGCTGCCATCGTACCTAACCACAACATGCCAGACCACTGCCCACGAGGGCACGGGTGCTGCGGAGAGCAGCAACTGAGTTAGAGACTAGCTCCCAGGGTTCACTTCATGCAGCACCACCAGTGGCAACCGTAAGTATGAGAAAGGTTCGAGGTGTGACAAACGCTTGAAACCGCATGAGAAGCCGTTGTTGTGAAGTGTCGCTTTTCATGCCGTGACCCGGTCTCATTCCCAGTTGCCAATGCTCCATGGCGCTGGCGTCTGCGCCGGCTATGCGACTGCGCGTTCCTGTTAGGCCTGATGGCAGCTGTACATGTTTCAACCCTGGTAAAAGCACAAGTTTTTGTTGTTGTTGTTATTGTCTGCTCTCCCATGGCTTTCAACATAACTCTGTTACTTGTAGGATGATTCACCCTGTCCGTACCATGGTTCCCACGCATGTCCAGCCAGACGAGCTCCTTTGCGACACCTGTATCGGAGATGGCTTTAGAGTACAGCTCCCATTCTTCTTGAATTTGTTGTGATTGCAAGAACCCAGAGCCAACTGAATCTGTTATGTCACCTGCGAAATATTATCTGAATAACCACCACGGCGTGTACATAAATTGACAGGAAAACAGCTGCAGTATTGTGTGTGCCCAATGTCAAGCATTTGTTTATCATGCATGGGATGCAGCTCGCAAGACTTTTAGAACTTTGCGCAACATGGTAACCACATACATGCTGCATCTTAAACTGTGGACCACAGCAATAAGGAGTCACCTGTCATAACTACGATGGGCGGCTTGATAACACCCAGAACAGTGTCGACAATGAATTCCTTGAGTTCACTGGCTCGAGTTGCATCACCAAAGACCGAAAGGTGAGTGTCCGTCACCTGAAAAACATTCTTTCAGAGAACTTTTCTACGACCTACATGCCCCATCCGATGAATTCCTAGCAGCTGAATGGTTTTCTTGCCATTGCCCCGTTAATTTTGCAGCAGTACGTAGTACGTTAACTACAACGTGGCAGCTAACCTCCAAGCAGATTAGGCACGCCTAATATTACCAGAATTTAACAGTCGCGCACCTTAGCTTGCTGACACTTGTGATTACATTAGGCGTTCCTGATTCGAAAGGGATTAGGGGTTAGCGAATCTGAAGCTATTCGAACGCGAGCTTGACGCCTATTCATTCGAAATGTCATGCATCGTCAGGACGCCTTCGTCAATCAATCGTAACAATGCGATTACCTGAATGAAATGCATCAGTCGGTGATACCCATCATCAAGAACAACGCTGTCCGTGGAACGAGACGCGAATTTTGACGGGTCTGCATCTTCTACGTGAATAGCCTCCTGTATCCGAGCAACCATGACAGAGGCCAGTATGAAACAAGTAAGAATAAGTAGTGCCGTTTTCGTGCAGGCCATATACTTTGAAACTAGTAAATGTGGGGAACAGAAGGGATAAATTTGCAGGGGACCGACAGACCGACAAGCGTAATACACATCTACCCGCCCGGCCGCCGGCAATGACGATGCTAATTTGCCAGTTTTTATTTAGCCGAAGTTTAGTATCCGGCTCGTCAGAACCGTCAGAACGTCAGAACCGAATAAAGGAGATTTTGTAGAATGTAGTGCATACCAGACAATCAGTAAATTTTCTTTTTATTATAGTAGGGGAACTATGCAACTCTATATTATGCAGTATTATCTGGTTTTCACGACACTTTGCTACGAGCCTTCCGCTATAACTTCGACACTGATGTGTCAGTTGGCCTGCGTGAATTCACCACGAACAGAAAATAATGTTGCTCGTTGCAACAATGTCAGAAAATAGACGATCAAGTTTCATTTAATCAATGTTTTAAATTGTTGATCTACTACAGACGGAAAGAACACATATTTATGAATAAGTATGGGAGAATTGCAATATGATATTGTTCTGTATCTACACATGCTTAATTGCTGTGTTACTTGGTCACGAAATTTGAAGCACATAGATGTCGCAATTCGTTTGACTGCAGACATACAGTGCGTGATGTTCTCGTGCCTTGCCTTGCTACATGCTTTCCCTCATGTTCTCCAAACTACAAGTGACCAATTCATCTATTTATAGGTAGAGTAACGTTTGGGAGGCCATGACATCTATAATTAAACTTCATGCTCTCTCGGGCGTTCACGACGAGTCTCCACAGTGCTACTTGCTTCAAGTAGATGAATTCAAGTTTCTGCTGGACTGCGGTTGGAACGAGTTCTTTAGTTTACAAGCCGTGAAAGAAATGAAAAAGTAATTACATTGTGTTTTACACAGCACTACTTTTTATTTGTCTACTTCTGAATGGACATGTCACATTTTATACGTGTAAAATGGTAAACAGTGACACAACCTCACCACTTATTGCAGATGTGCCAATCAAATTGATGCCGTTCTGCTCTCGTATCCCGATTGCAACCACTTGGGTGCTCTTCCCTACTTGGTTGGACACTGTGAACTAAAATGCCCCATATACGCTACCGTGCCTGTTTACAAGATGGGGCAGATGTTCATGTACGACCTTTTCCAGTCGAGGCACAATATGGAGGATTTTACTCTATTTTCACTGGACGATGTCGATGCTGCATTTGATAAAATTGTGCAGCTCAAGTACAGCCAGACAGTGGCACTAAAAGGTGACCAATGAGTGCGCATTTAATGACGTTCATGGTGGATGCAAACTTTCATGTAATTGCAGGAAAAGGGCAGGGCTTATCCATCACTCCACTGCCTGGTGGCCACATGATTGGTGGCACAATCTGGCGAATAGTGAAAGATGGCGAGGAGGACATCCTGTACGCTGTTGATTTCAATCACAAGAAGGAGCGGCATCTCAACGGTTGTATTCTGGAACAGATATCTCGACCCTCGCTACTCATCACGGATGCCTTCAATGCCACATACACACAGGCGCGGAGACGAACGAGAGATGAGCAACTCATGAGTACGTAAACAGCACGTGACATTGCGTTTCTAAAATTCTGGTCGCTTCTGCACGTTTTGCCATTAAAAGGAAATCATTTTGGAAATTGCATTTTCATTTGTGAATTCCTCGAATACTTTACAGCAAACATCTTACAGACTCTCCGAAATGGGGGTAACGTCCTCGTCTCTGTAGACACAGCTGGCAGAGTGCTGGAACTGGCACACATGCTGGTAACGTGCATTGTACTAAACATGGATTACATTTGAACAAGTTTTGTCGCAATTTAGATGTCAGTGTGTCATTTTTGCACATTTTTGCTCGCAGGAACAACTGTGGCGTAACCATGACTCTGGCCTAATGGCTTACTCCCTAGCACTGCTAAATAATGTCAGCTACAACGTCGTAGAGTTTGCCAAGTCTCAGGTAAGCTGCAGTTTCTTTGGGAAACAGCACTTCATTAGGGCCCAGATTGTGTCACGAGGTTGCAATGTGAAAGGATCCAAATTCAAAGCATTGAAAGTCACGTTCTGTGTTAGTTATGTCTTCCTTTCCCGTTCTCCTAGGAGCTTCCTGTCCTGTTTGCATTTCCCTCGTAGTTCCACTTGACTTCAAAGTTTTCAATGACGTCAGGGTTTTCATGGCCTCTTCGCATTTTTGTTCATCTCCAACTATCTCATTTTTGTTATCTTGTTCAGGTGGAGTGGATGAGTGACAAGGTCATGCGGTCCTTTGAAGGTGCCCGGAACAACCCTTTCCAGTTCAAGCACCTGCAGCTCTGTCATAGCCTGATGGAGCTGTCAAGAGTTCAGGAGCCTAAGGTTAGAAATTTGAAGATACTGCATGTACTAATGTAAAGTGCATGTGCTAAAGTTCCTTTGTCTGAAAATAGGTCACACCACAAATGTTAGGTACTTGGAAGACAAAAAAAAACACACAACACGTTAAGACAAGAGGAGCACACACTCTAGCACTCTGTTCTGCAACGGTCTGCTTCAGTGTCTTCAAAGTCGAGGGAGAAATTGCTTCTTAGGCTATCACATTTAATATGTGCAAGCTGAAAAATTGCATGGTGTGCCTTCAGCCTGTTGTTCAGAGAGCCCTCTCTCAGTCTTGTGAGCATAAGGCAGCGGAATTCCATACATACAGCGATACATAGATTTCTGAACAATTGTACATCATTGTAGACAAACTGGACTTATGCCATTAACTGCAAAATTTAGACTGCTTGATCATTAGGAGGAATTTTTGTTATTTATAAAAACCCAAGGACTCTGTCCTGTTTGTTCTCAAAATATTTACTTGTAATGCTCAATATTGTTCATTGGCATATGTGTTTGGATGCAGGTGGTATTAGCCAGTATGCCAGACATGGAATGTGGCTTTTCCCGGGAGTTGTTCATACAGTGGTGTCGTAGTCCGAAGAACAGTGTCATCCTGACAAGTAGAACTAGCCCAGGAACGCTGGCCAGGGATCTGATAGAAAATCCTCACCAGCAAACACTTACCCTAAAAGTGAGTTGAACATGAAATGCGGTTGCGTATGAATGAAGCGTCGGAGGAGGTAAAAAGTTTCTGCGCACAAAAAATTTTCATAGGAGTTTTCGTTAAAAAAGGTTTCATATAAAGGTTTATATAAAAGCTTTCATCAGAGTTTTCATTTTCATAGGTTTTCATACAAGTTTTCATAAAAGTATCATAAAAAGTTTCATAAAGAAGTATTCATAAGGCACCCATCTGTCTTCCTTGCAGGTGAAGCAACGTGTGCGTTTAGAAGGTTCGGAATTGGAGGAATACATGCGTAAGGAAAAGGAACTGGCTGCTGCACGACAAAAAGCGGAAAGAGAAAAGTAAGTATTGTAGCTTAGGGTTGATATACAGAGACCCCAGAGTTCATGCTTGTGCTTCTTTTTTTTTTTTTTCGTAGCTTCGGTTTCACTAAAAGTTTGACATGAATTTCAAGCAGTGAGGTTCTCAAAGTACATCACCAGTACATCCCCTGACACTCACACAAACAGTCTTCATTTACGGAACAAAATTAACTTGACGAAAGGACTAGTAGATCGTGTTGGTTGGTGGTGCATGAGTGAGTTGAAGTTGACAGTTCCGTCCGTCCGTGTTCCCGTCACGTTCATACACTAAAGTAACTTGGCCCAACCTACAGATATGACAGTTTTCTTCCACAAGCGTAAAATGTAGAGAACTTGAGCATCATTATGGATCTGTGCCACCATTTTGCTTGCTTTTCAAGCATTCTTTCAATAGCTTTCTTAACCTCTTGTTTTCCCGCAGGGAATTTGATGCATCCGACTCGAGTGAAGAAAGTGAGGATGACATGGATATTGACGAGAAGAAACCTACCATTGAGAGCATTAAGTCTGAGGCAAGTGCCTGACACTTTATGCTTGGCTGGCGTTCTAGTAGAGGATCTGAAAGTTATGCAGCCCTTTTTGAGCTTCTGTGTTGTTCTCCATTTTTTCATGTCACAGAAGTCCAAGTCACTAGGGTTCTTCAAGCAGGCCAAGAAATCCTATCTTATGTTTCCAGTGAAAGAAGAGAAAATGAAATGGGATGACTATGGGGAAGTGATCCGGTAAGCAGACACCCCTGTTGTAATGTTTGTTAAGAGCTGAATGTAATGGCCTCTTTTAAACCACATTTTGCTTAACACATCTTTGCACGGGCACATTATAAGTGATTTTATGTGTCTCATGTAAGCACATCAACTTTTGCGCCCTGATATTATGTCTTGGTATGATGCAGATGGGTACGGAGGATGATTATGGAGCAAGAAATTCTCTTTACAATGCACAATTTTTTTTTTTAGAGTCAGTGTTGTACACTGGTATGCAAAACCAGACACCAGTGATGTTACAGGTAACATAAGTATTCTTTTTAACTTCCAGTGCTGAAGATTTTATTATTGTTGAAAAGACTACTCAAGAAGAGGAAGCAACAGAAGTCAAGCCTGAAAACGATGACGTCATGCAAGGTGCGATGGGAGATTCCTAATATGTATTTTCAAAGGGGAAGATGCAACTGATCAGGATGTTGTTGTCGCAGATGTGACAGAAATGCCAACGAAATGCCTGGAAAGTACAGTGACCCTCGATGTGAACGCTTCACTGCAGTACATAGACTTTGAGGGGCGATCAGATGGAGAGAGTGTTAAAAAAATTATCTCCATGATGAAGCCCCAGAGGGTGATTCTGGTTCACGGAACTCTGGAAGCCACCGAAGCCCTAGCTAATTACTGCCTCACTTCAGGTGCCGTACAAGGCAGAGTTTTCACTCCCAAAGTTGGAGAGGTAGGTTGTCCTTCCACAATCTTATCTATAATACCAGCAATCCCCCTTTGTTTATGCTTGTGTGTGTGTGTTGTCATATATGAGTAGAAAGCTGTACTTCTTCATAAAATTTGGGTACGACAAGATATTCTTGGTGCTGATAGATTTACATGTAACACTCGCAAAGCAATATTGAATGAAGCTACTGTAAATTGAAGAAGCACAGAATGCATTTCACTCACTACACTTTTTTTAAGCCAAGTGGTTGTCTTGCCTGCTAATATGCATCTTTTGAAATGATTCAATCGAGAGATGCATAAATATCGGACAATTCGATTTTAAAAATTGCGACTACGCGCGATGGTGGCAGTGCCCGCAACTAGCCGCCTGGGTAGCTTTGACATTGTCTGCTGCACGGGGAGACCTGTAAGAGAAATGGAGAAAAAAAAAGAAGGCGGGAAGCACCGACCTTATTTGGAGTGCAGTCACTCTTGCCATCAATCAATTAATCGTAATGACATCCCTGGTGACATTTTTCGCCCTCTTCCTCCTCGTTTCACCTAGCAGAGCGAGTCGAGCTGGAACACGTGCGTAGATGTTTGGGTGCGGTTTTATAAGCAAAATATTGCGCACAGATAATTTTTTTTTTGTGTTATGCATCAAGCCAAGTCACATCCTTTTGTAATGCGTCAGAAACAGAAAATCTTGGACACGTCTTTCTTTGCTCCTTTCAAGGGCCGCTATGGACAGAGTCTTCAGAATCCTACTGTTTAAATTAAATCTCCGTCTAAATTATACCGTCGCAACCTACCTGTCTCGCAGTCTCATAGTGTTCTCCGAAAATATTGTTCCTCCGTGCGATGCTCAAGTATCATAAAATTGGTTTCTACAGGTTTTCCCGGCGATTTTAATCCAAGTGCCAGCTAAATTAATCCGTGCCCCATAAAGTTTACATGGCACGTGGATTAATTTAGCTGGCACTTGGATTAAAATTGCCGGGAAAACCTGTAGTTTTAAGAAGTATGATGTCACACTGTACACATCCTGCCACATGTCTGGCAACACTGCTCCGCCAAGGTCACCTCCAGGGGCAGAGGCGGGACTAGGGGGCGGAGACACGGGCTGGGAAAGCGCTGCACTTTCGCTAGGATATATACAGCAAACACGGCATGATGACATCATTTACCGTTGGAGAATTAAAAAATTATGAAGTTTTGCTCTTTTCGAAAATTCATGGCAGCGTGTAATGTTCACTGATGGCATTCGTGTTTTGCGTGAGATTGATTTATCGCACAAAATAAAATAAATAGCGTTTCAGTGAAGAGTGGCACTTCAAATTACGTTGCAAATTGGCGCCACACCTCAAACTGCATTATAATTGCAAATGCTTGATCATTAGGGAGAAATTTTTGAATTTCTTTGAATCCAAAAAATCTGTCAGAGACAGTCATAATTTGTTCACAAGGTGCTCACTTATAATGCTTAATATTCTTCTTTGATGTGTTAAGTTTTGACGGACTTTATTACTATAGACTTTAAATTGTTTATAATTGCTTGCTAGACTCACAAATTCAGACATTTGGCGCTTTGCAGAATTTTCATGCCCGAACGCAGACACATACAACATACTACAATCTTGACAGCACCAAATAATCCAAATTTGCATATTTTCCTGGTCCTGAAAGGTAGTAGATGCAACAACAGAGTCCCACATCTACCAAGTGAAGCTGAAGGACTCTTTGGTGAGCTCGCTGCAGTTCTCTAGGACGAAGAATGCAGAGCTGGCATGGCTCGACGGCGAAATCGTCTTGGAGGAACATTTAGGGCAGACAGACGACATCATGGATACAGGCATGTCGTGCAGTTTAGACACATTCGCATTTCTGCAACAGAGCAGCAGAATTTGCACATTCCTCATCATAAATATTCGTTTAGATACTACATACATATAAGGCAGTGTAAAAAGAGACGAAGTGTCCACTGTTTCTGTGGCACATATTTCAACTCAAGCAAATTTTGGGGCTCTTTATACTTGTGTTTAGCTTAAGAAGGAAAAGAAATCTAGTTCGTCAACTACATATGCCGTTGGAGATAGGGAAACGCAATAGCGTGCCAGGAGAAATACTGCAGTGCCACCAAGCAGCGTAGTGTCATGTGGCCAGTCTAAACAGCCAATATGGAAGCAAAGTGAGTATGATGGATTACATTATCTGGCGGAGGAGCGACCATGACCTCCCTGTTCCAGCCATCGTATCTGCGGGGCAGTAATATTTTGAGAGCTGACAGACTAGATTTCCCTTTCCTTCTTCTTCCTTCTTTCTTCAGTTGAACATGTCTATATATTTACTTTGCTCACTGTAAATTTAATATAATTTATTTATTTGATCAATTCAGGAAATAAGTAACAATTTAAATTACACAAATTAGTGCTATTTTTATGAATAAATAATAATTAAAAAATAAATTACCCAAATTCATTGTGTCAGTTTAACCGTACACCAGACTGTAATGCCGGAATGTTACATGAAACTCTGTGTCGGCCACATAAACGACGGCAAAGACGTAAATTCTACAACAAAACAAACTTGAGAAATTATCTTATTATTATAATGTATTATTATTATTGATTATCTGAAGTGTTTCTCCCTGCAGACGAATCAAGAGAAAGCATGTATATACTCCAGCCACTCGCTGCTAATCAGGTAGGGGGAGGTAGAATGTACCCCTTGATGCACAGTTCCTCATATGGCATCGTGTATCTTTTATCAGGTCCCCACTCATTCAACCATATTCATCAACGAACTCAAGTTATCAGATTTCAAGCAGGTGCTGCTGCGAAATGGCATACAGGCAGAGTTTTCCGGCGGCGTCCTCTACTGTAATAATATTGTTGCTGTGAGAAGGGTACGTAGCATTAGAAAAGGCCTATCACTGTTCACCACACCACATTTCCGTTATTATTAGATAGTTACCACATTTCTGCTGCATGGCATGTTTGACGAAACCATATTCTTTTATACGTTTTCTCATGCATAATTCTATAATATAGTTGTATGAAGTTCGAGACTTTTTTCTTTATTACAGTTTTAATTTTGACAGCTTTAGTTGTTCGAAAACAATGCAAGACCCAGTATGAATGTACAAGTAGCGAAGTTGGGACATAGGAATTTATCCTTCCATTATTGTTCTTGCAGTGTGCTTTTCATAGGATGCCTGCAGGCAATTTCCATGTGATACTCACTTGTTAGTGATGCTAGCCAAATAATTTCAAGTGTGTAAAACGTCTAGTGTGCTGCAGTGTGAAGCATTTTATGTTAAGTGACTGCACGTTAGGATTTAAACTTCCACTTGTGATTTTTTCCAGAATGAAACTGGGAGGATCAACATAGAGGGCAGCTTATGTGAAGATTACTTCAAAGTTCGAGATATCTTGTATAAGCAATATGCTATCATCTAGTGCACATAAAGAAGTAAAATCCTATTTTCCAGTGCATACGACATAGTGCCTCTTTTTTGCCTTTGTGTATACTTTTTCCATGTTGTAGACATGAGAAGCAAATATTGGACAGTCAAACTCATTAATGACACACCTTCCTGCTACGTAGTTTGAGCTCAATCATGTCCTTAGTTGCACTGCGATCTGTTCAGACTGTTCTGTATCCACTACTGAAAAGGTCTGCACAAGAGGTGCCAGCATGGATGTATGCCATCCTTCACACAGAGTGGATTAGAAAATCTTTGAGAATCCATTGTACATACAGCCAAGACATCAGGGGGCAAGCAGCACAGTCCGAAGTGGTTTTTGGTTCACTGAATTACTTTCTTAGTGGTGTTAAAAGAAAGTACGTAATTATGTTTCACATTTTTCAGTTCAGTACCAGTTCAATAAAAAACTGAAAGCAGAAAAGAAAAAAAGTTGTGTTGAAGTTTCTGAAAAAGTCATGTAAAATAATTTGTGATATCTGGTGAAACTTCAGGAAGCTATAAACACCAGATGGTGGTGAGACAACTTCTTGATTAATTTACACAAAAAGAAAATCTTTACACTCTCTAGTGATACACTAAATAAACACACACTTTCCCTCTCTCTTTCTCTCTCCCGTGGAGATTTTGGGGGTGCCTTGCAGTGGGACGACCTACACATAAGCTAGCGTGCGCTGGTACTGCAACTAACACGGCAAATGGAATCAGTAGAGATCCTGTTGGGCTTCAACGCACCCAATGATACGTGTTATGATGGGAGACTGTCAAAACCCCACTGAACATGACAATCATAACTAATTTCGAAACCGAAACCGTCCAACGGTACCACAATACAGGCCAGTTGTCCAGTCCTGCTGACAATGGCGGCGGCTAGATCAATGTGGACGGTTTCGAGCAGGTGTTGGCATAACCAAAGCCAGCTGTGTGTCGCCCAGTGTCGTACGGCGTTGCCCGAGTTGCGGAGGAAATGCGCGCACGTGCCCATGGTGTCAGTCAGTCGTTTGCAGTCACGTGCTCACTCAGCCGTAATGTTGGATTCTTATCCAAAGTCGATCCAATCCAGTTATAACCGCTGTTTGCCGTGTTCACGTTCGTTTCGGAATATCCACCAAACAAGTTACAGAACATCTCAAGCAATGACAGAAGTTATCAGCTGGTGACACTGCAACAAGTGTCATTGGGGACTCCTAGAAGCCATTTCTTCTCACGCTGCCTATTTTGTGTATCATCCACGAATGGCTTCCACGAACGAAGCATCGCCCTCCGCTTCCTTGACATCACTGGTCGGTGTCACGGAGCAGCAAAGCCTTGTTTGTTCTATTATTCCACCAATGCTCTACGACAGTCACAAAGGTCAAGCTGGCAGGGTCGGGATAGTTGGAGGGTCGAGTGAATTTACGGGTGCACCTTTTTATGCGGCCATGGCAGCACTGAAACTTGGTGCAGACCTTGCGTATGTATTCTGTCCATCATCTGCCGCCGTTGCTATAAAGTCGTACAGCCCCGAGCTCATGGTATCTCCGGTGCTGGATGCTCCTAATGCTTTAGACCGTCTTCGAAACGATTATCTCCCTCGACTGCACAGTCTTATCATTGGTCCAGGCCTGGGACGCAGTGATAAACTTCTCGACCTTCTACCAGGACTGCTGTCAAAGGCTCGAGAACTTCACCTGCCTATCGTAATTGACGCCGATGGACTTCACTTTGTGAGCCTTAAACCGGAGATGGTACGTGGATACCAGCGGGCTATACTTACTCCTAATGTGCCAGAGATGGAGCGGTTGCACAACGCTGTTTTGGGATACCCTCCTCCAGAGGACAAATACGCTGCGGTGCAAGGCTTGGCGCGTGCTTTGGGCAACGTAACGGTGATAGCGAAAGGAAAGGACGACATTATATCAGACGGCAATCTCTGTGTTCCATGTCGAGAACAGGGTAGTCCTCGTCGATGCGGCGGTCAGGGCGACGTCTTGGCCGGAATGGTGGGAACATTTTCCCATTGGAGTCACACTGCCCGTGGAGGAGACGATCTGCCTTTGAGAAGCCACAGTCCAACTCTAATAGCAGCACTTGGAGGTGCGATGCTGGTACGCCGCTGCGCTAGGCAGGCGTTCAGGAAGTGCTCCAGGAGTATGCTCACAACAGACATTCTACGCGAGATAAGGACTAGCTTTGCTGCGCTATTTCCCGTGGATTGAATGATTTTAGGACAGAAGAAATGAGCAGACGGCATGTGACACATCGAACAGAAGAGTCGTAGCAGACGACATAATGCTGCTGCCGCGGTCACCATGGAAACCGCGAACGTGGGTATGTTTTGTCCGTTGCCACGCAGTTGTATTTGTCCCGTTGATGTGTGCCTAAAGAACTGTATATACTGTAGAAAGAAGTATTAAATTTTATAATTTCAAAACAAGCAGGCTGTGCGTAGTAAGACTGCGTGTGTGGAATGAACAGTCGCGGGATGCGCCACGGATTGCACCGGAGCAATGCGAAGAAGTGGTAACTACTCGTGTAGGCAACTTCCCATTATATTACGTACGCGACCAATCTTTTTCTGTTGTCTGTTTGCTGAGCAATTTTCGAATAAATTAATATCTGGTATGCCACTTGTACAAACAAATTCTGCTCGATTTTCCTATCCTTACAACACTGCGTTTAATTTCGTCCACGTATCATGTATTTTCTTTTGAATATTTTAGTGCACTGAAGCTAACTATAGTAATAGCAAGCAATCTTGATCATGCAGACAATGTGTTTAATCAAACACCATGGGAGGAATACCTTTCAGCAAGACGCAATGCTTTCCACCTCAAAAAGATTTACAGTGCAAAAGGTATGTAACATGCAGCTGTTGCAGAGCGTGCAATTACACTTGCAGTGCCAGGACAGGCTTATGGTCACACACAAGTTTCAATTAGTGCAAAAAAAGTGCATGAATGGTGAAAAATAAATATTGCTCTTGCTTAACAATCCATTACTACGTCAGCAACTGTGGATACCAATCTTCCAAAGCACAACTCAAGCTATCTTTCTCGTAAGTTTCTTTTGTTTCTGGTGTCAAACAGATCACGATTGGTCACAATATAGCAGCAATGTTAAGCTATATTTATCTTTCCAGGGGTGAGAGGAGCTAACACTGGTCATGCAGTACAAACTAACTCCCCGGTAGCCATGCAATTTCCTGATAGATCGCGGCAGGTATTAAAAAGAAAATGTAAAATATTGAATTGTTTACTAAGCACCTTTTGAACTGCTGTCTTAAACTAACCACATCCCCCCCCCCCCCCCCTCCCCCAAGGTGTCACATCATCAAGATGAACTTCAACCTTCCATAGTTGCCACAAAAATCACTCTCTACCTACAAGCCCTTAATAAGGATGCATGCAGTGATATGACCACGGATGCGCATTTGCCACCACAGAGTCACGGCAAAGATGAGGATGCACCATCAAAAGTGATGCAGAAGAAACAAATCTTTACTCAACACTACCCGCAAATTCTGGCAAAATCGAATGCCAAGTCAAAAATCGCATCCATGAACTGGTGCTACAATGGCCCACGCAGGAAGACACGGCAGGTTGTTGTCAGTATTTCATACAAAGTATTCCTCACCCAGAGAAGTACACACAATTTTCCTTTCATGCAGGAAGCTAAAAGAAAGAAAGATGCAAACTTCGTTATTGTAACCACGCAAGACGCTACCTTGAAGAGAGATGAGTGGCTCATTGACCAAGCTGAACGTGCCGAGAGGAGGGCTGGCACAGCACTCAGTGTGGCATGCCACACACCAAGTGGTGACTCGGCCTTCAACGAAAGCGTTGTGGAAAGTGGCCACCCCTTCACAGTGTTCGTACAAGTCAGCCATCATGTGCATAGAGTCTGGGTTGCCAGATTTTGTTACTTTCCGTCTGTCGTGGCGCAGAGATTTGGGCAGTGGGACCTGGCTATTTTCTGGCCACTTTAGGCCAACTTAGTTTAAAGATCAGTCTGCTATACTTTCAGAACATCCAACATAAGGGATACTGAGAGAATTGCTAAGCAGCCGAGCTAGTGACCCAAATGCATGACGGTAAAACCCACCTGATACTAGGAGTGGAACAAAAAAATGGATATACACAGTTGTTAACTCAGGGGGGGGGGGGGGTTTACTACAGAGGCGTTGCCAGAAAAATATTTTGGGAGGGGTTATATGGGCACTTTACATGGGAGAGGAGGATTTACCCTAGTTTCCCTCTCCCAAATGCACTACCGAAGGTACCATTTTGAGGGGGTTGAACCCCTAGAAGCCCCCCCCCCCCCCTCCTCTGGCTATGCCAGTGGTCATGTGCAGAGATGAGTGCGGGTATGAAAATTCTTACTTGCAACCACACCGCACCCGCAGATCCCGGCGCGTATCCGCATACCCGCCTATATACCCGCAGCCCAATGCGTACGCATGTTTCAGTTATGCCACATGATCGTCACAGCACGAAATGATTTATTGATGCAGGGGACAATGTCTTTAGCGAGCCCCTTTTCGAACGCATACGCTGTGGCGGCTGCTGACATGGTTGCCAGCTTACTGATGCTAAGAGTACCAGTGGAGGTCTCGAAAAATAGCCAAAATTAACCCTACGTGGTAAACAACAACAACTTTATTTTGAGACGACGAATTGGAAATAGAACGTCTTGGAAAGTATTTTGAGCCAAATGATGGCAATGAATCGGGTCATACAGCAAAATCTGACCTGTTGGTTTTGCGCCTGCGGGTATTGCGGGTATACCCGCGTAATCCGCGGAGGCAGTGCGGGTCTACACGCACCTTACACTCAACCCGCAGTCACACGGAAAGGTGTACCCGCGAAGAACAAATCTGTGCGGGTATCTGCGGGTATACCCCCACCGCACTTAGTCGTGTAATTGAAGAGTTTTGGATATATAGCCCAGTTTCTGTCTACAGCTTCTGCATGGCTCAAAAAATCTTTCTCAATGTGTGAAATCTAAAATTTCCCTCATTAGAGTCTTAGTTGTGTGTGTCACCTGTGCCCTTTGGCTATTAGTGTCTTCATTTACGCCTCTTCTTGTAGTGAGGAGCGTCGTTACTTCAAATTTCTGTCCGACATCACGGAGGAGATACTTGGTCTAGGAATATACTCGAGCAAGTAAGTAAGAGCAAGAATTAAGAGTATCCCACAATAAAACTGCTTTCAGCATCATACGTAGGGTGTGCCAGGAGAACATAGAGAGAAACAAGGCGAGCCTTGACAAGGTACCACCCTGGCTGCAGCACACTCACAGAAGGAAGGTTTGATGCATTACCAACTGCCATGCATTTTCTAGGACATACTCCAAGACCTTGCTGACGAACTTCTTCGAGACATTGGCATTGACAGCACAGCGGAGGAAGACCCTGATTCCAACACACCCTGAGGTAATGTGCAGTGAAGGAAGTTCCCGACAAACTCGAGTTTATATGCGAGCTCCGATGTGTGCGCACCAGCATATATTCGCACAATTTTGCTATTTGCTCTATAAATAATTCTGTTTTACAGCAACTGCCAAAATTTACATTTTTATAGCATCTACAGGTTGTGACAGTTAGTCAAAGTCAAAGGACACTCAAGAGGATATTGTGGGAAAGACAAAAGAAACAAAGTTCCACTAGGAGAGTGCACGAGAAAATAAAGTTCTTTTTCAGTTGTCTCTGACCTGCAGCTTGTGCTCCGATCCTGCTCTGTTTACTCACTAACGAAAGTAGTAAAAGCCTTAGTAAAGAAGTAAAAAGTAAAGTAAGTAAAAGTTACAGTTAAAGTACAACGCATAGTTAGAGCCTGAAATTTTGGGGGAAGTATTTTTTTTCCCAATTGGGGGACTAAAACTCGGGGAAAATCAACGTGTGCTCTAAATTCATGCGAATTCGGGTGGAAAAACTGAGTGTGCTAAATTCGGGGAGAAATCGCACTGTAATACTCAAACGAACTGTACTGGTTTATTACAAACGTTGATGTAATTGTGTTTGCTGCCAAACAAGCTAGTGTGCATTCCTACAGATGTTTCAGTGAGGGCAATTTGCCGGGTAAAAATCGGGTTTCACCCTAAAGAGGCAACCTTCAATTCGGGGTGCAAATTTGGGGAAGAATCGGGTGAAGAAAGACTTCCATATGGGGTGCGAATGGGTTAAACCCTAAAACTTCAGGCTCTACTCATAGTCAGAGATAGATCAAAAGCCAGGAGACATATTCCTGTACTGTATTCCATACAAGTGCTTGACAATGTTTTGATGCTACACAACCATCACCATCAGCACACAAACAAAATGTTGTCCGAGCCTATGTGTGGACCTGGACAGCCTGGAACAGTCGTTTCGCCACTGTGCCACGACTCGGGCTATGACAGGTCATACTAACTCTTCCTCTCTGTGAATTTTTGAACTGGGCATACTTCACGCTTTTTCTGGTGAACCGACGGACAGATTAGCATATAAATGGTTCTACTGCAAAAAGGCCAACAAGGTACATTGTTTATCTTCGCGGCAAGCAAGTAAACACTGAAAGAGTACACGCTCTTTCTTTTACCACTGCTCCTTGAGAGACGATTTCAGGAAAGGACATCTTTGCAAAATGTTATGTGAGCCACACTCAGTGCAAAAATGTTTCAGTGTATAAAGTCCACACCAAAATTGCATCTCTGTCTGTTTGTTTTGCCCAAGACCACAAAATATGAGGGCATGTACACATTGACTGATTGACGAAGGCATGTACACAGATAGTCAAAGCACTCGAGCTGTGTTGCCAGCTTGTGGCACTGAAACTCTGAGAGCTTGCAAAACCTCACGGTCGAAAGCCTACTGCCAGACCGATTTCGTCTCGGTTGTGTGAAACATTAAACAAAGAGACTGTGTGGGCTGGTTGATATATCATACTTGGTAAAATCTTTAAAAAGAACCCAGTGCCGGGGAACATTAAAAGGGCAGAACGATAAAACAAACGACACAACACAGCACTGCATTTTATCGTTCTGTCCTTTTCATGTTCCCCGGCACTGGTTTTTTTTTTAAAGATTTTACCAAGTTGTGTGAAAATAGACGATTTCAGAAATTGCATGGATGGCCCACCAGGGAGCGCAGTGTTGCGAAAGCCCCGCTGCACCTTGGGATTTAGTTTTCATGAGTCAGAGAGAAGAAGAGGAGCGCAAACGGTTTCGGTTTTCTCTCTCCTTCACCTCCCGCACCTTCGAGCAACAGGCAGACGAGCACGAATGTAAACCATTTCCCACGACGCATTGCGCGATGCGCGTGACTTGGGCGACGGAGGGCCCCCGTGCGGAGCACAAGGGCAATATCTGAAATCGCCTATTGCAACACCACAAACACTTCTCTCTGAATGTCTATAACAACGTTGTAGCATTGCAAGGATTGCTCTAAGATGGCCTGCTCATTTAATCTGCACAGTAATACTTTGAATATCTTCCGCATAGTTCCCGCGAATATGTACTTTGTTGGAGATTTGTTTTGTTACTTGCAAATAAAAAGCAACTCAGAAGGTATATCATGGTGCTTCAAGTGCTCAATCCCGGCCTGTTCTTTCTCTACTTTGTCTGCCGACTGCTTTCCTGGCTGTCCATCGTAATACCAGTAACGTGCAGTGAACATGAGATTACCTTTCACTATGTCTGCAGTGCAATTGCTTTTGTTGTGTTTTTAGTACCTGAAAAGTAGCTTTATTGGATACTCTCGATAGCAGTTAATTAATAAACAAAGTAACTAAACATATCTTGGAAATAACTTTTTACGACCTGACTGCTTTACACTTCTCTGCAACGCACCCTTTATTTTGTCACGTCACCTTTATATTATTCGCCTGTTTCAAACAGTAACCAGAACGAGCATAAAAATAACTTTACACTGTCCTTACTGTCAATTTATGCCAAAATCATGAAGGTCTCAAAAGTTTCTCGAATTTACCGCTCATACCCACAGCAATTCCGTCAGAGCTTGCTGTGAATCACTGGAATGACTGTACTGGTTTACGATGAAGGCTGCGCCTGAAGTCGTTCGTACAGCCTTTTCTTCCACTCTTCTTCTGGAATATCATTTGCCCATGCTGGCACATGGGAACTGGGCAGAGAAACCTGAACCATGGCTGCTTTTATCTTTGCTATGTGATCTGCACATAGAAAGAGCATTTCTAATGCAGCATGGGTTATTCCGAGCCTTGTTTTCATGCAAATGTGACAACAGTTACAACAAAGAAAGAAAGTAAGACACGACTGACAGTTCAATAAACATGTGCACCAAGCTCCGCAACACATACCATCATCCATAGGTTCTACTCGGCGAGGTTCCACTGGCTTGAGCATATCTTCTGTTGGTCTCCATTCGTTTGGGGGAGCAGAAAAGGCCTGTGTGGGTAAAAAGTCTAAAGGTTCCATTGCTCTTCCTTTTCTTAGTGTATAACTGTGTGACAATACTAGTGCTTGATATGTAGCTTATATGTGTGACACCTTCACAATTCCTCTTTCTTTTTTACTACAACTCTTCAGAAATTTTTGAATGATTATGGTAAATTGGGTCTCATTTTTGGCAGGCATTAGTGATCAAATCATTAGTTCTGCTAAAATTAAAATCTGCTAATTTCAGTCTCAGCATGTACTATCCCCCCGTTATAGTGCCTGTTGACTTTCATGTTCGAAGCTACTACTCAGAATCCAAGATTTCAAAGAGATGCCAATTCACGTATATGATGGCAAGAAGAAAGGCACTGTACATACACAAGCTTCCGTGCAGCTGCAGAACTGCAACTTTGTGGCGCTTCACTTATGCTCCAGACAACTCAGAAGTAATCTCTTTGGATTTTCAAATATGGTTAGAGATTTGTACAGATAATTATTTGTCCTGAAAATTTCTGCAATAGAAGCTTTGCATGGAGGTACCACAAAGAAGAAATGTTTACAACAATACTAAATAGAATGCTAATTTCCATGGACAGTGGTTGTACTGAATGGACACGAAGTAATACGTAAGAAGAAATGTACGCTGCATAGCAGAACCTGCTGCCAAGCTGGGGCCTCACCTCATCAAATACTGACTGCACAGGAGCGTGATCCAGGATGTTAGGCGAGTCGCTTAATGCTTCCATCTGTCAATAAAAGCCTTAGGTTAAATGCGGTGTTTACATTTCTCGTAAGTAAGGTAAGTGTGCTTTCAACACGTGGATACGACATCGGAGATACAGAATAAAGAAGGGAAGTTGTTACTTAAGTTTCAGCAGTTATCAAAACACACCTCGGTCAGTTTTACGTGCGTGACATGTGACATACAGTCTTGCCCCGTTAATATGGACAATTCTGTCCCTGATAAAAACTGGCCATAAAGCGAATGGGTCCATATTATCGATTAGAGAAAAGCAAGACATTTACTGAGGAAGGAACGCAGTAATCTGGACTTGTCCACATGCATAATGATGCACAACCCAGAGTACAGAACATATTGGCAGTATGGAGAGTGTGGTGTTCGTCACCACTGTCCAAGAAATTGAAGCGCTGTGTGCAGTGCTTAGGGTTGCCACCAGGCCGGTATTATACCGGCACGGCCGGTTATTTGCGCGGTCTGCCGGTTGGAAGGTGATACCGGCAGCCTTTTCCCGGTATTTGCGGCTCAAGACCTTTCATAGGGGCTTTTACGGGGTGTTCCCTTCAACATTCCACTGCATCTTGAATAAATCTGGAGCACAGACCCAACTCCACAGTCACCAGTCGTTCTCTTAGTTATTCATTATTATGGTTATTCATTGTTATTATTATTTTCATTGTTATTCATTACATCTTGTGTTCGGAGGGGACAAGAGCAGTGGTTGTGCAAAGCTGTTGGTGGTTGTGTCGAGCCAGCTAGAACGTCCCTCACCCACTTTCCCTTTCCAACGAGTGTTTCCTCCTTTCCATCTATTCCACCTCCTCTCCCCCAGCCGGTATTTTTCACTCCGAAAGGTGGCAACCCTAGCAGTGCCTCATAAGCCATGTCAGCTGTGATCGTCGGCTTAGCACTGCTCAGATCGTCAACATGGCAGACTGAACAATTTGAACATTCACTGTCTGGTCCTGGCTTTCGATTCAACGGCCCTCAACATCAATTATCTGCCCAGCAGCCATTTCAAGGTCTGTTGCTCCAGTTTCTAATAAGCACTCTTGGAGTCTAGTATGGGGGAGGACCTCTCAGGTGTCACCGTCGTGCTCAAGAGTTTCAGGCCGTAGAATTCAAATGTGCCAGCAGTTAACAATGGTTGCTGGACTCCCTGCATCCCACGCTATTCTCAGCGCCTTCAAACACCATAGGAGGCCAACAGTTTGCGGCTCAAGCTAGCTCTGCTACAGGGCCCCCCGTCGCCAATTGTGTATTATATATGAGTTCAAAAAAAAAAAAACATTCCTTTCTACACAAAGAAGGTATACCCTCAGCAGCACTGGTCCAGTACTGGACCAATATTGGCAAATTATCGCCAATGTTCAGCCAATATTGGGCCAGGATGTTGTGCTGCTTAGTAATGCCACTTCAAAACATCTCGGTGGTCAGCCTTGATTGCTCGAATAATGCCAGAAGTGCGCCCACAAAAAATACAAGAATGCCATTCGCCTTGAGATACCTGTGCACCCAGTCCGTTTCTGCACTACGACAGGAACGTCCTAGGATCCCTCTCGGAACCCTCTGTCCTTCTTTGTCTAGTTATCGGAGAACCTGTTCCTGTTTTGCATGCAGCGAAATGTTTGCGAAACGACAGACGAAGTTGCCTACCCGTCCATAATAACGAGACAGAAACACAAAGGCCACAAAAGATTCAGTACCTTATTACACTCTCTATTATCAGAAAAGCGAGTTTCCATATTAACGAGGCGTAAGCACACTGAAAAAGTTTAGTCCTCACGAAAATTAACCATATTAACAAGGCACGACTGTATGTGCATTTGCGCATTTTGCTTTTGTTGCTCACCTCAAACACTACTGAGCTTTGTTCAATGGCATTGTGCATGCAGAACATTCCTCAGTATCGAACACGACTTTACTTGAGGTGTAAAGTGTTGTTATTTCGTCACTTTTCCTGGGTGAGACTACCTGCTGCTGAACTAAACGTGGCCTAAGCAGCAAAAAGGGTCTTAACGAGAGTGGTTCTGTAAACTAATTCAACATGGACCGGATGGCACCAGTTGGTTTGTTTTCCACGGGGCACTGAGCCCTCAAATGTTTTTGCTGGCTAAACAAACACGACACATACAATTACCCTATCGCCTTGATTTTCAGTTTCGGGTTCTTGAGGAAGAAGTTCATAGCCGCTGTAAACATTGGCGTCTCCGTCGCCGAACTCAGATTCTGAGTCTGACGAGTCATGCATGTGGTAGGCAGCAGGCTGGTGACTACCAGCGTCATCGTCTGAGCCTCCTTCCTCTAGGACGTCAGCTGGTAGTACAGGAGGCATTGCAAACTCTTTACTAACCACTGTAATAAACGCGAGAGCGCAAAGTTGAATGCAAAATGTCACAATATGTATGGCACATTAGAAATGAGTTTGAAAGTGATGTTACCATGTAGTTATTATGGGCAAACGACTCAATGGATATCGAATTTCACAGTTTGCAATATCTTACCGAATACAGGTCACTCTCTGGGCCGCACACATCAACTTCTCATAGTTCTAAAGGCGTTTAGTATGTGTGATTCCTAACTTTCAGTGAAATGCGAAGCAATGCTGTGCGAACTACTGTGACTGCTGTGACTGTGACCGCGCGCGGGTGGCGTTGCGTTTCCGCCAGTCTCCGCCTCCAGCCACCACCCCTCCTCCACTGTCTTTCACCACTTTCACATTCTGAAATAAACGTACAAGAGAAAAAGAAAATATATGTATATATATTCGAAGTACGAAAATAAAATTCATATGAAACACTGCAAACTTCACATATCTTAGCAATAAATTACCGAATTTCCGTACAAATCAGCTAGCGGACGTGACGCAGACGACTGACCGACTTCCCTAGAAAAGGGAACACTAGGGGAATAGCAGCAAGGAGACGTTGCAGGCTGGTTCAGTGTTGGAGTTCGAGTTTGAATTGTTGGACACAGTGAGACGATCAAAGACACTTTACTAAGGTTATTTCCTTTTGTGTGTGTGCCAAAAGAAATACTGTTCTAAAAGAGCATGACCGTCTGAAGGAAGCATTTTCTTCTGATCATTAACCACCTCGGAAAGGGGTGAGTGCTGTTCCATTTTCGAATGGTCACCTGTGACGGCTGTAGGTTATTTTGAGACCTTCAATTTGTGCTCCAAATAAATCTCAACACCACCTTGAAGAGCAACCACCAACCTTCTGTAATTCGGGTTCACGAACGCGCGTGGGAAACGAACGCCTGTCTCAATACTCCGTCCGTTTATCACTTTAGTACGTTACCTCGATTGCCCGTTAAACTGGTGCTCATAGCATCTTTCACAAAATTTCGTCAAGACATAGCCTCTTTAATACAACCTGTATTCTCATTACAAGGATGATAGGCTGTTCGAGAAGCATTAGTACCAGTTTTACCTGTGTCAGAGAATGTTGTTTAAAACGTCATTTGACCAAGGAAACTTGCAGATATGCACGCACATCCAGTACAAACTCGCGTAGCAACCGCGAGAGTGCATGTGAGCTACATCTCGGGCTACTATCACAGCTGCTCGAAGACTATTTGCACAAACTTGACGAAACAGCTGCTCCAATAGTGAAAAAGCTGCACTGTTAGCTGGCTGTTACGTGCTTATATGTTTATTGCGTGTCAAATAGATGTAGTATGCACATAGAGGTTAATTCGGATCGCACAGCTCATCACAACCGTGAAGCATGCACGCTTTGTACACGCGAATGATAATATAACCTGTCGGTTCCGCATAATTTTGTTTCAAGGACGCACGCGGGTGGCGCATGATCTCAGCTCTCAGAACAGGCCGGTGGAAGTTCACCGGGACAAACTCGCGGAACGTTAATTGAAGAGCAGCGAATTAAGGGGTTCTAAAGGAAGCAGTTGCAAGCAATAGATACTGTAATGGTGTCTCCACTTAAACATTTTTGCCTTCTGTTAAAATGCAGCAGTTAATCGTCGTATGCTGTTTTTCATTCATGTTGTGGAGATAAATTTTGCTATATGTGCTTCAGGTACTGTTGACTATTACACCTTACATGCTCAAGTAGTGTTGAAAACTTCCCGGTAAGTGTGCAGGGAAGCAGCATACCATTGATGGTGCACATAAGTCTCATTCACAGTTCTGTGATATGCAGGTCTGCTGATCTACCAATCTAATCTACTGATTGATGAATATATCACATACGTTCGTTATGCTTTTCATGTTGACTTCATTGTAAATTCCTTTTTCTCACTCAGAGCGTACCGGTGATGGAGGTTATAGAGCCACAGAAGAGTGGACCACGTCAGATCTTGACATCCAAGGATGACCATACCTTTGAGCTGGATGAGGCAGCACTGGCGAGCATTTTATTACGGGAGGATATAAAGGACAAGCAAGTGGTCGTGGTTTCCGTGGCTGGAGCTTTCCGCAAGGGGAAGTCTTTCCTGCTTGACTTCTTCCTCAGGTGCGACCCTTGTGTTGCTTTGTTTTGAACAAAAATTGACTACGGAAATGACGTAGGTGAAAATTTTGCTTTACTTTTATGCCACCAGGCGTTCCAAATACTGTGTATACACTCTAAACGCAAAAATAAATGTTTGATTCCTGCTGGTCTAGCACAGGGAACACAATAATGTGTGCTCGAGTAGTCGCGCTAGTATTAAACTGCATTGTTCTTCTCGAAAAACAAGAAAGTCAGGCCTGTCTTTGGCCTTGTAGATGTAGGTGTGTCGTTCTTCATGGATGTATGGGCTGATGTGTGTATGATAGCATGTTTTCACCTCTTGGATTTGTGGGTGTTGATGTGGGTGAACTTGATGCCTCTGGGTGTCATAAGTCATTGTAACTCTCTCGTGCAGGTACATGCGGTCTTCGAGAGACACCGAAGACTGGTTTGGAGATCCCGACACACCTTTGCAAGGATTCTCCTGGCGAGGAGGATGTGAAAGGGATACAACGGGTATTCTCGTTTGGGATGAGGTGTTCACGGTGACAACGTCTGAAGGCAAGCAACTAGCTGTGCTCTTCATGGACACCCAGGGTGCCTTTGACTGTGAATCAACAGTGAAGGACTGTGCCACAATTTTTGCATTGAGCACAATGACAAGCTCTGTGCAGGTGTACAACCTCTCTCAGAATCTTCAAGAGGATGACCTCCAACACCTCCAGGTGAGGTTGGGTGCTCTGCGATTGTGTGAATACATGGAAGTGCGCAGAGAACTGTAGTTTTCATATTGCAGTAAAAATGAGAATTGTATCACACTTTGTTCGCACATAGTGGCATACGCCTGGGATCTTAATAGGAGGGCCACGCAGGTGTGATGCCTACGGCCTAATGTAATGTAAATGTCTAAGGCAGTTGTTGCGCTGGCCACTCTCCTAGAACCAACCTGGCCTCAGTGCTACATGGACTAGGACATAGTACCTTCCGTTGCAGCTTCAACGTGGCATGATCTCAGATAGTATTGACTGTCACTATACATGTACAGTGCTGGACAAAAGTTTGTGGAACACCGGAGCATCGTCACGCTCCCCCTCGGCGACACCCTGGTGCCGAAAGAGGGCACATGCGCACATTCATAGGGGTGGCTAAATAGACCGCTTTCTGGCCCAGATAAGCCGAAAGTCATGTCAGATCAGTTAGAGCCCTTGGAGGCTTTAATGAGATTAATCCTTAATGAGCCTTAATGCCTCATTAACCTTAATGAGATTAATCCAGCTTTTATCCACCGCTGTATTAAGTACACTATACATGTACAGTGAACCAGTGAGGAAATGTTAAGGGAGGAGCCTCATTGAAGCACTTTCTTACAGGTGCAGATGTTGGTTATGTGAATGGATGCATCTTTGCATCAGAGCTGGTTAGAAATATAAGGAGGTTAGTGGTTATGTGGAGAAGGCTCCTGAAGCATGCAAGTATTATATATATATATATATACAGGGTGTCCACGCTAAGTGTGAACAGATTTTTTAAAAATATATCAATCACTTTTTCTGAGATGAAATCAATTGCAATATAGCATATGCTGAAGGGTACTCCCTAGGAGGGCATTAACAGACTCAATGTCTTAATTAACTTTTTAATTATAAAAGCTACGAAGTTGCTCCAAGGAGAACATCTTATCTCTTCGGTCACCAGATACCAAAGCCGTTTTCAGAACGAAAATCCGTTCGATAGATCGTCCGCAAAAAATTCGTGAAGGAACGCCATTTTTTCTTTATTTTATTCATTGCGCATCTCTAGAGACGCGTCTTTCCTTCGCCCCCAATACGAGAGGATGAAAGAGCACACTATCGCCTCTTGCATCCTGGAAAAAGATTAAAAGAAAACAGAAAATGCAGCCCAAGATAAGGGCAGTCGCGATAGTCACCCGATAGATTTATGTTTTTGTTTTGTTTCTGCAAGTTAAAGCTAATCTTTGACGCATGAGGCGGCACTGTGCTCTTTCACTCTCTCACACTGGGGGTAAAGGAAAGACGCTTCTTTGAAGATGCGCAATAAACCAAATAAAGAAGAAAAAAAATGGCGTTCCTTCACGAATTTTTTGCGGACGATCTACTGAACGGATTTTTGTTCTGAAAATGGTTTTGGTATCCGAAGAGATCAGATGTTCTCATTGGAGCAACTTCGTAGCTTTTATAATTAAAAAGTTAATTATTGAAAGTTAATTAAGACATTGCCTTAGGAGTCTGTTAATGCCCCCCTAGGGAGTGCCCTTCAGCATATGCTATATTGCAATTGATTTCATCTCGGAAAAAGTGATTGATATATTTTTAAAAAATCTGTTCACAGTTAGCGTGGACACCCTGTATATGTGACGAAGGAGGCAACAGACGAGGAGTAGCTAGGAGAATACGTGTTTATTCTCTCGCACTCAAGAAGCAATTGCTCTTCCCCTCCGTTCTTGGGATCCCCGAGCTTCAGTTTATGACCCTGTCCCCCTTCGGGGTTAGACGGGGTGCAGGAGGGGCCACCCAGTCGGCCAGCACACCTGGACGGGAGCCGCAGGCGTTAAATATATGCATGTATATATTTATCATCATGTCGTGCAATAGATAAGAAATGAGTAGTTGCCATGCAAGGTATGAAAGCGTTGATAGAAAATAAAGGGGAGAAAAATAATATAGAAATAAATTGTCTGGAGAAGCTTTATTTGTGAAGTGTTTCAGAGTGACTGGTTAATGCTGAATATGTGAATAGCATTGAACTTGTGCATGAGATATGTGCATATGACTCGCATTCACATCCGTCGCGTGTGGATCTGAACCCGGTTTCCAGTATGTATGTATGTTATAAAAAAATGTGTCCGGGACCATGTATCATGTATAGGGCCTGACTTTTTAGGGTTAAACCCGTATCCGCCTGATATTTACACCCCGAACGAAATCTGTAAAATTCGGGTTTAACCCGAATCTACCCGAAAACATCCGGGTCGCGTGGCACACTCATAAGCGTGCATTAAAATAAAGTTTGATAACATTGCTAAACATTAGTTTCATGTTAAGACAAATTTTTATTAAACAAAAAAAAATCACCCGAATGCACCCGAATTCCTGATGACAGAAAATGCCGTAACGGGATTGAACCCGAACACACCCGAATTTTCAAATGGAAAATATCACCCGATATTTACCCCCCGAATTTGGCCAAAAATAAAACCCGAAAAAGTCAGGCACTGATCATGTACCACTGTATGTGTGCACAGTGATAAACAGGAGCATGTGTAACAGCAATCCTCTTCACTCGCAGTTGTTCACAGAATATGGACGTCTCGCACTAGAGGACACGTCGGAGAAGCCGTTCCAGAAGCTCGTTTTCCTCATTCGAGACTGGAGCTACCCATACGATGCTTCTTATGGTACAGAAGGAGGGAAGGTCATTTTGGAAAGGAGGCTTCAAATCTCAGAGCGACAGCATGCAGAGCTGCAGCAACTTCGCAAGCACATCCGCTCCTGCTTCTCGCAGATTGGTTGCTTCCTCATGCCCCACCCAGGGCTCAAGGTGGCCACTGCACCCACATTTGACGGACGCCTCTGTGGTGAGAATCTTACAAAAGTAGTCCGTGAGCTGCTGCCACGCATACACTTGTTCTTTAGGTTCCTGCATTGTTGTGCATGAAAAGCTGAAGCCGCGATATGTGTGGGTCGTCTTTCATGACGGTTTTGTTATTTCCTTTGATATCTGCGCAAAAACTGGTTGTAATGTTTCAAGCCAGGGTGTCTACCAACCTGGAAAACCTAGAAAACAGGGAATAGTCAGGGAATTTTGATGTGACTGGAAAAGTCGGGGAATTGTCAGGGAATTTGGCTAAAAAGCAGCTGAAGTCGGGGGAAAATCGCCGACAAGTGCCGTGATGATGCGCGGCGAATCGCGAGTGCCGACCGGTGGTTGAGAGGCGATGCCGCAGCAACGTTACTGCGAGTAGCAGTTCACCAGTATGACAAGCTTTGACACAGAAAAGTAGGGTAGCCTCACTAATACTTAATAAATGGTCTGTTTTATGTTGGATCTGCTATCAAAACGTATGAGCAGGCACCAAATTTCCCTTTTGTTTTTGTCAGGGAATTCGCTTGAAATAGTCAGTGAAAACCTGGAAAAGTCAGGGAATTTGAAGGCTGCAGTTTGGTAGACACCCTGCAAGCAGCTTGAGCTGATGGTTTGATAACACTGTCTTGCCTTCTTCGGTTTAAAAACCGTGGTGTCCATTTGAGGCTTCGGACACTTTTTAATTTACGGCGGGTATATCTAGGGTAATGGTTTTTTCAGTATGGTAAAGCGTACAGCTGTGTTTTTCAAGGAGTAAAAAAACTTGTATATATACTTTGTTACTTGACTGTGTTACTGCAAATGGGTTACAAAGTAATAGTTACTGCTGCCAGAGACGTTGCAAAGCAAATAAAGTGTTGTACAAGGGTTGCCTGTAAAGTACGACATACGCATTCAGAGGTGGTACATGCGGGTTCCAAGTGCTGTCCATCACTCTTGATGACAATGCTATTCTGCTGTGTGCTTGCAAAGAATTCCTTAAAACATGCGCATCTTTTGCAGACATCGAAAAAGATTTTAAAGACCAGCTGAAAGTACTAGTGCCTAGCTTACTGGCCCCAGACAACCTACTTGTAAAAGAAATTAATGGCAGGGAAGTCACGTGTCAAGAACTGCTGGAATACTTCAAGGTACTGAGGCATTTTAAACCTTTCTTCGAGACAGTAATAGTGATTCCTGTTGCAACAAATTAGGCTTACGTGAACATCTTCAAGGGTGATGAGCTTCCTGAGCCCAAGTCTATGCTGGAGGTAAATGACTTTTTTTTTTCCGTTATTAATGTTCGTATTAACATCTGTGATGATGTAAACTTATTTTTCAGGCAACAGCAGAAGCAAACAACTTAGCAGCTGTGGCAACAGCGAAGGACAAATACACTAGCGCCATGGAGCAGGTATAGTCTTTGAGTTTAACTTTTTCTTTTGAAGAAGGCATTCACTACGATAATGGGGAACAGCTTTGTGCACTGCTGGGATAATGGGGCAGATCTAGCTGCTTGAAGTGAAATGGGTATCGACCACCAAAGGATTGAAATTGTGCATGTATTCTCCGAAGGTATGCGGTGGGGAACAGCCATACATGAGCCCACGGCAACTGGAAGCTCATCATTTGCGGCTAAAAGACTCTTCGAGGGAGCAGTTTCTGTCAACGCGCAAGATGGGCGGGGAAGAATTCTCACAGCGCTACCTTGACCAGCTTATGGAGGCAAGTGTCATTATGTCATTACTACGTTACTACTGCGTCATTACTACTCATTATGTCATTAACTGTGACTGTGGTTTGCAGCTTTGGGAATTTGGAAAGATAAAAATGCTGCTATGGTGTATGCAGGCTCGTATTATTACACGACACACTGAAGGAACATTCCCAAAGATTCTTTTTGGATAATGTTTAGAGCCTGAAGTTTTAGGGTTTAACCCGATTCTTCCCCGAATTTGCACCCCGAATTGAAGGTTTCCTCTTTAGGGTGAAACCCGATTTTTACCCGGCAAATTGCCCTAACCGAGACGTCCGTAGGAATGCACGCTAACTTGTTTGGCAGCAAACGCACTTACATCACCACCTGTACTGAACCAGTTCAGTTAGTTTGAGTAACTGAGCCCGATTTCACCCCAAATTTTACACAGAGGAAGTTTTTCTTCACCCGAATTCGCGCAAATTTAGAGCACATGTTTATTTACCTGATTTTTACTCCCCGAATTTAGAAAAAAATATTTCCCGAAAACTTCAGGCTCTAATAAAGTTCCAGTGACACGGCATGTCGAACTAGTGACATTTTTGTGGGGTTTGTCTATATACATGCCTTGCAGCGAGCAGACTTGTTATTGCAGCGGTATAGATCTTGGGGTGCTAGTATATTATGTTGCAAATTACATTAACCTCACACATTCAATACAAACTTCCACCCCTTCCTAATTGGGGAAGATCTCTTTATACTGAGCTGCTATGGTTTTTGATAATAGTATGGTGGGTTCGTAAGGCAGACATACTAGCTTGCACACATGCACGATGATCCTTCACCATAATGTAACGTTTCACTTCCAGCTGGAATTAGCTACACAGTCAATTGTTCATTGTGCAGGAAATTGACGGGGCTTTCGAGAACTACGCCAAGCACAACGAGGGCAAAAACATCTTCGCAGCAGCCCGCACGCCAGCAACGCTTTTCGCCGTTGTGCTCTTCTTCTACTTTGTGTCCGGCATTTTTGCTCTCTTTGCGTTATACTCTTTCTCGAACTTCGCTAACTTGCTCATGGGTCTCTCACTGATCACCCTCTGCCTCTGGGGCTACATCCGCTACAGTGGTGACATGCGGGAAATTGGGGCGCAGATTGACACCGTGGCCAACCTCATCTGGGGCAGTGTAAGTTTGTCTTTGCTTTGGACATTGCAATAGTTTCCCACAAGTTTCAGTGCTGCATCAGGTGCTGATTATGATGGTTCCAAGTGCTGGGGGAGCGGCTAAAGGTGGTAAAAATCGATAGTAAGGTGCATCTCGCCTTCATAAGCACCCTAGAAAGGCGCATTGTCACGGGAATGCGTCCGAGTGACACGGTGGCTGGAAATTTGCATGCTGTATTGACCAATGTATCAACTATGTCAATATCAACTGTATTGACATAAGGATAACTGCAGCTTGGAAATTAGTCTCTATGTGCGCTTCTGCAGATGCAGAGTGGGCTCTGATGATTAGAATTTGCGCTCTAAAGCCTGAGCAACATAAAAAATGGAAAATAAAAGTAATGACACTCTTGCTTTTTTGCCTACTGCACTCAGTAGAAGGTACTCTGGCAACCCAGTAAATCAGTGGTCCTCAACTGGAGTTCTGAGAACCTCAGGAGTTTGTGCTGCCACAAGTGAAACTTAAGTGTGCACCAAGGCTTTCCTTTGGCCGACATTAGTATCTGACTGTACCCAGCTGCGCCGAACATCTTATCGTTGGAGTTCAGACCGTACGACATCGCAGCCGAAGATTGTCGTAGAGAATAGAGCTGGCAGCTATCGTCATCACCTGCTGGCTCGACCGACAATCCAAAATAAAAATAAATTATCCAATAATCTTAATAATAGACAATCGTAACTGATAATTCGCTACTTGTATGACACCTAGCTTGCCTGAGTTGTGTCTACCATTGTGTAGTACAAGCTTTCTAAAATTACATACATTGAGGTCCACTGCAGCAATAGATGCAATAGTGATTCAGCACATACAAGTTTAGAATTTGGTAGAAGGGTTATTGAGGAATATTTGGCAAGCCACTGGTCATCATAAATTATAAAGTAGCAAACCCCTCTTGGATGGGTGAATTCGGAAGAAAAAAAAATTGTATTCGAGATTACCGATGCTACCACACTAACGAGGAAAAGTTACACAAGGCCTGCTCCACTGGTCTCTATTCAACGCCCTTTTTCTTCCCCGTTCCAGTTGCTGAAGCCACTCTACAAAACTTTGATGCAAGATAGGGTTCTGCCTCCCCATTTGACTGGCGGTGCAGGAGAGGGCACTAGGGGACCACCACCCTCCAATGGAAGGATAAAGGCTGCATGAATACAGCGACCTCAAATCCGTGCAAACGGGCAGCTGTGATGTGCTCACAGATAGTTTTGCATGAACGGTTGTTAAACTTGGCTCAGTCCTGCCATTCATCTCCGTGTGCCCCCTTCCCTATGCAAGAAAGCTCAGTTGCGGCTCTTCAGAAGTCGTCGCCTGTATCACCCAAGTGCCTCCACTGTTTGACAATAAAACGAGCAAAATGGGTTTTAATACAAATACTGCTCCTGTTGCCCGTGTGAGTGAAATGCATCTAGAAATATTTTTCTGTGCAAGTGTGTTATACTTAAATGCTGTACAGGTTACATCGATGCTCTTTGAATGTGAACACTGACTTTGAGGCTCAATAGCTCCATTCCCCTTTCTTTGTAACATAACGTATTAACAATATATTCTGGGGTTGTGTGTACAAAACAGTGTAAATAATCGAGCGAACGATGTGTGAAGTGAACGATTTGATCTGATTTTGGTCTGTATAAATGTTCAGTTTTGGAAGTGGCCAAAGTGTACTTTTAATTGGCTTTGTTTCTCCCTCTATTCTTGCGTTGCATTGTAGACTTGTTTTTTAGCGAGAGATGGAATGATTGGATATACACTATTAGGTATTAAAGGATTGTTACTTGTTTGTGCTCTTCTATAATTGTCATGGTTTCCTATTAAAATGAATGAGATTAACCATAGTGCAGCCTTTGTCCTTCAGTCTGCATTATGTTCCTTGTTTTCTATACAGATACCTCCTTGGGAATGAATCACAACAAATACACTCAATGAATACAGTGCCCTCTAACTGAACCTCTGTATGATGCAATAAGGGGTTAAGTAAAAAAAATACCAAACTGAGAAAGTGTATACTTGCAGCTGGCATTCCTCGGATAACTCAAATGCAAAATGCATGCATGTATGTGGCTGCTCCATACGCATCTCCTGTTAGCATTGTTCTAGGCTCTGTGACTTAGCAGAGACTGAACAAAATCCAGTGGCATAACTTATCCCCCTTTTCAATATAACACCATATGCACAGGGCTTTGGTGCAAAAAAAATTTCATAAGGAGCCTTGCCTTCATGGCTGTGTGTAGTGTAGCAGCCACAATTGGGATTATTGCACTGCTCAATGGGCATACTCTTGAAAATAATGTCTTAGGTGACCATCGTAGTAGGACTTCTTAGCAGAGTGCACACGTTTTTGGCGATTACAATGCTCAGTAGCACTGCTGACACTGTCACGTGAGGTAGAAAGAACGTTCATGTCCGCCTCGTAAAAAAATTAGAGCTACACAAGAGGCCTGGTAGCTGTCCATCCCATTGACACACACACATTTCTCATTTCTTACCCTCCTGTAGCAGGTCAATAAATTGTAATACGGTCCTAAATTTTCTTTAGCATGTACATTCTGGTATTTACATAACATTGCAGCAAAAACATTGAATAAGATTGAATATATGTAGGTTCAATTGAAGACTCCACATTATATGAAAAAGCTTAAGTGATGAAAACGTGATAGCAAATTTCATACCTGTTCAATGAAAGTACCATCCTTGTGGACGATGGACCCCTGAAAGGGGGTACCGATGCCATTCTAGACAATGCAAGTACATGACAAGACAGTATAGCAGGTAACCCCTGTACAAATCAAAAACTTTTGCAGAAGGAATGTTTCATTACTTGGAAATAAGTTATATTTCTTGTACAATAGATTTCACTTCTGGCTCACACATTAGTGAATCACATTTCAGTAGCATTTATGCTGATCAGTGTTATGCTGCACTGTAATGCATATTAATTGTCGTATTATGCTGATGACTAAGTACGAGCAATAAGGGAGATGATCAGTGGAAAAATCAAATATTAACTTTAGTATCTCTCCTGGCTAGAGTCCCTACATTCACACATTTTGCACTACGGGCTTTGCACGTTGTAAGAATAGTACAACAAATTAACCAGAAAGGCCTAATTAACCAGAGAGGTCTAATCAGTTAACAGATCAGTTAACCACCACACTGATCAAATGCTGAAGAGTAATAAATGAGTTCGTTCCAACACTTTGTACCTTCTTTTACCCGTCAATTAGAATGCCGGTGGCAGACTTGCGATGCACACATCCAAGCAATGCACTGCAGTGTTGTGTACTTTTTATTACCTGTACGAATTGCCGTAATGCAGCTAACACTCGCAGCTTCACAGAAATGGTTCCACACATTCCACTTCAGTACTAAATACATAATATATAACATGGTTACAAAATAAGATGGGGGGGGAGGGCACAATGATGAAAGCAAGGGCGTGCAACTCCAGGAGGGGTGGGCAGCAGCTGCATGTGACCACAGGCCTGGTTGCATAGAACAGGTATCCCTTGCACCAACAGCTTCCTCACAAATCTCACGGGGGACTCCAGCGGCTCCGAAGGTTAGAATGCGTGTGCATGCATGCATTGTTGTTGTTTTCGCTGCATGGCCACAGCTAGGCTTAAGTGTCTTTTTTGTTAGATGGAAGCAACATGTTTCAGGTATAAAACCCTTACCGTGTTTTTTTAAAGTGTGGCAGCTTACCGTGTGAGTTCACTATTACATTGCACTTATTTAGTCGGTTATTCTGCGAGTCAAAGTGGCGTGGAGATGTATGTACATTTGAGCAATTCCCAGACCTTTTGAGGGAAAGCCTGCTTGCATCGGTGCTGTAATGTCATGAAGTGAAAAAAAAAACATCACTTTCATTATCATGTCAGCAGCATGAATACCAGCAAGAGTCCAGCGTGGCAAATTCTTAGCCGACAGTCCCTGGATATACACGACTCAACGCTCAACGTATTTAAAACGTTCAAAGGTTTAGTCATTTTATGACATTCCATACTCAAAAGTAGCCGGTTGCACATCTTGCAGACGTCAAATTTACTCCCAATCCTGAACACTTAGCGAGGGTACTGCACACCAGTCACTTGGCATACAATTGGTAATCAAAAGCTTTGTTCGGAGTCCGTTGAGGTGGCAAACTCACAATGAAAGGAACGTTGAAGTAACAGGTGGTGCAATGAAACAATCTGCAATGATAATGTAGCGTTGCCCTTTCGTTTAATTGCCAAAAACAAAACTCCATGGCCAAAGGCATTGGATGCATTGCCATTTCCGTTAATGAAGCGTTGCTGAAAGCACTCAACAAATTCTGAGAGTATTGCTAAGTGTCTAAATAAATAAATGAGAGGTCCATCAGATATGAAACGTGAAAAAAAAAGAAAAGTTTGCTATAGACTAGTAAGTTGCAGTAAGGTACATAACTTGTGATGACTGTGGTGAACTTTTCCAGAGATGCTGCAGGAAACCATAAAAATCCGGATTAGAGAAGACAAGGACTGGCACAGCACCCGCTCGTGCGTCGTACTTTCAGCCTCGATGCTGGAGTGATAATGATGTGTGTAAAAAGTGCATGCCTTCTTCATCCGTGCAATCAGCAAAAAACAAAAACAATCAGAATAGCTGCGGACAGACAGAGCATCGACGACAGAATAGAAGTGTTAGATATTTTGGCACTTTTTTTTCTTGTTTTTTTTTTCTTCTTCTTTGTTTTCCAGGAAAAGGCAAATCTGGTCACCAGATTCATTGTTCCTTCTACACCTCGTGATTTGATTAAGGTAAGTGTGTCGTGATGAGGAGAACAGTACGAAGAGCTGCTCACACAGTAGACTTACAGTGGTACGTAAAACTGCACCGTGCAGGGTGTGCCACCGCACTGCGATACATGCAAGCGATTTGTCTGTGCCTCGTGTGTCTCTGTGGTTGCTCTCGACTCGTGCAACTTTCTTGACGGGTGTCCAGTGGAGTTGCATTGCACAGGTAGGTAGGTGTGGGAGTGAGGTCGCGGGTGATCACAGGGGTATGATGCAGGTCCAAGAACCAAAGTGGGACAAAACAGCACACGGGGTGGGGGGGAAGAAGCGCCGCTAATGTCATGCCTGTTGTTGCACTGCACTTTGTTAATCCACTCTGCGATCCCTACTTGGGACACACTCTGCGGAATGGTGAACAATTCTCTCTGTAAGAAAATCTAGAGGACCACACCGCACGCACGTCACTTTTTTTCCCACTCCGAGGTGGACGACGATGTTCACTCCTTAAGATATTTTTGTAAAGAGTGCAATCTGTACAGGGCTGGCCATCTTGAGAGTGAAGGGGGAGTGGCCACGGGGGGGGGGGCGGCCAGGACAAGCGCATCTTCTCCGCCGTTTGTCAAGGCAGATGTTGCGACGGTTGGCACATGACCACTACTCGATGTTTCAGCCAGCGAAAAAAAAAAAAAAAAATTACTTCATAGTCTTGTCCCGCACTAGTTCACCATGAGCGTGTGGGATTCCATAGGTGCAGCAGAATCATAGAGGGTGTCTGTGTCCTGCGTGGGCTCTCCTTGGAGTTGGCACTGATTACTCAGTGTGCCCGCTCCACAATCACAGAAAAACCTGCAGGAAAATCCACATTTCACTCGCATACATTTGCGCGTAGGGACCAGCGTTTTCGGATTTTATGTTTGTTTGTTTTTTATCGGTGTCAAAAATCGGGTGTTATTTCGGGGGTCGTAAAACAGGGTGAAATCGGGCAATATCGGGTGGGAAAGCAAATGTTCAGGTGGCAAAAAAAAAAAGCTCACGTTTTATACAAACATGAGATGTGGAACATCTTCAGAAGGAAAGTCTTCTAGTGTGTTGGCTCTGAATTTGCACTTTGTTAGCTAGTTACCCTAAATGATGATGATGCAAATTGGGGGTAAAAGCAGGTTTTACCCTACAACACGGGGCCTTAATTGTGTGCCACTAACAAGGGCTGTAAATGCAATACAGCTTTCTGCAACAGGAGCACAACAAAAGAGGGAGCTCGGTGCACATCTCGCAAGCCCGTGCCACTTGGGTACTTACCTGTCGTGACGTATGAACTCCACATCGTGGCCAGAATGACACGTTTTGATACAGTTGACACATATTGCATTACGATCTGTTGTGTTACATGTTTTACACCTGAAAGAAAGAAAACAACGAGACTGAGCATGCAGAAACCGACAAATGGAACAGAAGAAACCACACAAATCTTGAAAGACCTTTGCAACTGGTGTAGTCCTGTCATTGTGTACTACAGTCAGCAACTGAAAATCCAGATCACACAGAAACGTGGCACCTTCAGAGGCACTGTACAGCAGTAGTGAGGCTCTTGGGTTTCGCACTTACAAGCTTGTGTACAGCTGTTTGGTGTGTGTGTGTGGGGGGGGGGGGGGGGGGGGGGGGGGGCACGTAGAATTGACAAGCTCCTTATAGGCAACAACTGATTGAAAAGTTAAGTTTAAGAAAAAAAAGTTACGTTCACACGCACATAACCCAATGAATTTCCTTTTCCCTACACGATAGCCCCGAAATAAAATAAATTTAAATTATTGTAGAAATCATACAAGAGTGTAGGCTGTGTAGTCAACAGGAAGGGTTTTGAACCCCTTAAAACAAAGAGGCTTGCTTGCTTGCTTTGCAGACGACGGGCAAGCGGCATCATTCCTTGCTCCTCTTTCTTCTGGTAGTAGTATCGCTTTTAGGAGAAATGGACTTGTGGACATTTAACGGGCAAACGTGTCCCCGATCCGCCAGCAGCATTAGTGCCCTCAGGCAGTCCAAAAATCGATGGCAAACCAACAACATTTTGCGCACAAACGTAAGAAAAAAAAAAAAAGAATTAATAATATTCAGCATATGTGCATCGTTTAAATCATTTGAAAACAACTTCCTGCAAAATACTTAGGCTACTAGCATACTGATGATAGAAGACAGCATCTATTTTTGGTGCATAATGCTGAATACGATATGTCTCACGTACACAAGCCCAGGCTTGCAGGTGTATAAATTCAACTTTCTGAGCGTGCAAAAATCGTTGCGCATCTAATACACGAATTCAACAATAACTCTCACATATTTCCGCAAGCCCACCAACTGGGCTTGCGAGTGAAACTCACCTGTAGAAGTCGTGCATGGGAAAGCTTGTGTAGCTGGATATTTTATACAGACATTGGCCACTGTTGACAGCCTTCTCCACCGCATTATGGTTGTCAAATATTTTGTTTCCTATTTACGGAGAATGAAGCAAGGTTAATAACATTTGCACTGTAGCAAAGCAGTCAGAAAAGCAAAGTACAGTCAAACTCTTCCACGGTGAACTCCTGTACAGTGAGGTTATTTGCACAAGGGAAGAGCATTGCAAGTCCTTTGAAGCTCCGATAGATCACAATCTCTATCACAAATGTCTATAAGCAACATCTTGGTTGAGCAAGCTTTTGCGTTTATGGGTTGTCAAATGAAAGTCAAGCTGGTACACAAAACATTGATTTGCAATAAATACGGTGGACTCTGTTAATTCAAGCCCCGATAATTCAAACTTCCTGTTGATTCAAACAAATTTTGAATTTTTGTTTGGCCCGCTATGCTTGTCGGGCATTGAAAAACTGCTCAATTCGAACAGTGCCTTTGCTTAATTCAAACTTTTCACAGCGTTTTAAAACCTTTCTTGACGCAGAAAATGGCCAACGCAATGTTGCTTTCACTAAGCACTACCCACACAGTGATAGTCCGACTATCTGGTGCGAGGAACAGTATAGTTTAGTATTAAAGGTGATCAGCAGTACCCATAAGCAATGCCACTTTCCTGTAGCGTACAAAACTGCATTCCCTACCATACCACAATGTAATGCCACCATGACACAATATCCTCTTGTGGGGTACATTTAGATGCATGCCCGATTAATTCAAACAAAAATCCCTGGTCCCCTGGAGTTTGAATTAATGAGAGTCTTACTGTATTCATTCAAATGCTAAATATTTTGTATCATATCACTACCCAAGCAGTACATGTAACATACTTAGAGCCTGAAGTTTTCGGGAAATATTTGTTTCCCAATTCAGGGGGTAAAAATCGGGGGAATCAACATGTGCTCTAAATTCATGCGAATTCGGGTGGAAAAACTCCCAGTATGCTAAAATTCATGGAGAAATCGGGCTCTATTACTCACACGAACTGTACTGGTTCGGTACAAACGGTGATGTAACTGCATTTACTGCCAAACAAGTAAGTTAGTGCATTTCTACAGATGTCCCAGTGAGGGAAATTTGCCGGGTAAAAATCGGGTTTTACCCTAAAGAGGGAACCTTCAATTTGGGGTGCTAATTCGGGGAAGAAACGGGTTAAACCCTAAAACTTCAGGCTCTAAACATACTAGACTGTAAAAACTGCAAGAGAATGTTCCCAAAGCAAGGTCACCTTTAAGGATGGGCTGCACACCACTTGCAAGACAGAGACCCCCAAATCGGTTGTTGAAGATTTGGTTGAACTCTAAGGTGGCTGTGGCATTGTTGGTTATCTCCACTCCCGCAGCCAATCCATCAAAGATGCGATTGCGGCGTAGCACAGGGTGACTCTGCGTGGAGATCAACACTCCAGCCTGGGCATTCCGGAAGATGTCATTCTCTTCCAACACCCCTTTGCCGCCGTTGAAGATGCAGACGCCACCGTCTCTGCCGTCGTAGATCTTGTTGCGACGCAACGTTGGGTTACTATCGGTCTTGATCCACACCCCTGCCATGGCATTGTCGAATATCTCATTCTGCTCCAGCACTCCCAGGCCACCATTGTACACCAGCACTCCACCATTTTGGCCGCCCCAGATTTTATTCCGCCGAATAATTGGATTGCTTCCCGTCCTGTGAAAGCACAAATACACAACTGTCAAGCTCATTTATTTTTTAAAACACTCTGTTGGGGATGGATCATAGTTCTAGATCAAGTGCCAAAGGGACGGGGCGGACACGCACACAACCCAACCCAACACAACACAACCCGGAAGCAACCTACTGAGACTTCAAGCTTAAATCTACCGTTAAAGTAGCGAACTTGTAAAGGAGGAATTTCAGGTTTGTTACATTAAGCATAAAAAAGTTTGTTCCATGTACAATGCAATGTGTTTATGAGATTCCTTTGTCATGTGGCAAAACCTAAAAAAGGACAAACCGGAAGATGTTTGAACACCAGGTTATGTGAACATAGCTACAAAGTTACAACACAGGACGGAACCTTAGCTGAGCACACCAGAACCAGGGGCTGGAATGCCTTTTGCAAAACAATAACAAAGGGGAGACAGAGAACTGATATTGAAAGGGAGCTATTGGAAGCTTTCCTAATCACTGATAAGGAGGACAGATGTGTCAAGGTCCCTTCAGTAGCCTTGCTTGATAATGAACAGGCTTTTCTTCCAGCTTATGTCAATGACACACATGTAACATCAATCAAAAGCAATGTAGCAAAAACAAAGGGATTTTCAAACATAACTTTGTACATGTACACAATTGCTTAGCACCAGTTAATCTGGCGTGGAATTGTTATTGAACGTTTGTTGTTTTTAAATGATGCAATTATTCACTTCCTCGGTTTCTTTTCACCGATGCCGCGAAGACTTTAATAGGATTACCGTACTACAATACAATAAGTCTTGAGGTCTGTATTGTGCCCTTGACAGTGGCGATCCATGGGGTTGCCCCTTCCACATGCAAGAATATTATCATGTAACCAATTAGACACATTATTATATACCCCCTCCATAGCTGCCCCCCAAAAAAAAAAAAAGGCTTTACAGTCACATTAAAAGCCTGATGGGGGTATAGACAGCTGCGGTGAGCGATAGACGAGAGGAAGGTTAAGTGGACATCACCAAAGAAAGGGGATTACTCAGGATTTCAATCGCAGGTGGTGTTGGAATTCCATATGGGGGTGTGACTCCCATATTTGCTATATTTTCAGGCTTTTTGACCTTTTATGCAAGTATTTGGGGTTGTAAGACAATTGGGGGGATGTGGGGGTGCTGGGAAAATTCCTCAGACTGCTGCCACTGAGGCTGAGAATAGCAAAACAGGAGCTGGCTGAACCCAGTGCTCCACTCCTTGAGACGGATATTATGCAAACCACAGGCACTGAGAAATGCTGTGATTCTGCTAAAGAGTATAGATACACCAGTGTGTTCTCATGTTTTATATCTTTGAAAATCGAGGGTAAAAATTTAGTTTTATTTCGGGAGCTGTACAACAGCGTAAAACTTGGCTACACGGGTACATATCAGGTAAAAAAGCAAAGAGAATGTCTCACATTTTGGACTAACATAAGATGTCGAGCAGCCGTGCTCGATACTCAGTGCTCAGCGTTCTCCTGGACCCGTATAGGTGGATGAAATTGCACTTTGACCAGTTCCACTTTTGTGTGTGTGTGTGTGTGTGCGTGTGCACGTGTATGTGTGTGATTTTACTTTATGTGACGATGATGCAAATCGGGGGTAAAAATTGGACTTAACCCAAACACACAAGGCACTAAGTATAATTTGGAAGCCAACTACAGCCAAGGAAGCTAGAGATGCTCTATATGTAGGGCCTGACTTTTTCGGGTTTTATTTTTGGCCAAATTCGGGGGGCAAATATCGGGTGATATTTTTCATTTGAAAATTCGGGTGTATTCGGGTTAAATCCCGTTACGGCATATTCTGTCGTCAGGAATTCGGGTGTATTCGGGTGATTTTTTTATTTATTTTTTTTTGTTTAATAAAAATTTGTCTTAACATGGAACTAATGTTTAGCAATGTTATCAAACTTTATTTTAATGCACGCTTATGAGTGTGCCACGCGACCCGGATGTTTTCGGGTAGATTCGGGTTAAACCCGAATTTTACAGATTTCGTTCGGGGGGTAAATATCGGGCGGATACGGGTTTAACCCTAAAAAGTCAGGCCCTATCTATATGCTATTATGTAATTACTTCAATTACCTGATCTGAACTCCTGAGTAGAGGTGGTTGAAGATGTCATTCTCCTCCAGCCTGCCATGGCCGTTGTCGTAGAAGTACACCCCAACCTGTTTCCCGCTGTGAATGCGGTTCCGCCGCAACACCGGGGTGCTCCCCGTCGTGATCCACACTCCGGCCAACGTGTTGGCATACACCTCATTCTCTTCTATCAACCCCTGACCTTTCTCGTGCACGTAGATACCCCCGTGTTGTCCATGGTGGATCTTGTTGTAGCGCACAATTGGGTCACTGTTGGTGCGGATCTGGATGCCCGCCAGCGCGTTGCCGTGAATGTTGTTGTGCTCTATCAGGCCCCTCCCTTCACCAAAGATGTACACACCACCTTGGTGACCATTGTATATGTCGTTACGCCTGCAATGACAGAGAAAGAAATAATGTGCACCCTAAAAATGGTACCACCAAGGGGAAAGAGAAATTTAGGGGAGGGTTCTCCCCAATGGCCCGGGGGTCCACAAAGTTTCGAGCGTAGAATCTACTTTGATAATTGAATTAATTTGATATAATTACATTTATTAAACAAACTTTATTAACCAAGTTAGTTAACTATATTAACTCCGATAATTTAATTAATTCAACTCTGCACCAAACCGTAATGCTGAAACGTTACATGGAATTGCTTCAGTGTCAGCAACATAAATGCTCAGATAGACATAAATTCTATATAAAAAAAAAAGAGAAAAGAAACAGGTATAAAATCTCCGGAACCGTTCCCACTTACCTTATGGTAGGATTGGAGTGTGAAGTGATCCATACGCCGGCAAAATTGTTGGAGTGAATCTTGTTCTCGATGAACTGTCCACGGCCGTTTTCGTGCACATAGATGCCTCCTGTCTGGCCATGGTGGATTTCACAGCGCACCACAGTAGGGTTGGCACCAGCTTTTACCTCGAAGCCCGCGATACGGTTGTTGTGGATGTCATTAGCATCAAAGTGTCCCTGAAGCAAATGGTTGAACACAGGTGAAATGGTTAACCACACAGAGAGCAGCAATTTTCTGCGGCACAGAGCCTGTGCGTGCCAACCATAGTCTTCCTGGGACGTGAGTACCAAGTTATAGTATGTGTGAGTGAGAGCAATGTGCAAGCTCCCTAACCCACTCACAGTCTAGGAAATTGATAATTTCGTCAAATATGAACAAGATGAATCTTGTAGATAGAGTCCCACCATACTGTATTAGAGAAGTCGTAACTCCGGCACTTCGAACTCTCTAGGACACTCTAGGACTATCTAGTACTATCTAGGACTATCTAGGACTATCTAGAACTATCTAGCGCAGAAGTAGAGCATTGCACATTGACTAATTTCTGTAGCATTATACACGGGTTTTGTACCTTTCTGCTTCTGAGAAATTACTTATCTTGTCACCTATTTGTATTGTGCACCCATGCATTTCATGTATTTGCATATGCTATGTGCTAACAGGCGCTACTGACTGGTGATGGTTCAGGTACCACGTCAGGCTTCGCCTTTTGTACCTGAACCCCATTCTGTATCCAAAAACAAGTAAAATAAAATGAAATGAAAATAAAAAAGAAAGAAAATGAAAATATGAATCCCTTCGTAACTGATGTTCACCACTACTAACGCAGCCACTGGTTGTAATGTCAAATTTGACTCACCAAACCGTTATCAAACGTGAACACTCCCACATCTCTGCCATGATGAATGTGATTCCTACGCATTACTGGGTTTGCGTGGTTCTTAACCCAAACTCCCGCAAGAGCGTTGCGACTGATTTCATTTTCCTCATAAATTCCCTGGAACATAGCACAGAATATCTTAAGAGTGAATACGACATATCAGAAAAAAAGAGGACAAAATTGATGGTTCACAACACAGCATTGCTAACATTAACCGTCACAAAAGACCAGATCGCTTACAGAGTACAGTGACGCTCACCTGGGCATAGTCTGTTATGTAAAGACCAACATTCTCGCAGTCGCTGATGTCACAGCTGCGCACAGTTGGCTCCGCCCCACTGCCACTGACACAGACGGCAGCACCCACCACCGAGGTGCTGCGGATGATACAGTGATCAACCGTAGGGGAGCAGTTCTCGTTGATTTCTAGGCAGTAATGCTTGTGGTGGGGCACGGACGACGTTATGTCTGGTGTGAACTGCAAACATGAAGGGCACAAATTGCAGCAATGCTTCTTACTCTGTGCCCTTTAAATGTCATCCAAGTACCTTGAGCGTGACGTAACCCAAGTAGGCACTCCTGGCTCCTTCCACGAATGTGATGGTGGATTCCGTGTCTCTCTCCAGAATGACATGCTCGGCCACGTTGCCTGGTGCTGCTCCTATGAGAGCCACGCTGGTGTCGACTATGAGGAACTCGCCTTTGTAGGTGCCAGCATGAATAAAGATCAGAGGATTCTCCAGCTCTTCAGAGTGCGTAAAAGCGGTCTCAATCGTGTCAAAGTACATGATGCTCCGCCCCCGGTATCTCTGGGGTTGACCCTCGTATTGAGCCTGCGCACAACACAAGTCTGACTGATGACGACGGTCATTCCTCCACGGGCACTAAAAAACAGCAAAAGTTGCTGCTACGAGCGATGTGTAATATAGCAAGCATGATGCGTGATGCACAGCAGAAGAGGGTAACAATGACATCAGCAAATGTTCGGACTGAAATAGGAGAGAGACAGTATCATTAGAGCCTGAAGTTTTCGGGAAATATTTTTTTCAAAATTCGGGGGGTAAAAATCGGGTAAATAAACATGTGCACTAAATTAATGCGAATTCGGGTGAAGAAACTTCCATTGCGCTAAAATCGAGGAGAAATCGGGCTCACTTATTCAAACTAACTGTAGCGACTTGGTACAAACGGTGATGTAACTACATTTTTCTGCCAAACAAGTAAGTTGATGCATTCCTACAGACATCCCAGAGAGGGCAATTTGCCTGGTAAAAATCGGGTTTCACTCTAAACAGGCAACCTTCAATTCGGGGTGCAAATTCGGGGAAGAATCAGGTAAAACCCTAAAACTTCAGGCTCTAAGTACCATGCACACAGCAGCACCCCATCCGTAGCTCTATGCTAAAGAATTTGACTTCAAACCAAAGTGTACTTGATCAACTCTTCTGACGGACAATTTTTTCAATGTTTCAAAGTGCAGCACTGGATGCCGTTACATCTATAATGTGGTGGTGCAGCCATGCAGATTCCGAGTGAAGTAGCGTAAAAATAAATTTTGCATTGAAGACAGAATCGCACACAACTACTAGGCACGCCCGGCAGCTGCCATGAAAACTGTGCAGAAACACCTCACCTGAAAATGTGGTCGCACATGGATTCCCCTGTAGAGTTGACGGAAGCTCTCTTTCCAAGGGTTTGAGCAATCTGACTCTTCAGGAGAAACGAACTCAAACTTGCATGGCGAAGGGTGGAAGAGGGGAAGGTCGTACTCATATACACTCTGGTACAATGTTTTCCTGAAATTCAACCAGACAATAGAGTTGTTTGTGCCACTATTTTTATAAAAAAAAGTACAATGTTATAGTAAATGTGTATTCATAGAGCCTTGTGCTTGTGGATGAGAGCACTTGCTTTAGCGCCCCCCCCCCCTCCAATTTGCACCCAAAGCCCCCCGAAAAACTGACTTGCCAAACTGCAAACTCATTGTCAATGGAGAACACTGCATTCAGTGCAGTCTTTCAGCATTTTCTGTTCTGTCAAATGCATGAAGTGTTTTTTTTTTTCTTTCACTCAGAAATCTATTTTTCTATCTCATATCACACGATCTTATTTATTTTCCAGCTCTGGAAATAACCCCCCCCCCCCCAATTTTGAAGACATACAATACCTGAAAACACAAAGGTTATGTATTCACATGTGTGACACTCCCCAGGATACTCCAGTGGAAGATGCTGGGAGAGATCTAACCATGGGGAATATACTACGGCTCAGCCATAAGATATTTTGTAGCAGACGACAGGGCCGATGGTGTCGTCTGCTATGTGCGCAGTAGACTGTTTCCAATATTTTGGCACCATGCGAATGCTCAATAAGGCACGGTGAAACTGTAAGCAGTTGTCCCCTTTTCTTCCACTAGAATATTCCTTGGGGACATTGTGTGTGTGTGAGCACACAGTACCAACTGCGTCTTACCACAACTCTGTGTCATTGGAGATTGTGTGGAAGCGACGGCAGACTTGAGCCACACGGCACAGGTCTTGCTCCACAAGGTAGGAAAAGATTGTAAGCAGCACCTCATCAGGTACCTCATACAGGAGGTAATGGGCGGCACCGCTGCCCTCTGCTGGAGTTGAGCACAGGGACAAATCATTGGACACAAGGCACTTGTAACACACTGACAGAATGCAGCTGCTTGCCATAGTGGCTGTTCTCACCTTCACTAGAAGAGCCCTGAGATGAGGAAGGTGTGCGTCGCTGCCGTTTCCGGGGTAAGGATGGAGGGCCGCCATCATGGAACTTGCGACGGAGGTCATACGGAGGCTGGTGGGGGGTCATTGCTCCCCCCAAACCCAAAGCAACATTTACAAGGGTCTGTTCCACGGCAGCTTGTCAGACAAAGAAAAAAAAGAAAAAAAAAAGAATTATTATACAATATTGCTGTTTCTTAGATCGTGCCCACAGCTGCCATGAACAAATTGTTTTTTGTGACTGTCAACATTTACTTTTATTGCTTGTAGTCTTTTTGTAATCCCTTTGCAATTGTGTCCCATCATTATCTTGTCATTGTGATGTATTTGGTACTATCGATACTCACTCCCTCACGTAATGGCCTCACGATCCCTTGATGGCTCAATAAATAAATAAACAAACAATTTTTAACATGACCGACACCAACAGATTAGTAGCTACAACACCATTTTGTCACCTGAAGTATCGACATGCATTCTTGCTGAGCATTTCTTCTTCTATAACTTCTATGATAACTTCTATGTAGGCATAACTCACAATACTTACCACATTCTTGAGATCCAGGCTCAGGTACTCCATGGCTTTCTTCTGCATTGAGATCTGTAAAAGTACCCATTAAAGTACCCACTAAAAAAAAGTACCACTCTGTAAAAGCAGACAATAACAGATCAAATAAAAGTGCCGCAAGAATTGACACATTTTTCTCATCTGGTGAACCTACAACACTGTTTCATGACAGTGTGGAATTATCGATGTCTTCGCATTGTCTCACTGCCATGATGTCACCGGCGGATCAGTTTTGGTATTCCTGATGCCAAGATTCTACGCATCTATTACCCCTTTTGCTGTAAAACCTGGAGGTTCATGCCAGTGTAAATAACTGTCATTTACATTTATCTAGCATAACTTAGGGCAAAGTGTCACAACCACTGTAAGCTCCCCATGTCCTCTAGTGTAAGTGACTTATCTTTATGACAATGTGTACCCTCATTCATTGGCAGGAAACATTTTGCAGGAATACATAACAGCAGCTAAAGTACCTGACCAAGCCAAAATTACCTTATGTATTTCAGACTGCTGCAAGCAGCATCACCTGCTCTCGGAATAATGGAAGAATGGCAGTAGAACTGCCCGGAATTTGGACTTCCATTCTCTGTTATTATTGTGTTTAGGTGATTCTATTTAACAACAACAAAAAAAAAAAAAAAACACCCCAGAAAGCATATGTGTTTGCACCTGGATGTAAAGCAAAAAACTGGATACAAATGCCCTTTTTTAATGCCAATCACGGGAATAGCTGTACCTCATAAATGATGTTTGGTAGATATATTATATTTTGAAGCCTCGCCCTCACTTTCCCTTATAAGCAAACCCTACGAAAGTCCATTAACGAAACATGCATCGCAAACTAAACCGTCCTGGTCATGACCATGATTCAGCTGCACTCACAACAAACCTCGCACAGACACTGAGTACTACACACTATTTAAAGTACATTGAGATGTTGCTGTTCCTTTATTCCACTGTGGGGGATGTTGATATTTTAAACGCACTGGTCACTGTGGGTTAATTTGACAATTTTTGTACTTTTTTTAAAAAATTATATTCACATATATTCATGAAGTGCCTCATATATGCATGCAACACTTTACAAAATTCCAGCATCCATTAACGCATTTTTACGCCCTGTCCAGCAGTAAAGCGACACCTTCAACATCAGATGTACCGTTCCCTTTTCACAAGACCTGGGAAAGTGCCAAAATTCTACAAAATGCTGCTAATTTATAATCATGCTTATGGCATGTACCAGTGATCGACAATATACAGAGACAGCGAATACCCTTCAGTGTAGGCGCTCGCTTTGAGATATCAAAATAATTTCATGCTCGATCTGCAATGGTTAGTCCTACAAATCACTGGTGTTCTATCAGATGATACCCATCTTCCACTAAACTGCACCTGATCATGCTGCTATGATGTTGTGCATAACACTGGAATATCAGGCATTAAAAGCATAGGAGAGAAAGTTACTTGGTGAAGGTAGCAAAAATTAGCAGCAGTGTCATATCTTTTCCCTTTTATGTGTGTGTTTAAAGGCACGGTTCCCTAACAAAAAATAAATAAAATACGAGTTTTATGTGTTCAAAGACGTGACAACATGCTGGGACTTATAAGCGAGTAAAGTTCACAGGCCCATTAATGTAACCTGCGCACAGCGCAGCTTCCTGTCACTCATCTGCATCCGCCGAAATACGGCACGCGTAAACAGCCGATTAACGCTAGAAGTCGCCCAGAAACTTTAGACACCAATGAAATGCGCATATTCAACTGCGCCGTCATCCTTAACTCTATTCTGCAGTCGCAATGTAGGAAATAAGCTGGTGCAAAAAAATTAAGTAGGCCTAAACCTACACATCGCAGATTGCCCATCCTTCCCAAGCGCTCGCCTTGCTTGCTGCGGTAGCTCAGTGACGATGGGAAATATTTATCCTGTAACGCGCCACCATCAACATTGGAGGACAACATAAACAACAGACATGTCGGAGATATCTCAAGTGTCCCTTTCACGACTCAATAGTAACGATTACAACACAATTCGATCGTCCTGCGTCCTCGTAAAGCCCGTAAACTCTCGTGTATCGATCTTGCTATACCCCGTCGTCCGACGAGACTTCGCCACTTTTCTGTACGGATACACGCAATGCGAACTTGTCGGTACGACCTGTACTGCATATTTACACCACATATTACACGTAGGATTCGATGTTACATGAAACTGCGTGCGCAGTAACGTATCTGGGTAATATTGCATACACACAGCGCTCACAGGCCTGAAAACAGCTAGGAGAACTTATCGCAGCATAAGGAAAACGGTCCTCAAAGCACGCATCTGTGATACAGAACACAAACTTTACACCCGGTAACAGTGTATAAGTTGGATGTACAGTACTGCATGGTTTAAGGGAAGCGCAATCGTAAAAATCACAGTCAAACATGAGAAGTATTGCACAAATCCTAGGCCTAATCACGGTAAAAAAAGGGCATCAGCACAAAAGCACTCTTTACCTTCACCGAAACTTCTTGGGGTTAGCACACCACGCTTTATGCCCTTTTTCCGAGTTCTTCGCACTGTTTGTCTGGACGACCTTGCAGTTGCACTGGACATGGTGTGTTATAAAACAGGGCGGAAGAAGCTTCCCACGCCGTAACAAAGAGAAATCCTGACAACTACCCCCATCAACCTTGGTATGGGGCCATTTTCTTGTTCGATGTTGGTGCGGTCACGTGATTAAACATCTTCTGTAACAACGCTTCCACATTTGTTTTTGCCCGTAATATTCTTCATTAAAGTTCAATGTGGCTGTATGTGCCCATGATGGTGACTAAAGTTCTTTTATTATAATGTTCACACATGGCGCGCTGCAGACCAAAACATCCGGTGGGAGTTTCCGTAGTTTCCGCCCCGGATACAACGCACGACGGAAAGTGCCACTCTCAAATGTAACTGTATCAGTGGTGTTGTTAAGTGACTTGTTTGGTGATATTGGTGCACAAAGCTTGGTTTAGTGAGGCAAGAGGCCATGTCACGACCAGGCGTTGATGAAGCGGAGAACAAGCAGCTGATCATTGATTTCGAACTGGATCATCGAGCGAAGACAACATGCTGCAAAATATCCGAGAACGCGCATATCTTATCAAATGAGCCCTCCTTAGCCTGTTATCGGCTCCAAGAACATGTACGCAAGTCGCTGGTACCGCTTGCGGAGCGACGCATTCAGATGAATGATGCAAGAAGGGATCTCCAAGGAAAATGCTACGACCTTGAATATTCCATATCAGCTGTTCGATCTTTTCAGCAAAGCGCACAACATTTATCTAACGTGCAGGATTTAATGAAGAACGCTATATTTATGAAACAGCAACTCATTCATAGCGAGGCCCAGACCAGCCCTGCACCTACCAAGAGAGCATCAAAGATACATCGTTTCTCCGGCTCGTTTGATTTGCCGAATTCATTCTTGCCCTCTGGACTGAGCACATCCTTGTCTGTAGGATCGGACATAAAATCTTCGCCGGTCTCTCTCCGATCCACATCGTCATCTCCAAGGCGGCCACGCACTTCATCCGTCTCATCCTCACACTCTTCCAAAGTTCTGAGCAGTACTCCCGCTAAATGAGAAGCCGAAAGTTTCGTGGATTGCTTCCCCTTAAAAAAAAAAGAATATGATGTCTCACTTATTTTGAGGAGAGGAGGAAAAATTATGCTACATATCCTAGTTCACATTTATTGCCTCAATGTGTCATTGGTCCTCATCATAGTATCTCGTTCCTATTTTTGTTCACAAGTGGCCTATAAAAGCAGTTTCAGTGTTAATACTAATTGCTATTGGTCAATCATGGGATAAGTTAGAATGGAAGGAAACCGTTATTCATAGCGACCCATTGTGGTCTGCTGATGAATGCTGGCTGGCAAACTGATATACTCACCTTCGCGGGCAGGTCACAAGTAAGTTTACCACCATGGTGGCATGCATTGAAAATACTGTATAAATCGACAGGTTATCAAAATCCTTGTATTTTTGGTGGCCGCATACACGACTCACAGTGACAGAAGGCTAACTCAAAGTTCAGAATCCATACTTGCACCTATTCACAGGATACCTTGGAGTTACAGATGACCATACAAGTACTTTGCACATTTTGTAGACTCATTGTAATGCATTAACAAGTAGCAGAGATCAGCTCTCTTTCGGTGTTCTTCTCCGCGGTAATAAAAAAACAAATCCATAAATATGTCATCGCATGCAGGTTCATGCAAGTGCTCCAGCACAGATCATTTTTGATACTTCCTTGTCAGGCCATTACCGACTCATCTCCACAGGATGCTGAATGAAACATTCTGACGAGCCACTCCATACAGCATTTTAAATTATTTTTCTAAAAAGTGCCACGCCTCTGCGAACACCACAACCCGCCTTCCAGCAGCGCGTGGCACACTTTACGAGGCAGAACAAATGATACAACGAGCAAGGAAGGAAAAAAAAAGAGAACAGCAGCTGCAGTTAAAATTCTAAAGCTATGTACACATAAGAAAACAAGTCCTGACTGCACTACCACTTTGTGACAACGTTTGCTCCGTCTACAAACTGCAGGCAATAACATTCCACAACTGTGAGCAGCAACAACAACAGCAGGAATACGCATATCTCTCTGCAGAAAAAAAGAGAGGAAAAGTTATATGTACGTATATAAATCGTCCTCCACTTCGTGTTTCATGACAGGTGGTCCACTTATCCTTCCTCTATAAAGTGAGACATAAAACAAATTTATGATGAAGAAAAAAAAAAAAAGAAAAGGCATTGTACAACCGGAATGCACTTGGCGGTGTTTGGCAGGGAAGCACTGAAGGCTTCTGCTCACGACAGTCTGTGCCTAGAGATCCATACAGTCTTCCACCATTTTGTCTAGTACGTACAGTCACACGATCTTCTCCCTTTCGAAGAGTACACCCGTGCTACATACAAAGGTCTTTTTTTTACTCCTAAAAAAATAGGTATTTCTCGTCTATGTATGCATAAGGTGTCTATGCACGTGTACGATGAGGGGGAGAAGGCAGCAGCGGCACATAGACACCAGGGAAGCGAGGGAGAGAGAGAGAGAGAGAGTGGGCCTAAAGTAATAAATTAAGACGGATCGTTCCCCAAACGAGGCGCACAAAGAGGGGTTAGCCTAGGTGCGAGCCGTCCGCATGGGTAGCTGCTGCAGCCGGTGTGGAAGAGGGAGGCGTAGACAGGAACTCGTCGGCTCGCTTGTGGTCAGTGAGAGCTTTCAGGGTGAGGGAATCCAGGGGAAGCTCCGACTTGCGGCGCAGCAGGGGCTTCTCTTTCTTGGCCATTTGGCGGGACGCCTGTGGAAGCCACATACTCAGTGTACCCTTTACCACAAGCAGGTTACGCAGAGCAGAGTTATATACCTCCTTAGCCTCAGTCTCTAGCTTGTCGTAGATCATGTCGTCATCCTCCGGAGGAGAGTCGTTCGTCTGCACACTGCTGCCGCCGCCGCCGCTGGAGTTCAGGGGCTGCAACTGGGAGGCTACCTGCTGGAACTGAAATACATCAAATATTTCCACATTTAAATCCTCTCAAGCCAACAGCTTTATGCCAGTGTCGCCTCTAACAGCTATGCACAGGGTGTGTCACGCACGCACGCACGTTATGCGCTGCACATAACCTAGGGTCAATACTACCAATACACTTTTGTAGAACACCCCTTCGGTAGCAGTAACGCAAACTTTAAACGATGCAACAACTGCGTGCACTAGAATTTCATTTTATAGCATAACGGGACATGGAAAGAGAGAACACAAGGTTATTCTCCAACACTAAGTTGTAGGGTTGCTTGCTGTGCTGGTCGTTACATCATTAGATTCCATGAAAACCAAGCAAACAGTCTAAGCTGCTCCTGTATCAGACCTCCTTTTCAAGGTCAACATCCCACAGTGCCTCATACAAGGGCAAATTGATGCATCTGTATCAGACATGCATTTCTTGAGTGTTCCTTAGGCGTCCAATATTACCCTTAAACCAGAACTCCATCTGCAACTTCAGCATCACCCTTTGTGAAATTGTGTCTACTGCATCGCTTATCTTCAGAATGTCAAGTGAATTCACCTAAGAAAGGCATAACATGGCTGGAACAAAATACAACATCAAAATCAAATCCTAGTCTGGCGTGCAAGGTTTTTTCCGTTTGTGCCGCACCGCGTGCTGTTAACAGGGTACCACACCTGTGACGGTACTTGCATGGGCCATTTGTGAAGGAATCCCTCTCGGACATGCGGCAAATAATGAAAATTACTGAAAAGGTTTCTGGGGGTTGTATCCTAGTCAAAAGCGTGCCCCTCTGCAATGTGTCTCATTCAGGTTCTCTTTTGCGAATGTGCCAACCTGGCTCTTTGCTACAATGAGTTTGTCGTAGTGTCTACGGTGTTCCATAAACGTGAGTGGACACCTTAAACGTACATCCTGTTTGCTGTGTCTAAGCTTTTTCTGTTAAATAAGTTGCACAAAGGATGCATGACACTAGGTAGAGCTTAAAAAAAGACAGAGGTGATTTGCCCTTTCAGATCCACTATGGTAACATCATCCACATGGAAACTCTAGCAAAACAGCATGTATTCTGGGCAATTAAGTCTTCAGATGTGCAGTAAGATAGGTCTCCATAGTGCCTACTAAATAGCGATCCAAAGTTTCCCCTTAAGATGCATATCTTATTCCTTGTAAGATACAATCCACAGCAATAGTTTATTATTCTTTCTGGCACCAGCCTACCGTGGTTTGTCCAATAAACCTATCTGAAAGACGTCAATTGCCTTCACCTGCTGGATGACATTAAAAACAGTGGTAGTGCTACTACGTAAACTCTTGCACGTAGAAATAAGCTTTCATAAAAATACTACATAGAAATATTTCATAGGGATGCGGAAAATGAAACGTGCAGGAGTGGTAAGCAAACAGCGCAAAGCAACGCAACAGAGAGCAAGTGACTGACCTCAGTGTTTGTCCCAATACTGGTCAGTGATTGAAGCAGGACCAGAAAGAGAGGAGAAGAAAGACCAAGAAAAGAGGAGAGAGAGAGAGAGAGAGGAAAGCGGGTTGAGAAATGCAACGTACAGAATGTGCACATTCAGGCTCTCAAATTCATAGCAGTCAAAAAAGAAAAAGAAAGAACAATGCTTCTTCCCACTCATACAAAATATTACAGGGTACCATAGGGCTCCCACATGTGCATTACACATCTTTTCCGCGGCACGCCGTTATGCAAAGTTACGCAAATCATTGTCGTTGACAGAGCTCATGTAGTAAGGTCAACTTTGATGACAGTCGCACATATAACAACGTGCGATAGCACAGCTTTAATGTGACGTCCCACTTCAGTGCCGCTACTTTAGCCCCGAGTGGTACTGTCAATACATAGGGTCGGACACATGACATACAATATCTTAACCTCGAGACCAGCAAGTAGGCATGTAACCAAGAGATGCACAGGTGGTGCTACAGGAAGCACCAGCAGAGCACAGACAGTCACCCATGCCAAATGCCACAGTCAAAGTGCCAAGTCACCCATGTCAAAGCTTTTCAGATGTGTCCGACTCTTGGTACACACCTACACACTGTGCATGTGATATTGCCTAGCTTAACCCTACGATTTTTTTTTACAAGATTTGACCGAATTAATGTATGAGCAAAAGGCGTAGATTCACTTGACGAGTTTTGTGCCAGTAAAAGGTGTATCGTGTGGACCCCAATGTAAAACACACCTTTTGTCAGCCGGCAAAGCCACCAATGCTTAACCAAGCATGCATCTTTTGCATATTAAAGGAGCACAGAATGGCCATGCACGATAACAAAAGCCTGCAAGTTCAATACATGTGCTACTCAACAAAGACCCTATTTTTTGAATTCAGAGGTTCAGCAATGTCTCGATGATTTGTGGTTCCCATGTCGGTCACTCTTTATGGCCCCTTCCAGTACCTACTTCATAACCACAACTGCGGGACCTTTCAACTTATCTTCCAAGTGAAAGAATACAATTGTTCCAGTGTTCCCTTACCTGGGGGTTTTTCTCAGCGAGAACTTCTATTTTGGTCCAGGCATCTTCTCGTTCACGCAGCCGCATCTTCTCGCTGTGGAGAGTAGATATGTAGATGCAAACAACTATGATTGACGACATCTCAGGAACTAGCAATTTCCCACTAATGACACTCAGCAATCAAAACCCTCACTCCTTGCAAGATGCTACTTGTCGACGGTACCCCAGCAGACTCCCGTGTCTACACAAACGCACCTTCACTGTCCCAAGTGTATTAACATCTACTTCCCCATCACTTGTTAGCACACTACGTAACTAGCCCAATCATCATCGTCAAACGAAGTAGTTGTTGTTAGGCATAGCTAAGGCCCTGTGTTTGAGGGTAAAACCAGGTAAAGTCCGTTTTTACCCCCCTCACCCAATTTGTATCATTATCACTTAGGGTAAGGCCCAAAAATGAACTTGGAACAGTGCTAATTCAGACACCAATACAGGCACTGAAGAATGCTAAGCATTGGACGCTCAGCACAGCTGTTGAGCATCTTCTGTAAATCTAAAACTCGAGAAGCGTTTTTTTTATTTTCTACCTTAAAACCAACTTTTCCACCTGATATCACCTGATTTTACCGTTTTATGGCTCCTGAAATAAAACCCCCAAACACAGGGCCCTAGATGTAACATATACTAACATATACTCTTACAGATTTGTAAAATCATGCCATGTAGCCACATCCCCAATGAATAGTGCCCAAGAACTCTAGGTCTTACTCACTTTTGCCTCTCTTGCTTATAAGTCTGCACACACTCATCAAACAACTTCTGGTTCATCTCCATAAACAACTTGAGCGCATTGTAGATCAGGCCATAGATAGTCTTATTCCAGTGGGACTTTGAATTCTTGTAGAGGGCAGGGAACATAATGGGCAATATGTGCGCCGCATTATCACTGATTAGGCTCATGATATACTCGTTGTTCCAGTAGTACAGTGCCCGCTCCGCAACCTGAAAATGCGGGGAGGCCACACACTTGGCCAGCTGCCTGAAGAGCGGCACCATCACCTTGGCAAATTCTGCCGGCTCGATGACGTCCAGTATCTCCTCCAATTCGTTCAGGAACATCACCTCCTTGGGTGAGTGCACCTTCGGCCAGAACTTCAACAGCGTGAGGATGACGGGTTCCGTCAGGCTGGGATCCTTCTCCAGAAACTGCACCACACAGTAGGCCAGCTGCGGGTGATAGACGCTCAACGATTTCACCTTATGCAGGGGCATCAGCACTTTCAGAAGGAACACCTTGTGCTCCTCCTTCAGGGGCAGAGCAAACCCGTTGATTATCGAGCCCAGGATCTCCAGCAGCTCCGCTACTCCGTTGTGATGTTCCGTCTCGTAGATGAACCGATAGAACATGTTGTTGATCTGTTTGCGCACGTAAGCCCGTAGGCCCAGGAACTTTCCGTAAATGCGGTGCAGCGTCGTCTTGAGAAAGTCACGCTCCCGGGGGTCCTCGGAGTCAAAGAGCTCCAGCAGCTGCAGGACGAAGCGCTGGTCGATGTGTCGCTTGGCAACGTTGGGCTGGAAGTCTGGAGACTCCAGAAACCTGAGAAAAAGTTCGTAGACCAGCTGGAGGTGCGGCCAGGCAGCTTCTAGTGTCGGTTCATCTTCTTCGGGATCAAATTCGGCCCCGTTGGGGTTGGATGAAGGAGGAAGGGTCCGGAAAACATTAACGGAAAACATGTGCACCATCTCGGGATAGAGGGCCTCCGTGAGCACCCCGCGCTGCGAGGTGATGTACTCTACCATCTCGTGAAGGGCTGCCCTCTTCACTTCCTTCCACTTGAGGTCGGACAAGGGGTCAGAGACAAAGTCGAACAGTACGCAGCACTGACGCAGTTTCTGCAAGGTATCGCTACAATTATCAATCAAACCCGATCGTGCCCGCGGAGTGATTATACCTGCACAAGGAGATCTTCCCGCTCGGCCGAAGATGCGTCCTTGAGGGCAGGCAGCTTCTGTAGCTCCCGGTTGTGACTCACATTGAAGCGGGACGAGTTTTGGCGCTTGTCCTTGCGCACTGCAGGGTTACCACCGGGGTACTTCATCTTCGTCAGTAAAGTTGGGGGCGGGGGACCCCCCTTGGTAGGCCCTCCGCCGCTGCTTGTTCGGTTCTGGTTTTGTGTATTACTGTTGTTGTTCGACTTGTTCATCTGAAAGATTAAAGGGGCCCCCGAGCATGTAAAAATCCTCCTGAATGGTGGTCATAACGTAGACTACATCATGTACCTACACACCTTGACACCTAAAAAGTTCAATGAAACAATGTGTTCTACTACACTAACAGACCTCAGTGTACACATCCAATGCCCAGAAGTGGCCTCTTACTATCTACTTGAGCCACAACCTAACCAAGCCATATGAAGTTACTTCTTTGTTTCCAGTTGCTAAGGCCCAGTTTCACAGTGCTGGTTAACTTTGAACCTGACCAAGGGTTACTAAAACTTGAAATTAACAACTAATTCTTGCTTACAAACATTAGTTGTTGACGTGATGAATCTGAGTGACAGTAACTCACTTTAGTGAAACAGAGTTAAGAGTTAAATTCAAGTTAAGGGACAATTGATCTTGGTTAAAACGTTAATTGTTAACGTCAAGCGTTAGTGAAACCGGTGCTAAGTAACTCAAGTAAAGTAAAAGAAATATGCTTTAGTTTACTGTTCAGTCACTTTTACAGATTTATTTGTACTGCGGGAATGTGCCATCTTACACAGTTCCCCTGGCACCAAAACCATGGTGACCTTCGCAATGGAAAGCCCAAACCTCAGTTAAGATATGACCCTGGCACGTGTAGCGCTGCTTTCATGTTACACCTCTAGATTAATCCTCCAGACTCATGCTGATCAGCACACACTTTTCGTCCTGTTCATACTTGGAAGCCTGCCAACAAGCACCTCTTCTCCATGATGGAGAGATTAGGGCACAAGGTCGCAATCCTGATATCAACTCTCCAAGGCAGCTTTTACAAAATCACATTTGTGATTGAACATGTATATAATACCAAATGTTATTTTGCTCGATAACGGGCAATAAGGGCCTCCTACAAACTACAACCTCTAAGCACCGTTGAAATAGCAGGAAACTTGCGAAGAAAAAAAAAGTGAAATTCAAAACCTATGCACCCTAATCTGAACTGGGCTTGCTCTTCTCCCATAATCTGAGAAAGTGTAGCAATAAATAGGCAGTTAAATTTGCTAAAAGTAAGTAATCACTCTATTATTACAGCACCACCCTGCACCGAATAGGATCTAATCAATCTTGATCTAAGAATCTCACAGAACATGCATAACAAACACTTGCAGTGTATAAACAGATGTCACCTGTCACATTTCTATCAACATTTAGTGTCGCAGATGCAAGTCAGGCAAAGACAATGTATTTCCTACTATACCGTCAGTTATGTATACATCTTACAGTGTATTGTGAAATAAAAGTTCTTCAGACAAGAACACCTTACATGTACATATTTTTGCAGAACACCCATTATCTATTGTCTTGTCCTGCTAATGAAAATAATGTGTAGGAGTTTCAACTACCAATATAAAAATGTACTTGTGCTTCACAAATTAAACATGATCAGGCCCTTTCCGCAAGTATGCGAATAAATAAATGAAAGGGAAAGTATGTGTTGCCTAGAAAATGATCCGCACAAAGCTCTGTGCAGTAGTCGTCCAAAGTAGTAGTAGTTGTACCAAAATGTAAACTCGCGTTGAGACACGTGTACAAATATAGAAGTTGCTACAACCCATAACTGCTGCCATTGTAATGACATTCAATCTGTTGTTACAATGTACAATAAGACAGGTCACTCAGTTCATTTCTGAACAACTCTTCATTTGGCAGAGGTAGTCTTCTCATGTGGCAGGAAAGTAGTTGCATCTTTACAAACGGTGCCTATTATCCTGTCCTCTGACAAAAAGCTGTTTAAGTTCTTCTGCAGAAATTTTAGCATTATGAACTAGGCGCATGGTCTGCCGGCACACGGACATAAAATATGAATTCCTTTAGGCGCTTTTCCTGAACTTTCCTGATTTTGTGGT